>NC_072373.2:189125000-189443846 GCF_028885625.2 Pongo pygmaeus | reverse complement strand
TCATATGAGGTGCATGGAGTATTACAGTCAAACTCATAGAGACATAAAGTAGAATGGTGTTGCCATGAGCTGGAGGGAGGGAGGAATGTATGCCATGGGTGCAACTAGCTGGGGCCTATGTCACAAGTGGTAAAGAAATTTACCAAGACAGTTATAGGTAAAGAAAGGCAGATTTGGCTGGGCGCAGTGGCTCATGTCTGTAATCCTAGCACTTTGGGAAGCCGAGACAGGCAGATCATGAGGTCAGGTCGAGACCAGTCTGGCCAACATAGTGAAACCCCGTCTCTACTAAAAATACAAAAAATTAGCCGAGCATGATGGTGTGCACCTGTAATCCCAGCTACTCGGGAGGCTGAGGCAGGAGAATCATGTGAACCCTGGAGGCGGAGGTTGCAGTGAGCTGGTGAGCTGAGATTGCACCATTGCGCTCCTGCCCGGTCGACAGTGCAAGACTCTGTCTCAAAAACAAAACAAAAAAAAAAAAAAAAAAAGAAGGCAGATTTATGAGAGAAAGTATGAAAATATGTTGCAAAGGTGCAATAGGCAGCACAGCAGAGAAGGGGCTGTCTACGAAGAGGCAAGGACTGGAGGGAAGTTTTACAGGGTCATGCTGGAGGGGGCTATGAGGACAAGGTAGTTGTGCCAGGGGTTGTTTGTAATTAGTCGTCTCTCAGAACAATTGTTCATTGTTCTCCCCTACCTGTGGGTCCTTCCTCGTTGCTGCTTACTTATTGGGACTCCACAATGTATAATTATTGTTTAATGGATAGAGTTTCGCTTAACAAAATGAAACAAGTTCTGGAGATGGATGGTGATGATGGTTGTGCAGCAATGTGACTATACTTAGTACTGTTAAAAATGGTTGAAATGGTAAATTTTATGTTACATATATTTTACCACAATTTAAAAAATAATTAAAGAAAACATTCTATAAGCTACATTAAGACCAGCAGGAAGCATATAAAGAAGGTAAGGAGCCAAGCACGGTGGCTCACGCCTGTAATCCTAGCAGTTTGGGAGGCTGAGGTGGGAGCATCACTTAAGCCTAGGAGTTCACGACCAGCCCTGGCAACATGGTGAGACCCCATTTCTACAAAATAAAAAAAAAAAATTAGCTGGGTGTGGTGGTGCGCACCTGTGGTTCCAGGTACTCAGGAAGCTGCAGTGAGCCGTGATCACATCACTGCACTCAAGCCTGGGTGACAGAGCAAGATCCTGACTCAGGGGGAAAAAAAAAGAAAGGAATGTAGGGAGAATAGTATAATTATCAGACTTAAAATTTTAAATATTTAACCCTGAAAGCAACGTGGAAAATGATTAAAGGGGACCCAGAGCAGTTGTAGGCAAAGTGTTCGGATGCAACTGCAGTAATTCAGAAGAGAGATGACAGAAGCTTGGACCAGGTTGGTGGCAGTTAAGATTCATTCATTCGGAGGCCAAGGTGGGTGGATCACCTGAGGTCAGGAGTTCGAAACCAGCCTGACCAACACGGTGAAACCCTATCTCTACTAAATATACAAAAACTAGCCAGGCATGATGGCACATGCCTGCAATCCCAGCTACTTGGGAGGCTGAGGCAGGAGAATCGCTTAAACCCAGGGGGTGGAGGTTGCAGTGAGCCAAGATTGTGCCATTGCACTCCAGCCTAGGCAACAAGAGCAAAACTCCAACCCCTTAACAAAAAAAAAAAAAAAGATTCATTAATTCATTTAACTTTTTAATGAATGCATTATATGCCATGCACTGTGATAGAAGTCACATATAAGATTGGCAATGTGGCACTATTCACAATAGCAAAGACTTGGAACCAACCCAAATGTCCATCAATGATAGACTAGATTAAGAAAATGTGGCACATATACACCATGGAATACTATGTAGCCATGAAAAAGGATGAGTTCATGCCCTTTGTAGGGACTTTTTCTATTAGAACAGTTTTAGATTTACAGAAAAACTGCAGATAGTTCCCATATACCCTGTACTATTTCCCCTACTACTAACATTTTATATTAGTATGGCATATTTGTTACAATTCATGAACCAACATTGATACCTTATTAACTAAAGTCCACACTTTATTCAGACTTCCTTAATTTTTACCTGAGATTACTTTTCTATGACAGGACCCCATCCAGTATACTATGCTACATTATATTTAGTCATTATGTCTTCTTAGCCTCTTCTTGGCTGACACTTTCTCAGACGTTCCTTGTTTGATGACTTTAACAGTTTTGTGGAATATTAGAAATTTTATAGGCCAGGTGTGGTGGCTCACGCCTGTAATCTCAGCACTTTGGGAGGCAGAGGCAGGCAGATCACGAGGTCAGGAGTTCAAGAACAGCCCGGCCAACATAGTGAAACTTGGTCTCTACTAAAAATACAAAAAATTAGCCAGGTGTGGTGGTAGGCACCTGTAATCTTAGCTACTCAGGAGGCTGAGGCAGGAGAATCGCTTGAACCCGGGGAGGTGGAGGTTACAGCGAGCCAAGATCACATACACTGCACACCAGCCGGGGTGACAGTGCGAGACTGTCTCAAAAAAAAAAAAAAGAAAGAAATTTTATAAAATGTACCTCAGTTGGGATTATCTGATGTTTTCTCATGATTAGACTCAGGTTATGGCTTTTGGGGAGGAAGAGAACTTAGGTAAAGTTATTATATCTGTCACCTAAATAGTAAAACCCACTGAGGGAGGAAACCCTATCTTATTCTCACCTTTTTATCCTTAGTACGTAGCTGGTAAAGGTTGAAAAGCAGGAAATGGATGCAAACCAAAGGTTGAAGGGGTATAGAAATGTTATAATTTATTAAAATATGAGCACTGATCCTAACAAGGAATCTAGTCATATATCTGCTCAAATTAAAAAATAAATATGACTTTGATTTGCTAAACCATTTCATTCTTCTATCCAGGGATCTTTTGTTTGCCTACATTGTTTGGTGAGATAGAAGATATATTCAGACTAAAAATATACGTGTCAATTCCTGCAAGTAAACCTTGCCTCCTGTGCTGATAAAGTCTCGGAATTACTTAACACTGCTGTGGGGCACATATATGGTGAAATGAAAAGAGGACTGGGGTTGAAGTCAGGCTGGTCTGGGCTTGAAACCAAGTCCTATTACTTATAAACGGCATAAACTTGGCCAGCTATCTCTGAGTCTCAGTTTCTTCATGTATAAAATAGAGGTGATACTACCTATATGCAGGTGGGTAAAAATAACGTGTTTATATGTTTCAACATATCTGACAGATACTCAAAAAAGGTTATTCCCTTTTTTAGTACAGTACATTATATAGAGTAGGTCTGCTTTAAATATATTTTGGAATAAGGCAACATATGTATAAACAAACAAACACAGAAGATGCTGATTGTTACTTTCACAAATTGGATAAATGAATTCTGAAACAATTTCACATGCCTTTTGTTTTTTCAAGCACCTAATACATGTCTGCTATGTGGCAGCCCCTCAAATATTTGATGATTCTTCCATCAGATATCTAGGACCAAGAGTCAAGAGAACCAGATTCCAGTTTTTGACCCTCGACAAACAAGTCCCTTCTTTAGGCCTCAGTTTCTTTACTGAATAAATGACCTAATAGTTACAGAACTTGAGAGTTAGAAGAGATCTTAGAAATCATTCACAGCAACTCCTTGCCTAAATCACAGAGCCAGTGAGTGGCAAACTGGGACTTGAATCAGGACTCTTAATCACCAAGCCATATAACTCTTTCCACATACCATGCAGCTTATAAGGTCTCTTTCACCTTCTTGTCTATGAAATATTTGGGATTGAACTACTACTGTTCTTTAGAATATCATCCCATTCTGAAAAGTCCACTAAACTAGCAAGCTAAGTTTTATCTTTATCAAAACCAGAAAGTATAGAAGAATAAACAAAATTGTCACTATCAATCATAGTTACCTAAGAGTACTACGACTATAGATAGCAGAAGATCAAAAGTCTTTCGATCATGTTAATATATCAAGTACTTAAATATGGAGATGATCTATTTTTAATAGTCCCTGATTATATCTTCTTCATAATTAAATGAAATTATAATCACTGGTCCACAGAACTGATAGACTGAATCACTAGTATTCTGAGATATCCATATCTCTATCATCCCGGGATTCCTTACTGTAACTTAGAGCAAAATGATTTCTTTTTAAATATCCAATGATCTTCTCTTTTTGGGATTCCCATTCCATGTCTTTAGGGCCTTTCACACTGCTGACCTATTCCTTTCTTTTTGAAACTTACCGTTGTTCTCTTGGCATCCAAAACATCACTTTCTCCTGATTATGCTTATGGTATAGTGATTCAGAATATAGCTTACTGGACAAGAGCACAGACTGTAGATTCAGACTGCCAGAGTCCAAATCCAGGCTCTACCACTTGCTATCCCTGTGATCTTTCACAGGTTACTTAACTTTGTGCTTGTTTAGTAAGTACTATAAAGGTATGTGTTGTTATTGTTCCTTAGTCTCTTCCTCTACTGTGTTTCTTTAACCTCCACATATTCCACCTGGCAGATTCCACCCACTGAAAGGGGTCTTTACCTCTTCCTATCTGGAAGGGCTTCTTTCATCTCCTCACCCTCTATCTGGTGAATTCCTTCTCAATCTTTAAGATTCAGTTTAGGGCCAGGCACGATGGCTCACGCCTATAATTTCAGCACTTTGGAAGGCCGAGGTGGGAGGATTACTTCAGGCTAGGAGTTTGAGAGCAGCCTGACAACATAGCAAGACCCCTATTTTTTTTCTTTCTGCTCTTTAAAATAATTCCACATACAATCATTCCCAATTTTGAAAAGTTTTAAAAAATTATCTGGGCATGAGCACATACCTGTAATCCTAGCTACTTGGAAGGTTGAGGCAGGAGGATTACTTTAGCTATGATCCCAATACTGCACTCCAGCCTGGGCAACGGAGCAACTATGCCTCTTTTTTTTTTTTTTTTTTTTGAGACGCAGTCTCGCTCTGTCATCCAGGTTGGAGTGCAGTGGCACAATCTGTGCTCACTGCAAGCTCCGCCTCCCAGGTTCACGCCATTCTCCTGCCTCAGACTCCAGAGTAGCTGGGGCTACAGGCACCCGCCACCATGCCTGGCTAATTTTTTGTATTTTTAGTAGAGACAGGGTTTCACCGTGTTAACCAGGATGGTCTCGATCTCCCGACCTCATGATCAGCCCACCTCAGCCTCCCAAAATGCTGGGATTACAGGAGTGAGCCACCGCATCCGGCAAAACTCTGTCTCTTAAAAAAACTTAAACAATAAAAAAGATTCAGTTCAAAAGTCATTCTCTCTCTCTGGAACCTTTCCAAATGTCACTTCCCTCCTTCTGCCTTGGCCATCAGTTGTTCCTGCCCTAGTGTTCCCATAGTACTTTGAATATGTTTCCACCATGCCAAGCTTATTTTTGTATTTTTTGCAGATACAGGGTTTCACCAAGTTGCCCAGGCTGGTCTCAAACTCCTGGGCTCAAGAGATTTGACCACCTTGGCTTCCCAAAGTGCTGGAATTACAGGTGTGAGTTACCGTGCCCAGTGTATTTTGAATATATTTCAACCAGAACATTAGTTACATTAGATTGAATAGGCCACTTGAATCTGCCTATATTAAATCATTTCAGACCTACAAAAACAGAAATTTTATGATTCACTCTAATATTAGTGGTGAGTAAAAAATTTTATGATTCACCCTAATATTAATATTTCTTTATACTTCTGCTGTCCCCTCCCTCCCTGTGTTATGCTCGTAACAAGAGTGGAATGCTATTTATTCTTTAAAAATATACATACATTTGGGAGGCCGAGGCAGATCACATAGTCAGGAGTTTGAAACCAGCCTGACCAACATGGTGAAACCCCGTCTCTACTAAAAATACAAAATTTAGCCAGGCGTGGTGGCACATGTCTGTAATCCCAGCTACTCAGGAGGCTGAGGCAGGAGAATCTCTTGAACCCAGGAGGTGGAGGTTGCAGTGAGCCGAGATCGCGCCACTGCACTCCAGCCTGGGAGTCAGAACGAGACTCCGTCAAAAAAAAAAAAAAAAAAAGAAAAGTTCAGATATATAAAAAGGCATAAAGAATAATTAATAGATACCTATATATCCACAACTCAGTTGAAAAATAGTTATTCAATTTAAGCTCTTTGTGTGCCCTTCTTCGCATTATTCTTGGTCTTTTCTCCCCAACTTACCCTTTGGAGATACCTACTATCCTTAATTTGGTATTTATAATTACCATGTATTTCTTTATTACATAAGTATGCCTCCCTAAATAATACATGCATGTCAAGCTTTATATAAATGTGTTCTGCAATTCGCCTTTTTCATTCAACCTGTTATTTGTGAGATTTGCTCATGTTACTATATAGATCTAGTTCACTCATTTCACTATTGTATGGAATTCTATTAAGTAAATATACCACAATATTTTCATTCTTTTACTGACAGGCATTTAGACTAGTTCAAATTTTTTGCTGTAGCAATGTTGCATGAATATTTTTGAACATCCCTTTATGCATACATTGGAGAGTTTCCAAAGGGTATATACCTAGGAGTGGAATTGCTAGATTGTAGTTTATGTGCATTTTCATCTTAACAGATATTGCATAAGAATATATTATATCAGAAACCAAGGGTGTGTATAGCCAAAGAGCACAGGGGTTTTAAGAAGATGAAGAAGTAATGGTCCAGATATAGTGGAGAGTAAAAAAATACAGTTATCTTCACCTCTCTTCTTTGGGATGGGAGGGGAGCAGGAGAATGTGCTGCATCCATTTAAAAGAGCTACAGAGGAAGTAGTATGTTCTCCATGACTCAAGAGAGAGCCTGGCTTCCACTTAAGGACAGGACACACAAAAAGACATCCAATAAAATGGTTAACAATGTAGGAAACAGGAGTTTGAGAGAACAAGTGGAAGGAGCAAAAAAGCAGGGCTGGAAGAGAGTAAAAGGAAGCCAGGTCAGAACAAGAATAACAGTACGGAAGACAGACCATTTGATTCTGGGACAAAGACAACAGGTGATAAGTCTTGCTGGATTTATCTGGCTATAAGGTTATCAAAAGGTTTCAGGGCCCCCCTCTGCCCTTTGGATACCAAATTCCAGGGATGATCGGGTCCCTACATAAAATCATATTTGCCTATGATCTACACACATCCTCCTATATATTTTAACATCTCTAGATTATTTATAAAACCTAACACAATACAAGTGCTATGTAAATAGTTGTTATACTATTGTTTAGGGAATAATGACAAGAAAAAAGTCTGTACATGTTCAGTACAGATGCAACCATCCCTTTTTTTCCATATTTTCAATCCATAATTGGTTGAATACACAGATGCAGAACCCATGGATACAGAAAGCCAAATGTAATTAGTTCTAGCAGTTTACTGGTGGCTAGACAGTTAACACTAAGGTCTTGGAATGCTGTGGTTAAATTCCCTCATTCACAGATGGGGAGAGAAAGACCCAACATTTGAGTGCCTGATAAGTGACCAACATTATGTAAAGTACTTTGCACTTTATCTTAGTTAAACCTTACAGCTACATCTTCTTTCATTTTATAAACGACAAAGTAAAAGTGATCTGCCGGGGGTTGTGCGGTTAATTTTTAGTGACATTGAGGAACTCAGGTTTCCTTTAAAATCTTAATCAGTATGGAGGAATGAAAAAGACAGAATTTGAAATTAGAGCTTCTTTGGTCACTTTCTACCAGTGAGATCTTGTATGTTTCTTAATCTCACTAAGCCTATCAATCAAATAAGATTACTGCAAAGATTAACCTACAACTACAAAACAAATCTTAGATTTTTTTAACCTAAAATTGGCCTACACAGGAACTTATTTTCAAGTGTGGAATTTCTTATTTGGTTTATTGCAAACAAAAATTTGAAGTTTCTGAATTGATGCCTATACATTTTACAGACAGTAAACTGAGGTAGAGAAAGAGGACATTC
This sequence comes from Pongo pygmaeus, assembly GCF_028885625.2. NCBI lineage: Eukaryota > Metazoa > Chordata > Mammalia > Primates > Hominidae > Pongo > Pongo pygmaeus. The sequence continues at coordinate 189,435,875 of NC_072373.2, read as the reverse complement.
AATGTATGGCTCCCTAATGTATCCAGAATCAACTCCAAACTGCATCACAGTTTTGGATCTTTAATACCAAGGCCCCAGCCCATCTCTCTAGCCATATTTCCTACTATTAACTTTTACAAATACAATACTCAAACCTGTGGTAGCTATTTTTAACAAAGATACCATAGCCTATGCTTTCCCTATTTTATATATCTACCTAAATTATTTACTATTGAAATTTGTTCATGGCCCAAGTAAAATTCATTTTGAAATGAAGCCCAACCTTGTTTCCAAATGTTTAGAAATGACAGCTCCCTCCTCTGAACTGCTTTATCACTTTGCTACTACCTCCCTTAGAGTACTCACTATGTTCTATTTTATAATTTAGGTAAGCATGTAAAAGGTTCATTTCAGCTAGTAGAGCATAAGCCCCTTAAAGGAAGGAAGAAAGGAACTAATATTTACTTTGTATCTATGAATCACCAATCGCTTGTGATTTTATGTGTATGGTATGTATGTATATATTTTTCATGTAATATTTGTGATATCCTATGAAGTATAAATTTTTTACAGATAAGGACACTGAAGCTCACAGAGGCTAAATAATTTGTTTACAGTCATAAAGCTAGTAAGTGACAGAGTCTAGATCTGAATTTTAGTGTTTCTACCTCCAAAGCCTAGGCTCTTTCCAGTATACTCTGTCTAGAAAACCATGGGTATATCCTCACTGCTTTATCTGATTGTTCCCTACCTAGCCACTAATGATCATCAGAGGAAAAAATCTCCACTGCCCTTTGTCATTAAGTATTAGCAGAAAGGATTCAATATGAGGTATGTGCCCTCCCACTTTCCAAGACTAAGAACAGACTCTTCTGAGCAAACAGAATGATTAATATGAGTCCTGAATAAAGATAAAGAGATCAGAATTCCGCTTCCAGGCAGGAAAAGTAAAAAAACTATTACCTTTTCACTCTTGTGTTTAAAAATCCCTCCTCCTTCAAGGTTTGCACCATCTGGCTATATCACTCTCTACCCCACCTCCTCATCTGTCATCTACCACCCTCCTGATTAATCCCCTATCTTTACTGCACCTGGGTCACATCTTTCTCTCTTCCCCACATCCCATCATCCTCAATCACTTCACTCTCCACACAGATGACTCATTCAATACACTAGCCTCGCAATTCCTTGTCATACTCAGCTTTACTGACCTTCGCCTCTGCTGTATTTTAGCTACCCATACACAGAGACCTCGCTGTCACCTAGAACAGTCCCAATATCAGACAACTTAACTCCGATATTCCACTTTCTGACCACACCTCTTTTTTTTCTCAGCTTACTTCCGCTATATTTGCTCACTGATCTAACTCAAGAAATTGAAAATTTTCAAGTCCAGAATTGAACTCATCATCAATTGTTTCCTGTCTCAGTTAAAATTACCAACATATCCTTAGTCATCCAAGGCAAAAACCTGAGCATCACACAGGACTCCTCACCCTCTCACCTGCACATACAATCAATCATTAAAACCTTATACATTTTCTCAGATTCATTTCTTTCTCTTCATCCCTATGACCACATTTTAAAAATGTTACTTCAACCATGTCTGATAGACACCTTCCAGTGATTAAATAAAAATTTAAAAAACCACCTACTGAATTGATTTTAGGATACTTATGCATACAAGGTCCATCACGACATGGCCTCTGACTGTATTTCCAGCCTTACAACTTATCACTTATTGTTATATTCCTAGCAGTCCCAAACTGTTTGTGGTTCTCTACACAAGCCATTCCTTTTCTCACATTGATGCCTTTGCTCAAGCTTTTTCTCTGTTTGAAGGACACTTTCTGCTCATGTTTGTCTCACTTACTCCTACCTACCATTTAAGATTTGGGTCAGATATCATCTCTTCCCAAAGCCTTCCTTTAACTCCTAGGCTAGTCTAAGTGCCCTCACCTTTGGGCAACCTTTACTCTCACCTTGTATATCTCAGCTATGCGTAGTTCTCATTTTTATTCTGAGATAATCTATTTAAGCATCTAATTTACCAGCTCCACAAGATTGGAAATCTTTGTAAACCCAGCTGAGCACAGTACATAGCATAGTGCTTGACCCATAGTAGGTACATAAGTGTACAGTGAAGGTTAGAACATACCAAGTTTAAATTTTCTTTTCTTTTTTAAAAGATGGGGTCTCATTCTGTCACTTGCTATGGCGTGATCATGGCTCACTGAAGCCTCAAACTCCTTGACTCAAACGGTCCTCCTGCCTCAGCCTCCTGAGTAGCTGAGACTACAGACATGCACCATCATGCCCAGCTATATTTTTATTTTTATTTTTTGTAGAGACAGGGTCTTGCTACATAGCCCAGGCTGGTCCAGAACTCCTGGCCTCAAAGAGTTGCCTGCCTCAGCTTCCCAAAGTGCTGGGATTATAGGCATGAGCCCCTGCATCCAGCCCTAAGTTTAAATTTTCAGTGGGATATTCACATCAATTCTTTCTCACAGTTAAGTATCCTCTACCTTTCACTCCAAGTCCTTTGCAAGGAAGGAATCAAGGCCTTTCCTCTGGATCTGTATAGTTCCACTGAGAATGGTGCTACGCAAATGTTTACCCAACTTACATAAAAGGGAACAACATTTGCACAAACATACCAAAAATCAAAATTTGACATATGTGCTACAAAGTTCAAAACTATTGACCAATTTAAAAAATGAAGGCATAAGAACAAAAATAAAGAACCAATTCTGACTGCTGGTATGTGCTTGTCTAAGTTGTAAAAACAGTGAAACTTTGCTTAGTACTTAAACAGGATCCCAGATGTAAGAGCTTGGCCTTTTATCTACAAGGCCATCTCATCTCTACTGGGCTTAAAACATTACTAACTTGCGGAGTTGCTTAGGCAAGAGTTTAGGAGGTTGGTAAGTAAGCAACAAAAAGTGTTCTTTTTTATAGTAATTTTGGGCCTTCTGCTGGCAGTTAGAAATAGAGCAAAGAGTTCAATGTAATAAAGCATTTCCCTCTGCAACCAAATATTAAAATTGCAGTTTGGCACTAAACTAGGTCTCAGTCCTTTTCAGAGTTTAAAAAAAAAAAAGAGCTATTCTATTTGCATGGCACATTACACTTTAACAAAACATTCTGATGTACATTAGTTAGCAACATTTGATAAAGTGTTTATAGACATTTTTTAAAAGGAAGGAAACCCCCAAATTTCCACAAAATGTCTTTTAGTTTGTTTGAACAAACACTACTAAATGTTTTTTTTTTTTTTTTTAAGTTCAAAATACAGTACAGAAATGAGGAAGGGAATCTAGAGTACTTTTGATTTAAGCAGGTCAATCCTTGGGGCTGTTTCTTAGAGAAACTTACTAGGTTTTGTCTCCAGGATCACTTTTAAGAAACTCTCCTTTAAGGGGATAAGCTCATCCAGAGGACAGTTTAGAGAACCACAGCAGATGAGAGACAACTGAAGAAAGTGGAAGTGAAGACTCAGGGGACATGATTACTAACTTCAGATATCTTAACAGCTGCCCATAAGGGAAAAGAACTAGGAAGGATGGGAGCCAGCTGTTTCTTTCAACTTATAACCAAATCTGTCCAGCAACAGAATGGGTTTCCTTTAAAGAGATTCGCTTCGGATCACTGGAAGAGGTTCCAAACGGGTTCGTCAAATTATCGGGGGGATTTGGGGATTTTCAAAGACACTTTGGCATGGGATGAGAGAAAACGCCCCCTAGATGACTTTTAAATTCCCTTCCAGTCAGGAGATATTCCGGGGTTCACCCATCGTCTGGAAACCACTTTCGATGCTCTCGGGCTGGCACACAGCTGTGCCCACGTGTCTGGCCCCCAGGGCCGCTGTGGCTCACTTCGGTGCGGGGCCGCTCTCCCTGCCGGTTTCCGGCGGGGCACCGGGGCAGGCGGCACACATGAGTCGCCCGGCCGGGGCCCAGCCCCCAGGACGCTGCTGACAGCTCCGGGCCCTAGGCGCCCCAGCTCTCGGTGGGGGCCACGCCGCCCCGCCGACCTCTGTCCCTGCCTTCCCCGAACCGGGACCCGGCAGGCCAGAATCACAGGCATTCCCACCTCTGGCGCCGGAGGGGACCGTCTGACCCGCGCAGACGGGATCGCGCCGTCGCCCGGCCCTCGTCCCCCAGCCAGCCTGCCCCGGCCCACCCGGACCCGCCGGCCAGGACACGGCGACCCACACGGACTGCCCCCACGCCGACCCTCCAAAGGGCCCCCGGCCTTGGGTTTCCTGTGCCGGGGCTCCCGGGCCGTCCTGGCGGCGTTAGGGCCGCGACCTGACCGTGGGCCCCGCCCGCCCGACCGCAGATGCAGAACCAGCCTCCGAGCTCGGGGCCGGGCTGACACGGCCGAGAGAGGGCCCGGCCCCGCGCGGACCACAGACTGGCAGGCCGGCCAGACAGACGGACAGGCGGACCCCGGCCCGGGGGGGCGGGCGCAGCAGCTGCGCAGGTCCCGCCACCGCCCTCTGGCCCCAGGCGGCCCCTCAGGGCGCGAGCTCTTAGGCGGGCGGAGGCGGCCGCGAGGCGCTTACCTGAGGGCGCGGCGGGGGCGCGGGGCGGCTCACTCCCTTCCCGCCGCCATATTTCCGCTGCGCAAGGAGGGAGCGGAGACGCGGGAAGGGGGCGGGCGGGCGGCTCGGGAGAGCGGAGGGCGGGCGGCGGGGGGCTCCACCGAGCTGGCGGCGGCGGCTGAGGCGGGGGGCGGGGCGGGGGCTCCCCCGGCCCCTCACCCGCGCCTCCCGCCGCGAGGTGGCGCGCGCCTTGGCCGTTGGCTCGCGCGGGGGGCGGGGCGGCGCGCTGGAGGAGGGAGGGCACGCGGGGACCCGGCCCGGCCTTACCCCGCCGGCCTGCCGACCCAGGTCCGGGGGCCCAGCTGGCGCCCGGACCAGCTCTCCGGTCCGCGTCCTGTAGATGGGTAAACTGAGGCCTGAGAGGGCGCGAGGGCGGGGACGAGGCCGAGGACTCGGGCTCGAATCCCGAGGACGCCAGTAGCCCGCTCTGAGGCCGCGTGGGGCTGGTGGAGGAGCCACCGGTCGGGCCCCCGAGACCGGCTGACGTGGGCCTCGCCTCGGGCGACTCCCGCCGGGTTAGTGGCTGGCTGTGTGGTGACCTTGGGCGAGTTACTTCGCACAGCCACCCAGGGGCCTCTTCTCCAACACGATAGCACTGCACCCAGAGGGTAGGTGAGAGATGAGTTAGTGCTTGGATGCCCTAGTGAGTGTCAGCGTCCTCAGTCCTCCCTGCGGTGATCCCTTCAACAAGTACGCACTGGGCACGTGATGGGCCAGGTACAATGCACAGGCTCATTCTTCCAGGCCCGCCAGCAATGTTGGCTACACAATTCTATTTTTGTTTTGTTAGAGATGGAGCTGGAGCCTCACTTTGTCCCCAAGGTCGGAGTGCAGTGGCGCCATCATAGCTCACTGTAACCTCAAATTACTGGGCTCAAGTGATCCTCCTGCCTCAGCCTCCCAAAGCGCTGGGACTACAGGCGTGAGCCACTGCGCCTGGCACACAATTGGTTTAACCACCACATCATTTTAGAAGCTTAGGAAACTGACGTCTTGATTTCTGTTTTGGCTGCTTGAAAATACAGTGCAATATAAATCCCGAGACCTCTGCTGAGCTGGATGTGGAGTGGGTGTGGGCATCATTTAGAACATGGCAATCCTCAGGTCACACAGGAATGTCTTGTTAATGATACTTCTGTGAACAATGCTCCTTGGAGGGAAGTCCACCTAAGCAAGGCTGGAGCAGCAGATGGGGCAGCTGAGCCTGGTATTACTTGCCTTGCCTCTAGAATAGGTCTTAGAGCATTGGACTGAAGGGGGGCCGCCTCCTTGTATCCTGGTATTGGTCTCAGTATCCGTCTGCCCATTCTTGAGAAATGGAAATGGTCAGAATCTATCCAGGTTCTGATCTGCATCCCTGTTGTCTAATTTAAACTTTCATTCCATGGAGTTTTGGGGAGTACCTGTCTCATGAAGAGCCCTGAGGTTACAAGGATAATTAGAGCCTAAATCTAAGGAGCCCATAGTTGGGGAAACTATTATGTCAATAGCTAATGAGAGCACAGTGTTATAAGTGCTCATATTAGTTTTCTATTCCTGCATAACAAATTGGCACAAATTTGCAGCTGAAAGCAACACCCATTGATTTACTCACAGTTGTGTAGGTCGGAAAACTGGCATGGTGTGGCTGGGTTTTCTGCTCGTGGTGTCATAGGCTGAAATCAAGATGTCTAGAACCTCCACAGGGGAAAGGTCTGCCCCAGGCTCCTTCGGGCTGTTGGCAGAATTCATGTCCCTGTAGGACTAGGATCCCACAGCTACATTGTTTTGCCAGCTCTCTGTTGGGGACCATGCTCAGGTCCTTGCCACGTGATCCCTTTTATCTCATCAACAGAGAACCTCTCTCATGTCACTCCCTCTCACTCTTTAAATATCTCTGATTTCCCTTCTTCAACCACTCAGAGAACACTATGAGCTTTTAAAGGACTTGTAATTAGGTCAGACCCACCTAGATAATCTTTCTACTTTAAGATCACCTGTGCCACATCACATACCCTAATCACAGGAGTAAAATTCATCATAGCCACTGTCCCAGGGACTATGCAGAAGGTGTACATGAAGGTTAATCTAGGAAGCTACCTTAGAATTCTGCCTGCTATGTCCAGTGAGAAATGTTCGCTTAAACATTTTCTCTATGAACTCCCCTAAGAGTTTGTTCTGTAACTGTCCATGGCACAATATATGTTGCCATTATTGGAGTATATTTCTAAACCTCTTTTCTAGGCTGAAAGTGTCTTGAGATCAGGAACCTTATTCACACCTGTAGCCTTAGATAAGGCTTGGCATGAGGGAGATATTTCCACATCTGCTAAAAATAAATAAATAAAAATATTATGCATATTGTCCTTTGGATTCCTGCTTTTTTTTTTTTTTTGAGATGGAGTCTTGCTCTGTCATCCAGTTTGGAACACAGTGACGCGATCTCAGCTCACTGCAAGCTCCGTCTCCTGGGTTCACGCCATTCTCCTGCCTCAGCCTCCTGAGTAGCTGGGACTACAGGCGCCTGCCATCATGCCCAGCTGATTTTTTGTATTTTTAGTAGAGACGGGGTTTCACCATGTTAGCCAGGATGGTCTCAATCTCCTGACCTCGTGATCCACCCTCCTTGGCCTCCCAAAGTGGATATTACAGGTGTGAGCCACCGCACCCAGCCTCCTGCTTCTTTTTTAGATCCAGCTCAGAACTTCTCTGACACTTCTCAGGAAGAACTCATTTCTCCCTCCTCTCCACTGTCACTTGGTAAAAATCTCTGTGTGAAATGTTTCCCATTGTAGTATTTTAAGTTAGACTGTAGTTTCCTTGAATATAGTACTTTGCTTTTATTCCATTTAATATCCCAGGGCACAGCATAACATATTAACAGTTCTGTGCTGTTCAATTAAACAACAAATTACACATGGGTGTTATTAGTTGTTTAATGTTTGGATTTTAATAAGGGGGGTTAAAAACCAAGAGGCAACTGGAGAGTGGAATTGGGCTATGACAGACCCTGTGACCTTTGGGTTACAGGTGTGGGGAAGCCAAGAAATAGAGGCAATGGAGAGGGAAGAAATAGGCAAGTTAATCAGGATGTAATTTTTTTTTTAAAGGAGGTATGCTAGGAAACCCCAGGTCTGCTCTTTTCTACTACATTACAGCAAAAAGGAGTGATATTCTGGCACTGACAGAACTGACAAAAACAGTAGTTTTTGTTTTGTTTTTTGTTTTTGTTTTTTTTCATGTTGTTGATGACCCAGTGGAAGAGTTGGTAAAGGAAATGGGAAAGATGGTTTCTGATGCTTAAATAAAGTATGTGTGTTGCGGGGTGTCGGGGGGATGCATTGAAATACATAAGAGCCTTCACCACGTTAAGTCCTACGCATCAATTAAGACTACCTTCCCCAGGAACTTCCTCTGATACCTTCTCTTCCATCCTCACCCCAGGATAAATTAAATGCCCCTCCTTTTGCTCTCCTTGTAGCCTGGCACCTTCATTCATCATTGCATTTACTAGGATCTGTGCATATCATTTTCATTTATGCTTATCTTTCACCTGACTGTAAGCTCCACAGATTGGAACTCTGTCTTTGTTCTTCATTACATCACAGCACCTCACACCATGCCTGGAACACAGTTGGTGATCAGTCTATATTTATAGAATGAATGTGCACAGTAGGACCCTTTCAGACCCAAGCCATAGACCAAAGAGGCAACCTCCTTATTATCTGCCTTGTGACCACAGAGCCCCACTGGCTGTTCAGATTCAGACATGTGCTGAGCCCAAACCTTGTTGTTTATCTAAGACGCTTCTGCTCTTTCTCCTCTTGTAAAATACAAAGTAAAAATAGTTCCAGGAAGCTGTGTGGTTAAGACATTCCAGTCTCTGTTTGAGCTCCTAGATAAAGGCTGTTATTGTTAGGAAGGTGGTCATTAATCCAACCTGCCTTTTCTCTATGCTTTGGTTTCACACCCTTCTAAAGGTACTGATTCTCTTTGTCCTCAGTTGCCCTTAAGCCTGTCACTAGCCGGTAACTGGAAAAAATAATAACTACAGCAGTTGATGTACGAATGATCTAAAGGTATCAGTTGATCACAAGTTCGCTTTGTGCTCTGGAATTGTGACTTTAACTTATTCTCAAAGTGCCTTACCAGATGGCTTATATCCTCATCTATAAAATGGAAGAAATGACACCTACCTCACCAGATTATTGAAGAGTAAAAGAAAATAAAGTAGGCAGAGCCTCCTGGCACACAGTAATGGCCAAGAAAATGTCGTAGATTGGAATCACAGTTTGGAATCCCCTCTCTTTGTTCTGCTATGGCCAGACTTTGGGCTATTGAGTTTGTCCTAGGCATTATATTTTAAAAGAGGGATGTTGATAAATTATGACCCAGAAGCAAATGACCAGATAAGGAATCTGGAAATCAGACTTTATAAGGAGCAGCTGAAAGGAGTTGGGAACATTTAGCCTGCAGAAGAAATAACTATTAATAGGAGAAGAGTGGGGTAGGGCAAGGCCTTAGAAGGGTCTTCAGATAATTGAAGGGCTAACATGTGGAAAAGGATTAGGCCTCAATTCTATTCCACACATATCTGTGGAACTCCTATTATGTGCCAGGAACTGGGAATGCAAATAAATGTAAAGTACAATCCTTGTCTTTAAGGATCTTAGTCTACAAAGGACCGTGACAATGCAAAAGAGGCTATCACAGAGGACTTTGCAATGCCCTCTGTAATGTGGAGAAGGCAGAGGAGGGTTCATTGAGCCCAGAGATACTGGGGAAGACTTCACCAAGAAGGTGACATTTGAGTGGACCTTAAAGGAAAACTAGGACTTTTTTTAGGCAGAGAAGGAGGGGAAGGACACCTAGGCAGCAAGTACAGCATGAACAAAGACAAAAAGACATCCTCATGGAAAACCTAGGATGCATCGGAAAAAAAGAGGGAAGTGAGCCTGCAATATTTGATGGAGCCAGATTGTCAAGGGCCTTGATTATTAAGCTAAAGAGCTTGGACTATTTACCTTGAGTGGGTATTGAACTATTTACCTTGAGTGGGTATTGAAGAGCCATCAAAGGCCTTTAAGCAGATTTTTATTTTAAAAGGAAATCTCTAGCACAGCCTGCTGAAAGAGCTACACTGAAGAGAGATAGGAGGCAGGGAAGACAAGGCCTCTCAGCATACCAAAGAGAGTCCATGGACTTGACTCTTCCACTGACCATGGGTAAATTTGGGCACATTATTTAAACTTTCTGAACTATTATTTTTTTAGTTTGTAAGTTGAACATCTACTTTATAGGGATGTTTCAAGAATCAAGTGAGGTAACATATCTAAGACCCTCACATGTGTCTGGTAACCAAACGGTGCTCAGTAAGTGAACACCATTCCCTTCCTTCCCTTTCTCTTAATGGACAGAGTAGACAGAGAAACAGAGTTCTACTTGATGATGCTAGCATTCATGGGCAAACAATGGGATAATTCTCTTGGGGAAATGAGTACATCACTGGATACATTCAAGAAGGATATTTCTTTGGTAGAAGATGAGTTGAACCAGGTAAGCCTCTAAAATCTCATTCTTACTCTAAGAGTCTATGATTCTGTCACCTTTAGGTCATAGTATTATGGAGATGGTCAAGAACCTGAGGTTTGATATATATTTGATATATAGTATGATGTATACTTAATATATTATATATCAAATATCTTGTATATATATATTATGGAGATAGTCAAGAATCTGAGGTTTGACTTTGTTAAAAGCACCAATTGGACCCAAAAGAAATGAATCTTCCTCAAAATGAATATCTGTTACTGAAGTGTACAGTTAAAAAGACCCTACCCTAAACAGTCCCTCAGGAGTAACTGTACTACAGGAGAAAGAGGGCTGGGTTTCCAACTTACAGGCCTACATTCCAGTGTCAGAAATTAAGGATTTTGCCATACAGCTTTGGACAGGTCATTCTACATGTCTTGGCCTACATTCCTCCATCAGGAAGATGTGGAGGTTGGGCCTCTAAGGGGTCTTCCATTACTAACATTTTGGGATTCTGGGAGTCTAAGTTATTGAGATCATGAAATTGTGGATGTAAAAATGTTAGGAGATTTCAAGGGTTCCCACAGCAACTATATCACTCACAGTTTATATATATGTCTCAATTTAACAGCATCAAATCCACCTAAAATATATATTTTTTAAATGTGTCACATGCATTGAGAGTGAGACTCATTTGACATTCTTCTTGGAATCAGAACTTTGGAATTCAGTGCATTTCAGGTCCCAGCATTAACTCATCTGCAAATTGGATTAGTTCATATTTCTGGTTGAGAGAGGAGGCACTTTCTGTAGTATGGCAAAGAAATGAAAACGTCAGTCATCTGTCACAGAGGGAAGAGATGGCTCACTTCAGGCCCTAGATGCCACCTCATCTGGAAGTAGACAAAAAGGAAGACTTGGAGCCAGGACAGCCACGTGTTGGTCCACACTATTCCCTCGGAAGGTCCTCCTAGCCAGCTCCTGCTCATCCTCTGTTTGAAGTTTTCCCTTTCCTTCTTCTCTGCTCAATAAAACAAGTTCCTCTATTATCTACACTTCCTTAGCATTATAGCATTGATCATAGAGTATGATAATTATTGCCTGTGTTATTATTGATTCTCTACAAATGGATAAGGGGCACAGCACTAACATTTATTGAGCACCTGCAATGTGCCAGGTGTGTATATAATCTTATGTAATCCATACAGCAACCCTTATGGTGTAGGTATTGTTACCCCTCTTTAACTGATGAGACTAAGGTCAGAGAAGTTAAATAACTTGCTCAAGATCATATAGCTAGTAAATAACAGTCTGGCTTTGAATCAGGTTTTTTTTGTTTCCCAAGCCCCTGTGATTTTGATTGTTCATGCCTTTTTCTTATCTCTGTAACTTGAACTATTAGTATAAGCCCAGCCTTTGGTATACAGTTAGCCCTTGAACAGTGTGGGGGTTAGAGGTGCCAACCCCCTGTACAGTCGAAAATTGCATGTAACTTTTGACTCCCCCCAAACTTAACTACTAATAGCCTACTATTGACCAGAAGCCTTACTGATAACATAGTCTATTAACACATATTTTGTATATGTATTATATACTGTACTCTTACAATAAAATAAGCCATAGAAAAGAAAATGTTATTAAGAAAATCATATAACAGAGAAAATACATTTACAATACTATACTGTATTTATCAATACCATAAGTTTACATTGTCTGTTTACAAGGTGAATCATCTGTCTGAAATAGCATGCAACTGCAGCTGCAGACATCAATCTGCAGCACATGTCAAGCAATTCAACTTTTTCTTGTAATGTCCCGACTTTTCTCTGCTTCTTGGGAGCACTTCCAGCATCACTAGTGGCACTTTGTATAGGTCCCATGGCGTTATTCAAGATTTATGGTATTGTACTAAACACGATGAAAAATACTTGAGAACCACAAGAGATCACTTTTTACTGCGATATGCAGTTTACTGGAGAGATGAATGGCTCACATGGAGATGATTAGCATCACAGGTTGTTTTAAGGGATACTTTCAACAGCTGAGCTCACCACAATGGCTATAGGAGGTGGCTCCAAAATCATTACGGTAGTACCTTATGCACTGCAGTTAACTTCTTGTAGTTATGATTTAATACTGCATATTTATGTTTGTTTACATTTTTCTCAACTGCAAATGGCACTATGTACATAAGGTCTGTAAATGTTTGTGTGCGTAAGTTTTGATAAATTTTATTTATTTTTTATTTTTTGAGACAGGGTCTTTCTGTGTCACCCAGGCTGACACGCTTGCAGTGGCACAGTCACGGCTCACTGCAGCTTCAATCTCCTGGGCTCAAGTAATCCTCCCACCTCAGCCTCTTGAGTAGATGGGACTACAGGCACGCACCACCATGCCTGGCTAATTTTTTGATTTTTAAATAGAGACAAGGTCTCACTTTGTTGCCCAAGGCTGGTCTTGAACTCCTGAGCTCAAGCAATCCTCTCACCTAGGCCTCCCAGAGTTCTGGAATTACACGTATAAGCCACCATGGTTAACAAATTTTAACTTTTTACAGTAGATTTGTATATATTTTATTGTCATAAGTGATTAAATAGAATTGTTTCTATATTTTATGCATTCATGACATAAAACTTTTTCTTAAATTTTTTGATATTTCTAGGTTACGTGGTTTGTCTGAGTTTTTTCAAATTGTCTCAAACCTCCAAAAAATTTTTCGGTATATTGAAAAAAGTCTGTGTAAAATGGACCCATGCAGTTCAAACCCATGTTGTTCAAGGGTCAACTGTACACAAGTGATTGAATTATTGTTGAATGACAATCCTATTCAATCGATCAGTAAAGATTTACTATATGGAGCAGTGCTGGGGATTGAGCTAGCCTTTCCTCGACTATCAGCTTCTGGGGACATCTGCTTTGAAATAAATACTCTCATTAGCTTTGCTGGTTTCTCAGCTCAGCAGGAGAAGCTGTTGATAGTCTCTTGACAGGGCCAGCTGGCATGATAGACTTGTTTAAACCAAATTTGTTTCACATCATTCTAACAACCCTGCTTTAAGGTCCTAATGTCATAGGAGAGACGGAATTCAATAACAACTGTCATACATATGAAAAGGGCTATACAGAAACTGTACAAGATTCTAAGAGCAAAATGGAGGGAGGGATTAATTCTGCCTACAAGAATTAAGAAAGGTTTCACAGAGAAGGTGGCATTTGAGCTGGGACTCAAAGGATAAGCAGTTTTATTTTTCCATTTGTTTTGTTGGTTTATTTTTAATTTTTATTTTAGGTTTGGGGATACATGTCAGGGTTTATTACGTAGGTAAACACGTGTCATGGGGGTTAGTTGTACATATTATTACATCACCCAGGTATTAAGCTCAGTACCCAATAGTTATTTTTCCTGCTCCTCTCCAGCCTCCCACCCTCCCCGCTCAAGTAGACCCTAGTGTCTGTTGTTTTCTTCTTTGTGTTCATAAATTTTTATCATTCAGTTCCCAGTTATAAGTGGAAACATGCAGTGTTTGATTTTCTATTCATGCATTAGTTTGCTAAGGATAATAGCCTCCAGCCCCATTCATGTTCCTGCAAAAAACATGATCTCATTCTTTTTTATGGCTGCATAATATTCAGTGGTGTATATGTACAACATTTTTTAAAATCCAGTCTGTCATTCATGGGCATTTAGGTTGATTTCATGTCTTTGCTATTGTGAACAATGTTGCAATGAACATTTGCATGCATATGTCTTATGGTAAAATGCTTTATATTCCTCTGGGTATATACCCAGTAATGAGATTGCTGGGTCAAATGGTAGTTCTACTTTTAGCTCTTTGAGGAATTGCTATACTGCTTTCCACAATGGTTGAACTAATTTACACTCCCATCAACAGTGTATAAGGGTTTTCTCTGCAACCTCCCCATCAGCATCTGTTATTTTTTGACTTTTTAATAATAGTCATTCTGACTGGTATGAGATGGTATCTCATTGTGGTTTTGACTTGCATTTTTCTAATGATCAGTGATATTGAGCTTGTTTTCATATGCTTGTTGGCTGCGTTATTTCTTCTTTTGAGAAGTGTCTGTTCATGTCTTTTACCCACTTTTTAATGGGGTTGTTTGTTTTTCTCTTATAAATTTAAGTTCTTTATACATGCTGGATATTAGACCTTTGTCAGAAGCATAGTTTGCAAATATTTTCTCTCATTCTTTAGGTTGTCTGTTGATAGTTTCTTTTGCTGTGCAGAAGCTCTTATGTTTAATTAGGTTCCATTTGTCAATTTTTGCTTTTGTTGCAATTGCTTTCAATGTCTTTGTCATGAAATCTTTGCCCGTTCCTATGTCCAGGATGGTATTGTCTAGGTTGTCTTCTAGGGTTTTTCTAGTTTTGGGTTTTACATTTATGTCTTTAGTTCATCTTGAGTTGATTTTCGTATATGGTGTGAGGAAGGGATCCAGCTTCAATCTTCTGCATATGGCTAGCTAGTTGTCCCAGCACCATTTATTGAATACGGAGTCTTTTCCCCATTGCTTTTGTCAGCTTTGTCAAAGATCAGATGGTTGTAGACGTGCAGCCTCATTTCTGGGATCTCTGTTCTGTTCCATTGGGCTATGTGCCTGTTTTTGTATCAGTACCATGCCGTTTTGGCCACTGTAGCCTTGTAGTATAGTTTGAAGTTGAGTAATGTGATTCCTCCAGCTTTGTTCTTTTTGCTTAGGATTGCCTTGGCTATTTGGGTTCTTTTTTGGTTCCATATAAATTAAAAAATTTTTTTTTCTAGTTCTGTGAAGAATGTTGTCAGTAGTTTGATAGGAATAGCACTAAATCTGTAAATTGCTTTGGACAGTATAGCCATTTTAATGATACTGATTCTTCCTATCCATAAGCATGGAATGTTTTTCCATTTGTTTGTGTCTTCTCTGATTTCTTTGAGCAGTGTTTTGTAATTCTCATTGTAGAGATCTTTCACTTCCCTGGTTAGCTGTATTCCCAGGTATTTTGTTTTATTTTTTGTGGCAGTTATAAATGGGATTGCCTTCCCGATCTGGCTGTCAGTTTACTTGGTTGGTGTATAGAAATGCTAGTGATTTTTGTATATTGGTTTTGTATCCTGAAATTTTGCTGAAGTTATTTATCAGCTGAAGGAGCTTTCACAGGCCAAGACTATGAGGTTTTCTAGATATGGAATCATGTTGGCTGGGAGCAGTGGCGCACGCCTGTAATCGCAGCACTTTGGGAGGCTAAGGCAGGTGGATCACGAGGTCAGGAGATTGAGACCATCCTGGCTAACATGGTGAAACCCTGTCTCTACTAAAAATACAAAAAAAATTAGCCAGGTGTGGTGGTGGGTGCCTATAGTCCCAGCTATTCTGGAGGCTGAGGCAGAAGAATGGCATGAACCTGGGAGGCAGAGCTTGCAGCGAGCCGAGATTGTGCCATTGCACTCCAGCCTGGGTGACACAGTGAGACTCTGTCTCAAAAAAAAAAAAAAAAAAAAAAAAGAATCATGTTGTCTGCAAACGGAGATAGTTTGACTTCCTCTCTCTCTTTCTATTTGGACGTCCTTTCTTTCTCTTGCCTGATTGCCTTGACCAGGACTTCCAATACTACGTTGAACAGAAGTGGTGAGAGATGGTATTCTTGTCTTGTGCTGGTTTTCAAGAGGAATGCTTCCAGCTTTTGCCATTCAGGATAATGTTGGCTGTGGATTTGTCATAGACGGCTGTTATTATTTTGATGTTTCTTCCTTCAGTACCTAGTTTATTGAGAGTTTTTAACATGAAGGGATGTTGAATTTTATCAAAAGCCTTTTCTGCATCTATTGAGATAATCATGTGTTTTTTGTCTTTAGTTCTGCTTGTGTGATGAATCATATTTATTGATTTTTGTATGTTGAACCAACCTTGCATCCTGGGAATGAATCTTGCAAGTATTTTGTTGAGTATTTTTGTGTTGATGTTTATCAATGATGTTGGGCTGAAGTTTTCTTTTTTTGTTGTGTCTCTGCCAGGTTTTGGTATCAAGATGATGCTGGCCTCATAGAATGAGTTGAGAAGTCCTTCCTCTGTAATTTTTTGGAATAGTTTCTGTAGGAATGGTGCCAGCTCTTCTTTGTACATCTGACAGAATTCAGTTGTGAATCCATCAGGTCCTGAGGTTTTTTTTTTTTTTTTTTTTTTTGGTCGGTAGGCTATTTATTACTGATTCAATTTTGGAACTTGTTATTGGTCTGTTCAGGGAATCAGTTTCTTCCTGGCTCTGTCTTGGGAGGGTGTATGTATCCAGGAATTTATCCATGTCTTCTAGGGTTTCTAGTTTGTATGTGTAGAGGTGTTCATAGTAGTTTCTGATGGTTGCTTTTATTTCTGTGGGGTAAGTAGTAACCCCTTTGTCATTTCTAATTATGTTTATTTGGATTTTCTCTCTTTTCTTCTTAATTAGTCTAGCTAGTAGCCTGTTTTATTAATTTTTTCAAAAAACCAATTCCTGGATTCATTGATCTTTTGAATAGCTTTTTGTGTCTCGATTTTTTTCAGTTCAGCTCTGATTTTTTGTTATTTCTCATCTTCTGCTAGCTTTGGGGTTGATTTGTTCTTGCCTCTTTAATTTCTTCAGTTGTGAAGTTAGGTTGTTAACTTGAGATCTTCCTACCTTTTTGATGTGGGCACTTAGTGCTATAAATTTCCCTCTTAACACTGTTTTAGCTGTGTCCCAGAGATTCTGGTATGTTTTATGTTTGTTCTCATTATTTTCAAAGAACTTCTTTATTTCTGCTTTAAGTTCATTATTTACCCAAAAGTCATTCAGGATACGTTGTTTAATTTCTGGTAATTGTATGGTTATTTCTGTGTAATTGAGTGATTTTCATTGTGTTGACTTCTATTTTTATTGCACTGTGGTCTGAGAGTGTGTTTGGTATGATTTCAGTTTTTTTACATTAGTTGAGGACTGTTTAATGTCCAATTATGTGGTCATTTTTGGAGTATGTGCCATGTGACAATTAGAACAATGTATATTGTGTTGTTTTTGGATGGAGATTTCTGTAAAAGTCTATCAGTTCCATTTGGTCCAATGCTGAGTTTAGGTCCTGAATATCTTTGTTAATTTTCTGCCTCAATGATCTAATACTGTCAGTGGAATGTTGAAGTCCCCCACTATTATTTTGTGGGAGTCTATGTCTCTTTGTAGGTGTCTAAGAACTTGCTTTATGAATCTGGGTGCTCCTGCATTGGGGACATATATATTTAGGATAATTAGGTCTTCTTGTTGAATTGAACCCTTTACCATTATGTAATGCACTTGCTTGTCTTTTTTGATCTTTGTTGGTTTGAAATCTGTTTTGTCTGAAATCAGGACTGTAAACCCGGCTTTATGTTTTCTGTTTCCTTGGTAGATTTTTCTTCATCCCTTTATTGATATTTTGAGCCCATGAGTGTCATTATATGTGAGATGGGTCTCTTGAAGACAGCATACCATTGGGTCTTACTTTTTTTTATCCAGCTTGCCACTCTGTGCCTTTTAAGAGGGGCATTTAGCCTGTTTACATTCAATGTTCATATTTATATGTGTGGATTGGATCCTGTCATTCTGCTGTTGGCTGGTCATTATGTTGGCTTATTTGTGTGGTTGCTTTACAGTGACACTGGTCTGTGTGTTTAAGTGTGTTTTTGTATTAGCTGGTAGTGGTCTTTCCTTTCTATATTTAGTTCTCCTTTCAGGATCTCTTGTAAGGCAGGTCTGGTGGTAATGAAGTCCCTCAACATTTGCTTATCAGAAAATGATATTATTTCTCCTTCACTAAGGAAGCTTAGTTTGGCTGGATATGAAATGATTGGTTGAAGTTTTTTTCTTTACGAATTTTGAATATAGGCCCCCAATCTCCTTTGGCTTGCACGGTTCCGGCTGAGAGGTCTGCTGTTAGCCTGATGGGGATCCCTTTTTAGGTGACCTGCCCTTTCTCTCTAGCTGCCTTTAACATTCATTCTTTCATTCTGACCTTGGAAAATCTGATGATAATGTGTCTTTGGGATGGTCTTCTTGTGTAGAATATTTTGGGAACAAAGTTGGGGAAGTTTTCATGGATGATATCCTGAAATATATTTTCCAAGTTGTTTTTCTTTCTCCCACTCCCTTTCAGGAATGCCAGTGATTCATAGATTTGGCCTCTTTACATAATCCCATACGTCTCAGAGGTTTTGTTCATTCCTTTTTATTCTTTTTTCTTTATTTTTTTCTGTCTGTCTTATTTCAGAGAACCAGTCTTCAAGTTTTGAGATTCTTTCCTCAGCTTGGTTTATTCTGCTGTTAATATTTGTGATTGCATTGTGAAATTCTTGTATTGTGTTATTCAGTTCTGTCAGACTCAGTAGGTTCTTTTTTTATACTAGCTATTTTGTTCTTCCGCTCCTGTATCACTTTATTGTAATTCTTATTTTCCTTGAATTGGGTTTTGCCATCCTTGTTCCTATTTTTCTTCCTATCCATATTCAGAATTCAATTTCTGTCATTCCAGCCAGTTTGGCCAGGTTAAAAACTCTTGTTGGAGAACTGGTGTGGTTGTATGGAGGACGTATGACACTCTGGCCATTTGAGTTACTGGAGTTTTTGCAATGGTTCTTTCTCATCTCTGCATTGTGAGTGTTCCTTTAACTGCAGTGTAGATTGAGTACAGACAACAGATTTCTTTTCTGGATTTTTCTACTGGGCCAAGGTTTTGCATAGGGTCTTTATTTGAAGTTGACTTCTTGTCTCTGGTTTCAGAGGAGGGTATGTTAGTGAGGTATTTTTGGTGTTGGAGCTTTGGAGTGTGAGCCAGCAGGTAGCATTTGGGATTCTTGGTCAGTTGATAGACTTTTGCTTAGTTGTATGGCTCCCCTGTGTTTCCTAACAGTTGCAGCTGTGTTCCCTCTCAGTGCTCTGAAAGTGTGGGTTCCTCTCCTTCTTGAGTGCTGGCTGTAGTTCATGACTTGACACTCCTGGGCTGCCCACTGCAGCTCTGGGGAGATCTCAGTGTTTATGTTCCTTCCCCAGCTTACAGGCAGCAGAGGAAGAGATCTTAGTAGTAGTGGTGGCCAGGGTCATTTGCTTGTCTCCTAGGGGCTCCACCCCCAGGAGATGCAGGTCAGTAATCACTCAGTGCAGTCAGCCCAAGATGGAGGGTTTGTGCTGTGGGCTCAAGCTAGTGGTTCCCTGTCTGGTGACAAGCTGTGGTGGGTGTGTGGGTCCTGTAGGAGATGGACTGGCCTCATCTTCTTGGGTCAACTACAGCTTGGAGGTATGGATGAGGCACTTAGGGTCTTTGCCCATTCATTAGTCTGAGGGTGGCAAGGGCAGTTCCACTGCAGAGGCATGGTTGAGAGGGTATCAGTTGCCCCTGGAGGCTCTGTGCAGGGAGTTGCTGAGTTGGTACTGACTTGATAGCTCTGGCAGGGGGTGGCTGGAGGCCCCAGCCTGGAGAACCTGCCTGGTGAGGAGATATGGGAATAGGCACCCACGTAACACTGTGGCTACTTTTCCATAGGGCTGCTGCAGTATGGTTGGGGCCTGCTCCAGTCTCCAGTCGCCTTGGATTTTCCAGAACCAGTAGGTGTCACCAGTGAAGGCTGTAAGATAGCAAAGATGGCAGCCTGTCCCTCCCTTTGGGAGCTTTGTCCCAGGGCGGTACAAGCCTGTTGTGGGCCCAAAGGCACCTGTAGGAAGTGGCTGGGGACCCCAGTTGGGAGGTCATTCCCTGCGAGGAGGAATGGGATCAGAACCTACTTAAAAAAAAGCAGTCTGGCCATGTTTTGGTATAGCAGCTGTGCTGTGCTGGGAATCCATTTCAGCCCCTGGTTGCTTCGGACACTCTGATGCCCAAAGGCTGGAACAGCTAAGTCACCCAAACATCAAATATGGTGGCCCACCCCACCCTCTAAGAGCGCAGTCCCAGGGGGACTTCAGATCTCTATTGGCTGGAGAGCTCAGGTAGGGGTGGCTGGAGGCCCCAGTTGGAAGGTCCTACCCACTGAGGAGGAATGGGATGGGGTATCTGCTTAAAGCAACAGTCGGGCTACACTTTGGTAGAGCTGCTGTGCTGTACTGGGGGATCTCTTCCGCCCCAGGTTGGCTCAGACTCTCCAAAGCCTAAAGGCTGGAACGGCTAAGATGCCTGAACAGCAAAGATGGCGGCCCACCCCTCCCATGGGGAGCTCCTTCTTAGGGAGATGCAATGCCACTATTGGTAGCTTGCTGAAATTCCAAGCCAGTGGGTCTTATCTTGTGAGGTGCCATGGAAGTGGGGCCTGTAGGCTGTTTCTGCTCAGCCCCCTGGATTCAGTCTCCTTCCTAGGGGTACGTACAAGAGTTTAACCTCCCACTTTGCTGGAGCTGCAGCTACTTTTGCTAGAAACCCCGAGTATCTAAGGTTCCAGGGTTTCTATGCATGCCTGAGCAGCTGCTCTGCCAAGACTCCACATAGCTTTGTCAGACAGAAGACTGAAGGCCCTAGTAGTGTGGGTTCATAAGGATATCTCCTGACCCGAGGGTTGCAAATATCTATGGGAGAAGCATGGTTTCCTAGGATCGCTCATTCACTCACAGCTTTCCTGGGCGAGGGAGGATCCCTGGGCTCTGTGTTGCTCCCAGGTGGGCCATTGTCCTGTCTTGCTTTTCTTCGTTCTCTGGGTCAAGTTGTTTCCTTGATTAATCCCAATGCAAGTACCTGAATGTTTTAGTTGAAGGTGTTGTATTTACTCGCCCCTTCTGTACCTCTCTTTAAGAGCCACTCACACTAGCTGCTTCTAGTTGGCCATCTTGGCCACTCCCTGCTTTGTTTATTTTCTAGGCATAGAAAATGAGGGGCATTCCTGGTGGAGAATATGTAAAGGGAGGGAGGCACCACCAGGAAGCACCAAATAGTTCTCTGTTGACATATGCTACACTTTCACGTAACGTACCCATGTCATCGCTGACATGGCGCCATCATACCAGGGGAGAATGGCAAGAGGTGAGACAAAAAGGAAAAAACACTTGGTTGGGCCAGGTAGTCAAAGGGCCTTGAATGTCATGCTAAGGATTTGAATTTATTCTGAAGGTATTCTAAGACATTCCAATACCCACTGAGCTACAACTTCAAAGTGCCATCTAACTTTCCAGCTTGTGGCTTCAGAGTCCTGACAATAAGTAGAAATGGAACCAGTAGAGTATGTTGGAAACTGAAAGTCAGAAGGTCTGGATTCTAGTCTGACTTTGCTGTCTGGGTTTCTGTTTTCTTCTAGGTAATGTGAAATGGTGAGACATGATGCCTTAGAGCTCTGTTATCCCACAAGTCTGTGTCTACCAGCCGCACAAGGAAAATCCTTCACGAGGTTCCTCTCAGTTCTTGTGGCAGACAGACTCTTGGGGAGGTTGCTCACCATCCCACCTGCTGATGTCATGGCTTTCTGTAATTCCTTCTGTTTGAGTGGTGGGGGTGGGTGTCTGCAGTGGTGCTGTGACTTGCTTCTCACTGGTAGAATGCAGCAAAGGTGATGAGATGGGTGGGATAGATGGTGCCATGTCAGCGATGACATGGGTATATTACGTGGAAGTGTGGGGCCGGGTGCGATGGCTCATGCCTGTAATCCCAGCACTTTGCGGGGCCAAGGTGGGCGGATCAGGAGGTCAGGAGATCGAGACCAACTTAGCTAACATGGTGAAACCCTGTCTCTACTAAAAAATACAAAAAATTAGCCAGGCGTGGTGGCAGGTGCCTGTAGTCCCAGCTACTTGGGAGCCTGAGGCAGGAGAATGGCGTGAACCTGGGAGGTGGAGCTTGCAGTGAGCCAAGATGGCACCACTGCACTCCAGCCTGGGTGACAGAGTGAGACTCCGTCTCAAAAAAAAAAAAAAAAAAAGAAAGCGTGGCACGTGTCTTGCTGAGTCTCCCTATGCCTCTCCATTGGTTTTGAAGAAGCAAGCTGGCATGTGGCAGGCTGCAGATGTTGGGAGGCCACACGGCAAGGAACTGCCGCATCTCTAGGAGCTGAGGGTGGACCCTGACTGGCAGCCAACAAGAAACTGAAGCTCTCAAGCCTATCACCGTAAGGAATTGAATTCTGCCAATAACCTGAGTGAGCATGGAAGTAGATCCTTTCCCAGCCAAGCCTCAGACAAGGTTCTGGCCCTGGGAAACACCTTGACTGCAGTCTTGTGAGACCATAGAAAGAAGACTTAGCTGAGCCAGTCTCAGATCCTGACCCATAGAACCTGTTAGATACTTAGCATGTGTTGTTTTCAGCCTCTGTGTTTGTGGTAATTTATTATACAATACATACAGTTCCCCACCCTAATACTTGAAACTCCTGACCCCAGTCCCTGTGCTCTATTTACAACTCCATGCCACCACTGGGGGAATAATCCCATAACAGTATCTGTGTGTGGGTAGCTTTATCTGTCTGTATCCACACATAGATCTTGTGACAGTAAATTTTATCTATCAACTTGACAGGGCTAAAGGATGCCCTTATAGTTAATTAAACATTATTTCTGGATATGTCTGACTAGCAGAGATTAGCATTTGGATTGGTGGACTGAATGAAGCAGATGGCCCTCAATGTCATCCAGTCCTTGAGGGCCTGAATAGAGCAAAAAAGGCAGATTAAGGTTGATTTTGCTCTTTGCCTGACTGCTTGAGTTGGGACATTGATCTCTTGCGCTTGGTGCTTTGGTTCTTAGGCCTTCAGACGTGAGCTGAAATCTACACCATCAGCTCTCTGACTGTCAGGCTTTGGACTATACTTTGGGCTTTCCTGGGTCTCTTACCTGGCAGACAGCAGATTTTGGAACTTTTCAGCCTCCATAATCATGTGAGCAAAAACCTTATAACAAATTATCTATCTATCTATCTATCTATCTATCTATCTATCTATCTATCTATCTATCATCTTCTGTTGGTTCCGTTCTCTGGAGAACCCTGACTAATACAATTCATATTCAATCACAGGCCTTTAGGAAGTACTTAATATGTGCTGAGCACATACAGAGATAGGTAAGTCCAGGGTATCTCTGAGGTGCTCACAGTCTGAAGAGGAAAACAGCTCCATGATGCTTGAGCTGTGGAAGGCTCACCTGCAAGGGTGAACTAGCTGAGGAAATCAATGTGTGTCCTGCACTGTAGAAATCAGTTTGCTTCCCCAGTGTTATTGCATTAGATTCTTATAAACCTCTAAGGTAGATGCCTTTTACAGAGAAGGGAGCTGAGCTCTAGAGAGGTTAGGGAACTTGCCTTAGAGGCAAGTCCACTTAGTGTGGGTCAGATCCAGGATTCTAACCAAGTTCTTCTGATTTCAACTTAGTTGGATAATTAAAATTGACTATATATTTCCTTTGTGTTAACAGATTCTACTGGAACTTCTAGCAGGCAAACTCACCTAGTGCTCTCTGGAAGGTGATGTGGGTGGAACTCTGTCTGATTCCAATGTCTAGATGCCAATGAGCTCTCCACCATCACCCCAGAGACAGGGGAAAGAAGATATAGGTAGACCTGGGCCTATCTTCATTCACTCTCAGTGAGCACATGGCAGGCATTCAAGAAATATAGAGGCTGAATTACATTTTCTTTGAGGGTCTAAACTTTGCCCTCTGTGACTAGGTGTCCCTTGATATGGCAATGAGAATACAGAGCAGTGATACTCAAACTCAGGAACCAAAAGAATCATCTGAAGATAACTGTTAAAATGCAGATTCTAGGGTCCTCCCTCCAGAGATTCCGATTCAGTGGGGCCCAGGAGACATTTTCAATTATACCCCCAGATTATTCTGACACAAGTCAATCACAGAGCACATGGTTATTTATGACAAAATCACAGCCAAGCTAGGTTGAGATAGTTTGCCTAGACTCTGATATGGGTTGTTCCCAAACATCCCCACTAATGTTTATAATTCCTTTTCCTTATGGGAGGGAGAGGCCAGTGATGTGTTGGCAAATGTTTAATAACTGGATCTCTGGTGGAAAAGAAAAAAAAATCCCTGATTTGTAGCATTTGCCAATACTCATGGTGTAAATACTTGCACCGTGGCTGATAGCAAGCTACCAACAGTAGCTTGTTAAGACTGAATTGGGAAGAGATGCACATCATTGGCCTTTGCAGGTCAGTAGGAGTCAGCTCCAGCAATCATTGGAGGAAGGCTGAATAGGAGAGGAGAGGACTTACCTCCCTGGGCCTCAGTTTTCCCACTTATAAAATGAGAATTCATGAAGGTTCTGATCTGTGACTCGAGACTAATTTTAGGCCTTAGCTCAGGGGCCATGTGGCCAAAGGAAGTGGTCAGGTTGCCAGGGCACTCAGGGATGAGGAGGCAGAGTGAGTCAGCTCTGCTTCCTCCTCCCTTCTTGGAGAGAGTGGAGGAGCCCACAACTGGGTGAACAGAGGAGGGGCCTTGGAGTTGGTCCTGCCTCAAATCTTGAACCAGATGCTTACTAAATTTCTGAGAGCCTGTTTCCCTATCTATAAACTGGGAAAATACTACTGTACCTACCCCATAGAGTGGTTACAAGAATTAAATGAGATAAAGTCTGGCATGTGGTAAGGTTTCTGTAAACATTAATCTTTCTTCTTGTGACCGTTTCTTTGCCTGCCCATGATAGTTATTTCCCAAATTCTGCCAGAGCCTGGTTAGACCAGTGGGCCAATTTCATTCATAAGCAGAGTAGTAGGTCACCCATCACTGTGCAATTTGAGGTAAAGGTCCTTCAGGCAAAAAATTGTATGTGTATACACACACATACACACACACATATGTGTACATATATTCTCCCACTGGTCTGTCATAGAGTCTGAACTTCCACCATTTAAATCTTTATCAATGCTCCACAGCAAAAGACCACCAGGAACACACCTGTAGTCAAAGCTGGTATTACTACATGCTGCACAAAGGACATGATACACCTTGGAGACCATGGGGCAGCTCAGAAAGAGAGTACCAGGAGAGTTTTTCTCTGGGCTAGGTGCTGTCAGGGAGCAGTGGCAATTCAGTGATTTGGCATTTTAATTATTTTTATCTAAGAGGGGGAAGAATGGAATGTGGCTAAGGCCGTCATTGGTAAAGAAATCACCATACTCATGTTGACCAGGAGAGGGGCCTGTTTGGTAGTTTTAACGATTTTGCACAGTGTTCTTTTTTTTTCTGTTATTGTTGTTGTTTTGTTTTGTTTTGAGGTGGAGTCTCGCTCTGTCGCCCAGGGTGGAGTGCAGTGGCACAATCTCAGCTCACTGCAATCTCTGCCTCCTGGGTTCAAGTGATTCTCCTGCCTCAGCCTCCCAAATAACTGGGATTACAGGCATCCACCACCACACCCAGCTAATTTTTGTATTTTTAGTAGAGATGTGGTTTCACCATGTTGGCCAGGCTGTTCTTGAACTCCTGACCTCAAGTGATCACCCTACTTCGGCTTCCCAAAGTGCTGGGATTACAGGCATGAGCCACCACACCTGGCCAGGTTTTTCTCTGTATTCAGATGTGGTGTGGAGTGATCTTTTTTTGGTCTTGCTGCCTGTCTTATGATTATAGAGGCTTTGCCTTGTGTCAGTGTTCTGGGAACATGCTTATGTTCAGCAGGAGAATGCCGGGGCCTTGCTGTGAGTGCCAAGCCAGGACACTGATGGGGCTGCTGTTTTCTTTCTCGTCTTAGTCATTTGCAAAATCTTTACTGATGACTTTTACCACAGTCACACATATTATCTCATTTAAACCTCACAGCAACTCTGTGAGGGATTGTTATCTCCATTTTATGGATGAGGAAGCTGACTCTGAGAGATGACTTTCCAAATTCATCCAACTGGAAGAAAAAGGAAGTCTCTAGGGACTTGAATCCAGAACTGTCCAGCTCCAAGTCCAGGGCTCACTCTATTAAGCCACTCCATGAGGAGTGAGTCCCTAAGGAGGCCACAGAAGGCCCTAAGCCCTCTTTTGTTCTCTGGAAGAGAGTGCCATTTCTTGGCCCTTCCCAAGGCCTTGACAACTGAAGGTGAGTGTGGGCCCACCGGCTAGGCACACTGGCTACACAAGGCTGGCTTTCCACTGGTGCTGTGGTTTGGCATAGGTGAGAAGGCAGGCAGTAACTCATGTGACCTGTACAAGTCATTCCCCACCTTGGGCCTCAGTTTCTGCTTCCAATGACCTAAGAGCCCCTGAACTCAGGAAATCTGTGAATAAATATTTGTTGAATGCATGAGTAAAATGCATGAATGAATGGGGGTCTAACCAGAAGTGGATTTTCCAGTCACTATTTTGTTGTGTTTTTCTCTTTTTTTCCCTTAGTTCCCAGAAGAACCACAAAGCATAAATTTCCCCAAAAGGGGAATTTTGTTGATGGCTTTAGTCTATTCCCTCCTAAAAGACCAGCTATAACCAAATGAAGTAAACATAACCTCAAGGTTGTATTGTCTTCATAATAAAAGATGAAGCTTAGAACTGGATCACTTGGCCCTTTCTCTTCTGACCTTCTCCCAGTCGAAAAGGCCTGCATCTCCTAATAGCCAGCCAGCATTGTCTTAGATCTGCAGTTGGGCTCAAAACACCCAAGCCTCAGCACAATGTTCTTTGTAATTTCAGCATTTTCCCTGAAAAGTTGGCCTAGTAGCCATTCTGCTTCCTGTCATAATGCTGCCTTCGCCGGGCATACAGAAGACCCTTGCCCTTCTTGTATTGTGTTACTTTGTGGAGTTGGTGCTTGCTACAATTCTTATAGAAAGTCTGGTGAGTTTTAGGAACGTTCGCCATGTTTGTGGGAGTGCTATCACTACCTTTGTTGTGTTTTTCTGTCTTTTTCTTCTTTCTGATATGCTGGTTCCTTGCTTTTCCCTTCCTCCCTTGGTTCCTATCTGAGCTGCTTTTTTTTTTGTTTTTTTTTTGAGATGGAGTCTCGCTCTGTTGCCAGGCTGGAGTGCAATGGCTCAATCTCGGCTCACTGCAACCTCCGCCTCCTGGGTTCAAGTGAGTCTCCTCCCTCAGCCTCCCGAGTAGCTGGGACTACAGGTGTGCACCCCCACACCCAGCTAATTTTTGTATTTTTAGTAGAGACAGGGTTTTACCATGTTGGCCAGGATGGTCTCGACCTCTTGACCTCGTGATCTGCCTGCCTTTGCCTCCCAAAGTGCTGGGATTTCAGACATAAGCCACTGCGTCCGGCCTCTGAGCTGCTCTTTCAGTCCTTCCTCTACTGTTTCTGGGGGCCCTGGACTCTCCCAGCCCAGTGGCCTAGGATTGCTGCTGATATGGCTGCATCTCTGGCAGCTCGGAGTCCAGCAAATAGCTGCTTCTGTGCCGGCCACAGTGTGCTGGCCATCGCCCACCACCACACCCAGTAACCTCCCCCAGAGGCTCCATCTCATCCTGCCCAAATTGTTGAGCCAGGAGTCCCTTGGGGTCATTAGTGTAGAGGGGCTGGGGCTTGCCCTACTTAGAAATGGCACAGTCCAACCCCCTCAAGTCCAAAGAGGGGACACAATATACCCATAGTCACACAGCAATTTAGCATAATGATAAACAGGACCCAGGCATTCTGATCGGTTGGTACACTTCCCTTATCTTCTGGGATAGGTCTGCTTTTATTTGGAGTCTGTACATTGTAGTATATTTAGTATGTTGATTCCACACATTTGTTGACCAGACTCCTGTGCTGGGTTCTGGAGATAGGAAGAATAAAATACCTTCTGTGCTTTTAGGGAATTCTAGTCAAGTTGGGGAGATAAATAAATAGACAATTACATTGTAAGTGCTCCGACAGCTAACCAGACAAAATGCTGCAGGAGGACAGGAAGGGAGCAAGGAACTGCCAGGAATGGGGAGAAGGTCATGATGTTTGAGTTGAGTCTTGAAGGATGGGTAGGAGTTTACCCAGCAGAAAGGGCATGGTTGTGGGTAGGAAGAGCATTGCAGTCAAGGTTAACTACTTACCGGTAGAAAAGTGTGGCGCTATTGTAGAGCAATGTTAGATGTCTCCACATCTAGCAGTGATGTGAGGAAAAAGGCCTGGTATGGAATAAGAAGGACCTAGGTTCTGGTTTCAATTCTGTCGCAGAGTCACTGAAAACCTTTGAGCAAATCACTCAGTCCAATTGTGTCTCAATTACCTCGTCTCTCCAGGAGGATGCTCGCAAAGCCAAATAGCTCAGAGCTGCTCTATCCAATAGAATAGCCACTAGCCACAAGGGTCTATGTAAATTTAAATTAACTAAAAGTAAATACATTTAAAATTCTGTTCCTCAATTGCACTAGCCATGTTTCCAGTGCTGAGAAGCTACTGGTGACTAGTGGCTGCAATATTGGACAGCACAGATATTAAATACTTCCATCACCCCAGAAAGTCCTGCTGGGCTGGGCGGCCCTAGAGGCCTGTGATTCTCAGAGGAGAAGGGATTTGTCCCATCACCTAGCAAGGTCTCCAGACTCCCCACTTACCTGTTTAGGAGGAGATCCCAAGGAACAGGATAGAAAGGATGCACCATTCCACTGCCCATCCTCAGTTCCTGAAGTACAGTGACCCAAATGAGAGGGCAGGGGTCCCTTGTCCCTTTGTCATGCACACTATACTCTGATTTCGCTGTGTGAAAGCTTATCACAGTGCCTGGCCCATAATAGCAGCTTTCATAAATAGCCAGTCCAATTCCTAGTTTTGCAAGTGAGAAAACTGAGGCTCAGAGTGGCCTGGTTTAGGACCCAAGTCTTAGAGATTTCCAGGCTATCTCAAATGATGGAATTTAGGAGAACATAATGGTCTTTGAGCCTCATTTTGGCTTAAGACTTTTGGGTTTATTTATGTTGTAATCCAGGTGATACTATGTGGAATCAGACACATGACCTTATCTGTGTAAGGTATTGCCTTATCTGTGGCTAGATGCATGACTGTCCGGGAGCTTGCAGGAATTAACCAGTGGCCAACCTTGTAATGCACAAGACTTTTATGTTATCTGAAACAAATAGAATTAGGTAGCAGGTAGAATTTTTATTTTTATTTATTTGTTTATTTATTTATTTTTTGAGACAGAGTCTCACTCTGTCACCCAGGCTGGAGTGCAGTGGTGTGATCTCAGCTCAATGCAACCTCCACCTCCTGGGTTCAAGTGATTCTCATGCCTCAGCCTCCCAAGTAGCTGGGACCACAGGCGCGTGCCACCATGCCCAGTTAATTTTTGTATTTTTAGTAGAGGTGGGGTTTCACCATATTGATCAGGCTGGTCTTGAACTCTTGACCTCAAGTTATCTGTCCTCTTTGGCCTCCCAAAGTGCTGGGATTACAGGCGTGAGCCACCACGCCCAGCCAGAATCAATATTTTTGAAAAATGAACACAAATGTATTACTTACTATGCACCAAGCACAGTTAAGAGGGTCTAATAGATAACTGAGCAACACTATGAAGTAGAGATGATTACTCTCATCATCCTCATTTTCCAGACAAGGAAACGGAGGCTGAGATAAATAACTTGCTGAAGGCCTCACAGCTATTGTGAAGCCTGGACTCACCCAAGCAGTGGCCTCAGAGCCCACAATCTTAACCCCTTTCTAGATCCCTCTCCTCAACTTTGCAATTGTTGAACATCAGGACCTGAGGGAAACTTTGGGATCACCTAGTCTAATCCCTTTTCTTTCCTCATGCGGTACTGGAGGCCACAGAGTGACCCAGATCCAGCCAAGGTTATTCAGCAAGTTGTAAAAGACAGAGCTTGAATCTGAGTCCTGAGGGTGGGTCCCCTGGCTCCTGTTCAGTTATTTTTGCTTCACTTCTTTTAAAAAGCCTAAAAAATGAAATGATCCACTGAGCATCTTCTGGGTACCCATGTTGTGCTGGATGTTTTTGTGGAAAAAAACCTTGGGTTTACATTGAGAAGTCCTGGAATCAAATCTTACCTCAATTGCTTGCCCAGTGACCTTAAGCAAGTCACTTTCTATGTCTTGGCCTCAGTTTCTCCAGAAAAGGAATAAGGATATAATTGCCTTAAGGATTATGTCAGAATGAGTGGCACAAACTAATTGCTCAAGTAAAAGAAATGGACGCTGAAGACACAGGCCCCGTGCCCTCTACAATCTGGATGTGGAGGTGAGACTGACATGCAGAGGAGGATCGGGGGAGAGCAGAGAGCACGCTTTGTTGGCAGGTCAGACGATGAATGTTAGGACACTTCATGCACTGTTGGCTCCATCTGGCAATGGAGGTGATTCAGGATCAAGAAATCATCCAGGGAAAGGCTGGCCTGCAAGAACCCACACCGGACACGAGGTGGCGCTGGTGGCCCACCTGGGAACAGGCAGAGACCAGCGACCAGCCCCGGGGAATCTGATCCTGGCAGTTTCATTCTTTTTGCTTCTAGGCATGGACGTCTACATGAGGGACCCTGGGGGGCTGAGGATGAGGGCGCTGTGCCCCAGCAAAGGATAAATGGGAATTTTACACTCCTTATCTCATTTAGTCTTCACAGCCACCTTTTCAGGTATTCAGTTTTACATGCAGGACACTGTGACTCAAAAGACGTTAAATAATTTCCTCAAGGGATGCTATTGAGAAGTAGATCCAGGCCCACTGATTCTAAATCCCATGCTCTTTCCAGGAAAATATGCTCCTCCCAGCCAGTGGAATCAGTCTATCAACAGAGGCTAAACAGGATGTAAGGGAGATCATACCAGAAAATAGAAGACCAAATTAAAACGGCCTCCTCCTCGTGGCCTTCCTAGACTGTCCCCATTCCTTTTTCACCCAGTCCACTCCAACAACCTCCTAATCCATTTCCCTGCTTCCATTCTTGCACCCTAGGCTCTGTTCTCTACAGCAATCTTGTGAGAAGGAAACCAAGTTGCAGTGTTCTGCCGTTCAAAACTCTCCAATGCTTCTGATTCCAATTTGAACAATGTCTGAATTTCTCACCACAGCTATGAGCGGTGCTGTGCTGGTAACAACCAGTTCTCAGAGGCAGAGAGCCCTGATTTGTAGCATTTGCTAATTGTGGTGCATATTCTCCCTCCATGGCCAATTTCAAGCTTCCAAGGTAACATCACTGAGCTCAGAGTTGAGAAGGGATGCAAAGAATTGAGACAGAGCCAGTCTGAGTTGACACCAACGCACTGCTGCACCAAGGCCCCACACATAAGATCTGGCCTCAGACGCCTTCTCCAGACAACCTGCTTATTCTGCTACCCCTGTTCTCTGCTGGATCACCGGCCTTCTTGCTGTTTCTTGAACATAACAAGTACATTTCCACCTCGGGGCCTTGGCACTTGCTTTCCTCTGTTTGGGATGCTCTTCCCCAGAAATGTGCATAACTTGCTGCGTCACTTCATTCAGGTCTCAGCTCAAATGTTACAGAGAGGCCTTCCCTGAGCATCTTCCCTAAGACATCCTACCCACTCCCACCCTCCATCACTTTTATTCCTTGCTCTGCTGTATTTTTTCTCTAAGGGCCTCAATCCCTATTTGATAATAAATGATAGACGTTTAAACTTATTTGTCTAGGTCAGGACTGGATGGCCATCCCTAGAACAGACCTGACTCAAAGAAAGCACTCAATACATATTTGCTGGTTGATAAATGAGTAATTACTTTTCCTCTCATGTAATGCCTTTTTTTTTTTTTACTGCAATAGCCTTGATGTTTTCTCTTTATTCTTGATGTGCTATCGTCTTGCTACACTGGGTCTAGGTGTAAATTTATTTGTTCTGTTCAGCACTGAGTGCGCATTTTGAATCTAAGCAGTGTCTTTCTCTCGTTCTGGACAATTCTCAGTCCTTATTTCTGTAATCTTGCTTCTCCTGCACTCCCTCTGTTCTGGAACTCCTACATAACAGTCTGTCAGTCTCTACTCCGTGTTTCGTAACTGCTTGGCATTCTGTAGAATGCCAGTTGTCTCCCAGTGTCTATTCCACTTTTTCCTTAGTAATAGAATCTCTAACTTTCAGCTAGGCACATGCCTACTTGGGTTAAAAATGACATTTCTTGGCTGGGCGTGGTGGCTCATGCCTGTAATCCCAGCACTTTGGGAGGCTGAGGTGGGCAGATCATCTGAGGTCAGGAGTTTGAGACCAGCCTGGCCAACATGGTGAAACCCCGTCTCTACTAAAAATACAAAAATTAGCTGGGCGTGGTGGTGGGTGCCTGTAATCCCAGCTACTTGGGAGGTTGAGGCAGGAGAATCGCTTGAACCCAGGAAGCAGAGGTTGCAGTGAGCTGAGACCACGTCACTGCACTCCTGCCTGGGCAACAAGAGTAAAACTCTGTCTCAAAAAAAAAAAAAACAAAAACAAACATTTCTGAGTCTTCCACTTAGCTACATTCGGGCATATAACTGAGTTCTGAACAATGAGTATAAGCAGGAGTCTTGTGGAACTTCCTCGTAATGTCTTTTAAGCAGAGGAGTGTGCTATTCTTTGTACCTTCTTCCTACTATCTGAAAAATACACGAGTTGGCTGGAGTTGGTGCAGCCATCTTGGACCATAGGGTAGAAGTCAGGTAGAAGGAGCCTGGGTTTTGATGGCTTTTATGAGACTGCCCTCATAGCTTTTTTTTTTTTTTTTTTTTTGAGACGGAGTCTCGCTCTGTCGCTAAGGCTGGAGTGCAGTGGTGCGATCTCGGCTCACTGCAGGCTCCGCCTCCTGGGTTCATGCCATTCTCCTGCCTCAGCCTCCCAAGTAGCTGGGATTACAGGGGCCCACCACCACGCCCAGCTAATTTTTTGTATTTTTTTTTTTTTAGTAGAGACAGGCTGAACCGTGTTAGCCAGGATGGTCTCAATCTCCTGACCTCGTGATCCGCCCACCTCTGCCTCCCAAAGTGCTTGGATTTTAGGCCTGAGCCACTGCGCCCGGCCGAAACTGCCCTCTTAGCTTTAAACTTCCTAGTGCTGGACCATTCCATGAGAGAGAAAAGGACTTGTATTTTGCTTGAGCCATGGTTATTTTGCTGTCTTAGTTTGGGTATCCCAAAAGCAGGACCCAAGAGAAGGATTTGGATGCTAGTAGTTTATTTGGGAAGTGCAGTGAAGAAGTGGAGATGTGAGGCAAGGAAAGGAGAAAAGCCAGTAAAAGATTTGAACATGAGCAGTTTGCTGCTGGTGGCCAACGGAGACTCAGCCCTGCTGTGGGGCCTGTGGGAGACTATGTGAAACAGGCCACATAGTTGTCCTACCAATGGGAAAGGAAGCTGGAGTATTTATCATGAACTAATAACGCCCCTCTTGGTTGAGGGTCTTTTTTGGAACTAACTCCCCCAGGAGTCCACCTGTCCTTGTGCAAGCTGAGCATGCTCTTGTGGCCAGAAACACTTAGGCAGAGATGCAGGAAGCTGTCATCGTGTACAGAGCCCATCTTCAGGTGACTGCTGGGGTCAGCCAAGGGAATGTGGGCTGGGCATTAACAGTGTCTGCAACTTGTCTGCTGTATTCCACCCTCCTCTAACTTCTACATTGTTCTTTCCTATCATTTATCTGTTGTTGCAACGTAGGTGAAATGTACAATTCATTTGCTTCCAAATAATTAATCCTATCTTCTACCATGTCTAATCTAGATTTATTCTGTCTCTCCAGTTTAGTTCAACAACTATGTTTCTCATTCCCAGTGTTTCTAAATGGCTTTATTTAGTTTCTGCTTGTTTTTAATTTATAATTTATTATTCTTTTGTATGTACGGATGTTATTCCTGACTTTATTTGAAAAGTCTAAATATATTTATTTTGAAATTGTTTTCAGATAATTCTATTATTTTACTTTTGTCTGTAGTGGATTCATTCTACCAATTATTAGTTTTGTTGACTGTCTACATCTGCATTCATTTTCCTCATGTGTTTTGGAATTTTAGTTTGCAGGCTTTTTTTAAGTGGGATTTATTTTTCTGTACATACTCACTCTGCTTAGTGGGTTGATAGCTTCTCCCCACACTCCTGGGACCCTGTCTAGAGCCAGGTTTTAGGCTGCTGACTCAAGGCTTTCATCCTGTAATGGTGGTGGGAATTTCACATGTCCAGTCACTGAACCAGCATCATGAGGTTTGGCCCTGGCCTCACAAGGGTCTCATTTAGCCCCTCAGGCAGTGAGGGAGTCAAACTCCTGGCTGCTTCCCCTGCTTCTGGCGCCAGACCCCTGGCTTCCACGTTATGTAGCCCCTTGTGTTTCTGTTGAAATTCTGATCCACAAAAATGTTGATTCTGATTTTGAGCATGGCTATTCCTGTTTTGAATCTATCTTTTTATATAATTGCTGTGAGTTTGGTGCATGAATTTACAGCACCATCTTGATCTGAAGTTTCTGGACCCTTGAATCTCCCCAGGGAAGACACTCTCTGACTGCAGATAGGATTTTTTTTTCCCCAGAATCCAGGCTTGCAGATACAAGAAAGAAAGGAATCTGCCTTTATGGATCCTTCTCTTTTATTCCCCAAGGTGACTCAGGCCCTGGAGGATACAAAGAGCCCCCTGTAAAAAGTGTCTTTGGACCTCTTGGCCTCCAGTCTCCATCACAGGGCTTCCTGCCAACACTCCATCTCAAAGGTCTTCCCTGACGTGGGGCTTTAGGTGTTCACGGCCATATTTGCATTTCAACAAGGGACTCATAAAGATGTTTTCATCTTTAAAATGTACAGGCATGGAATTCAAATCGCGGAGTGACAGGCTGTGTGTGGAGTTGATTGTCTAGGTCAGAGACATCACACCTGGCTGGTGAGGAGAGCTTTCTGACAACAGGAGCTGTCCAACAAGGAGTGGGCTGCTGTCACCGAGGAGCTGAAGCGGCCGACGGCTGACCTTCCACTGGGCACCAGGCAGGGCCCTGGATGGAGGGAGTCTTAAAGCAGGAGGGAGAAGCCAAGGAAACAGCTCTCTAGAAGCATTTTCTACGCTGAAAAGTGTCATTGAAATGCTATCACAGTTCTAAGAGGAGACATTGCTCCTCCGAAAGCCAGCCTCACTCCCTAAGCTGATGTATTTCCGGAAGCAGGGCCTGAGCTGCCACATGCAGGCCCTGAGGACTTGAGGCACATCGTTCTTTTTTTGGGTCTCATCTGTGAATCAGCCACTCAAACCTAGTGGCTCTCAGCCTGCAAGTTCATGCAATGCAGGGCTTCTCCACTGCTCCCCCAAACCTCCTCAGGCCACCCCTGCATGTGCACCCACCCATATGGCCTGTTGTGAACAGGTGACCCTCACCTGCCAGCATGACTGCCCTTCAAAACCTGACTTATTGCTTGTGTTTTACAGTTACCATAGCAGAAAGATTTATCTTCATCTTTTACCATTTAAAAATACTAATGGAATTACTGTTTTTGTCTGTTTCTGTTTTGAAGCCATACGATTTTTCTCTCACTGCCACCACATTTGTGATGGCCTTAAAAATTATTCTTAAAGATAAATATAATTCTAGAAAAACCTTCTCAGGGAAAAATGGGTATTTTTTTCCAACTGTTGTGGGGCTGAAAAACTTTTATAGCATGCTTGGTGGCATATATGGGATTCTAAGGGACTTTCAGCACCAACCTTCCTTCCTGGTCCCAGCAGGTGAAGGCAGGGCCCTCCCAGGCCAGTGCACCTGTCATGGCCCTTGGCTGGCTCGAGGAAGGAAGGCACTTCACGTCTATTGAATGTTGTGTGCTTCACAAGGGCTGTCTCCTTTCATCTGCACAGCAACTCATTGTACTGATGAGGAATTTGGGCCCAGAGAGGTGAGGTGACCCACCCAAAGTCACACAGCCAAGAAGAAGCAGAGTGCACTTTCCTCTCAATCACACTCTCCAGATCCTCCAGTTGGTTTCTGTTCAGCCTTCTGAACAGGGTGGATTTTTGCTTAAGACTTTCTATATGGATTATAACCCTTACATTACGATATTTTGTCATAACTATTTTAGCTTTCATCTGTGTGGTACTTAACATTTTAGCATAACTTTTTGACTACAAGAAAAGTACGCGATCTATTTTTTGTAACTTTTTTGGGGGGTGACTTTTAGTTTAAAATAATTATAGGTTCACAGGAGGTTGCAAAAATGGTATACAGAGAGGTCCCATGACCTTCACTCAGTTGCCCCCAATGGTACCATATAAAAATCAGGAAATTGACATTGGTACCTTGTGTGTGTATAGTTCATTGTCATTTTATCCCATGGATAGATTCATGTAACCACACTGCAATCAAGATATAGAACTGTTCCATCACCACAAAGGTTTTCTTCATGTTACCCTTTTTAATCATAGCCACCCCCTTCCCTCCCACCATCCCTAATCCCTGGCAACCACTAATCTGCTGCCCATCTCTACAATTCTGTCATTCCTAGAATGTCATATACATGGACTCATACTGTATGTAACTGTTTGAGACTGACGTTTTTCACTCAGCATAATGCCCTTGAGATCCATCCAAGGTGTCCTGTGTATCCATAGTTCATTCTTTTTTATTGTTAAGTAGTATTCCATGGGTGATCTGTTTTTTGAACACTTGGAAACACGGAAAATATTTTTAAAAAATAGAAAAAAATCAAAACAAACTCAAACCTCCAGTTAAGAGGAGGGAAGTCTCCTGGTTTCCTTCTTGCTCATGTCCAAAGTGGCTTAGGCCCTGGGCTGACCCTCTGAAGACCCAGGTGCAAAGACAGGAGAGCAGACAGGGAGAAGACAAAGCCATTTGCCCTAAGCTTCTCTGCTCCCAATCTTCTCCTCGGTGGGACTCCATCTGGCTGCTGCGGACTCTCTGTTTGCATCTGTCTCTTTCCTTTTTTCCCCTCTCTTTCTCCTCACCCTGTGTGTCTCCATCTGTCTCTCTGAGTCAGTCTCTCTCTTTCTCAAACCACAAAACATGGCTAAATGCAATTTCCATTGAGTGCAGAATCTTGTGTCTGTGCTTCATTATTCTGTCTGGGTTGGTACATGTTTTCAATTGCATAATTCCCCTCCTTCCTCATTTTCTCCCCAAGACTTTCTCCCACATAATATGAGCATTTGGGGGCCAGCTTTTGACAGTTCTGCTTTTGAATGCTGTGAAAAGTAGAGCGAGTGCCTTTTTCAGTCCTGCACCACCAGGGAAGCGAGGTTGGCAAGTTCCCCCAGGGTTCCTGCCGAGCTTTGTCCCTTAGGCCAGTCTTTGGGAGGGGTGTCCCTCTGCCAGCATTCTCAAAGCCAAGGCTTTCCCTGCAGCACCTGCCTTGGGAGGGTTCAAAGAGCATTTTGATGGCCTGCTCAAGACCTTCCACCCACATGGGTGACCACGGCATCAGATCAAATTTCCCTCTCTGGCTGTTCACACCTTAAACATCTGGACTGATCCTATTCATTTATGTCTTCATTTTTATGTAACTGGGCAGTATAACTTCTTGCCCTAACAGCCATTGCAGTTTTGAAATGGAGTTAATAGAAAGTGATCTAAATATTCAACAAAAAGAGAATGATTAAATATGTCATAGGATGTCCTATATGACCAGACATTACAAAGTCATTAGAAATCACAGTTTGGACAGTTTTCAGAGTGGGAAAATACTCATGATATATGGTACTGTTAGAACCCTGATGATATAAAAATACATAAGCATGGAAAAATTGCTTAGAGAAAAGGACCAAAGTGTTGGCTCTTATTTCTGAATAGTGGGATTGCAGATGACTTTTTAAATTTCCCTTAATGTTCACAATAAGCATGTTTTATCTTTATAATCAGAAAACAAATATGCATTATTAAAACTAAATGAACTCTATTGGACAAAACATCATGTCTACAGCCCTTTACTCAAGGGGTGTTATAGGGATTCAGCACCGCCTCTTCCCCATAACTCCATGGGAAGGCAAACCACTGTCCAGGCCCTTTTCCTTGAGCTCAGGCCCCTGCCAGGCGGGTGGAAAGCCATGCTCTGCATTGCAGTTGATAGCTGCCCTGTCCCTGCCCCCCGGCCATATTTTCAAATGTGATTTGCAGAATGGACAGGTCCTGGTTGATGTCCCCGCAACTCTGCACTGCATTTCCAAAGCGGGGTACTGCCTCATCCCGTGAAACAGTGTCCTTGTTTCCCCTCATCAGATGATCCCTGTGGCCCCTGCATTCCCAGCACACACCCAGTGCACAGAGCAGCCACGCATTCTGACCCCTGCCGGGAGCTAGCGCAGACACTGGCCTTCCAGACCATGTGCATGGAACCCAGAGCTCCCTGGTTCCAGCCCAATGTACTTGAAAGAACACAGAGTTCTACAAGCTTCAACTCTGCCATTAACTCCTGCCTGAGAGAAGAGGACCAAGAATCCTATTTGCCATATGGAAAGTTACATATAGTGTGTGGGACACATTTTTTTTTTTTTTTTTTGCAAAGGGATTTTTGAGCCAGTTCTGAATACAAGCAGCAGTTAACAGTTCAGCTGCTTCAATAATGGTTTGGGGTTGGGCCCTGTGTGCCTTGGACACCTTGGGCAAGTTTTTCCCCTCTCTGTGCCTCAGTTTCCTCATCTGAAAAACAGAAGTAATAATATTACCTCCTTCATAGGATCATCATAAGGATTAAACAAACTGGTTCATGTGAAGTCTTGGTGAAGTGCCTGTCTGAAGTAGCCCACAGTCAATGTTAGCTACTACTGTTTTTATTCCGAGATGCAGGATATTTGACATTAGGGCTCTCCCAGAAAAACCTAGATGTAAGTCTCTGTGATGAATGCCAAATGAGGATTACCAATGAAAAGCCCTGCCTCAAGTCTGTTCCCGAGTGAGGTAGGAGGTATAAAGAAATGCAGGCCGCTGTGTGAGGGGATCGGGGGGTGAACATGGTGAACATGGGAGGGCTGCTCAGAGGGAGCACCCTGTGCTTGGCCTCTGTGGAGATAAAAGTGACTCCATCTTGGATGCTAATCCACCATGTTGACTTCTGATTAGCTCCAGTCCTGTGAATGCCCCTGATTCCTGTTTTATTTACTGTCCTTTGTGTAAGAAAGTCAACCTTGATGTTATCATACAAATTATAAGCTATCACACATACAGCATCTCACCTGTTTTAGAGGGCTGCCTTTGATAGTCTTGCTGAAGCACGTATACCCTTTTCCTGTGGTATAGAAGCTCTGGGTCTGGGGGGTTGCTGGGTGGAGATCCACCTATCTTGTGGCTGTCCAAGACCATGCTTCTGTCTATAAGTTCCCACAATCAATTTCACAATACCGACAAACTGGATCTGTCTGCCGCCTTTGGTTTCTTGGCTCCTTCAGTATTTGAGGCTGCTTTTCATACACAGCCCTTTCACGGAACAGCTTTGAAGGAGGACAGTAGGTAAAGAAAGGGGCTTGGCTGGGAAG
Organism: Pongo pygmaeus; assembly: GCF_028885625.2. Lineage (NCBI taxonomy): Eukaryota > Metazoa > Chordata > Mammalia > Primates > Hominidae > Pongo > Pongo pygmaeus. The sequence continues at coordinate 189,396,534 of NC_072373.2, read as the reverse complement.
GACAGGAGAACCCCTGGAGCAGAGGGGGCTGTGGCAGGCTTCCTCGGAAATTGTGGAATTCCTGCTGGGGCAGCGGCCCGTGGGTGGGATTGGGACAAGGGATATTTTTGAATCCATACCTGTGATATCTACCCTTTTCCCAATGGTATCTTTTTACAACCACCTTGCACAGCAGGCTTATTTATAAATGAGGAAGTGAAGGCTCAGACTGGGGAGTGGCTTGCTCAGCACTCTGCACCTGAGAGGGAGGGAGCTGAGGTTTGAATCCAGAGTCAGGGAGCCCACTTAAGGCCTGTGTTACTGCCTTCCCCAGGGCCACGGAAACCTCTGCTCCAGGAATGGGGTAGGGAGGACAAGGCCTCAGAGGGAACACCTAGCTGCAGGGAAGAGGGAGCAGTTGAGGGAAGCCCGGCCCCAGGTGTGGGAGAGACACTGGGCAGCCACATGGGGAAAGAGCAGAAAGTAGGTCAGTCACACAGGAGACGGAGCGTGAAATTAATGAGCATGCGGGAGCTGGAGTAGTCACCTTCCGGGAAGGCAGAGAGAAGAATGCGGTGCCTTTGGGAGAGGTGGTGGGGCCCGGGAGGGGCTGGTGCAGGTGGGGGAAGCAGGATTGTGTTTTGGTGTTTTCTCTCCTTGCCCCCAGCATTGGGAGGATGGCTGTGGGGCAGGATGGGGAGATGATGGGAGAGTATAAGGGGTAGAGACTGGCAAGAGGTACTGACAGAAGCTCTATGAGGGCAGGGATCTTGTTTGTTTTCTTAATGCTGACTGATTCTTGCTGCCTAGGCCAGTGCCTGGCATATCACAGGCAGATTTGAATGAATACATGATTAGAGACAGCTCTGCTATGGACGTTATTGTGTTATTGTGTGAACTGAGGAAGTAAAGCTTTTGTTCCTTATTTTCACCAAGGAGCACCAGCTGAATTCAGTAGCCTTTGCTGAGTCCCTGCCACGTGCTAGCCTGAGCTAGGTGCAGGGGAGACGGGGAGGTGTAAGGTAGAGCCCCTTCCCTTACAGAGCTCACCATCTACAGGAAAGACAGGTTTGCACATGACTGTGACATCATGTGCTGAGCACAGAAATGGATGGATAGTGGGGATGCAGAGAAGGGACAGTTTTGTTGGGGGGTGTGGAAGGTTGAAAGGTTTGAAAGTTGAGGACAGGGCTACATTATGATTTTCTTGCATCCTAAATCATTTTAACTTTGTGGGCCCTTTCCTACACATACACACACACACACACACCCCCCTAAAAAGTATATTTACAACCTCTTTGGTATAGAAAAAATATATCAATGTTACTTTTTTTTTTTTTTTTTTGAGAGAGAGTCTTGCTCTGTCGCCCAGGCTGGAGTGCAGTGACGCAATCTTGGCTCACTGCAACCTCTGCCTCCGAGGTTAAGGGCATTCCCCTGCCTCAGCCTCCCAAGTAGCTGGGATTACAGGTGTGCACCACCACACCTGGCTAATTTTTGCATTTTTAGTAGAGATGGGTTTTGCCATGTTGATCAGGCTGGTTTTGGACTCCTGGCCTCAAGTGATCCACCTGCCTCGGCCTCCCAAAGTGCTGGGATTACACTCATGAGTCACCATGCCCAGCCTAATATTACATATTAAAACATGTTTTTTGACCTAAAATGTTATTTTTTTCTTCTAATTTTAAAAGAAATTAAAATATTTCTGTGGACCCCTAACAGTGTTGTTGACCCCAGGCACTGGCCTAACACATAAGTTGGTCTGGGTGAGAAGGAATTTGTATGGCCAACAAGATGGGGACAGGTATTCCCGGGTAAAGAGAGTAGCGTGTAGACACAGAGGTGCGAGGTGACAGAAAATTCTAGGAACAGCAAATTGTCCTGGTGAGATGGGACAGTAGGTATTTGAAGAGACTGGCAGGAGATGGAATAGGAATATCGGATGGAGACACATGACTTTGAATGCCCTGCTTGGCACATCCTTTCACTAAGGGTTTTCGCCTCTATCAGGGCCTCTGGAACAGGGTTCAAAGGTTGCTGGTGAGAGGGGCAGACTCCTGGACCTCAACTCCAAAAGCTCTGCCAGGAATGTGGTAGGTGTCCCAACTCTAGGGACTCCTCACACTGGCTAGGACATGGTTGGGGGTGGGGGGTGTAAGTGAGAATCCTGGCTGTCTCCCTTTGTCTCTCCACGGTGCAACATGGAGTTCCTTTGGGGTTCTTTTGGGGAGACATCTTCTGGATTGCCTCATTGGGGCTGGTCTCTTGCTGACTGTGGGTGTGGGTGTGGGGGTTCCTGCTCCTGGGACATCTCAGTTGGCCATAGCTTGACTGGTGCCATGGTAAGCAGAGATTCTCCAGGAAGTTATCTTCTCCAGCTGGGGCCCCTGAGGCTCAGGATTCTCCAACTGCAACCTGCCAGCTTGTCACTTCCAGTAGTAAGATTTTCTTCATGCTGGTTCAGTACTTTGTGAATATTCACAAAAGCCCCAGTGGGGTAGGGCAGGGATTATGCCCCTGGCTTACAGATGAGGAAGAGAAGTGACTCCCAAGAGCACACAGAGTGAGTGCATGGACAGATAAGACTTGAACTCATGTTGGTCTCATTCCAAAGCCCAGCATCACCACTGAGAACAGGTGTGAGTGGGGGCAGAGCTGGGGGCTGTGAACCTAAGGGAGACGTGGCACCACAGGGAACCCCCTTCTCCTGCAGACGCCCCTGACCTCCAGCCCCAGGGCCATCAACCCTGCCAATGAGGAGTGTGAGGCCTGCAGGGTAGAGTCAGAGGGTTTAAATCATAGACTCCCAGAGTCAGCACAGACCAAGAGGTCTTCTGACCTGGCCTGTGTCCATCAGCAAACTCTTACAGGTGTCTTTACAGGTGCCACATTGGGCCCTGGGCGTGTAGAAAAGGCTCTGACACTTCTCACCCCTCCAGGGACTCATGGTCCAGAGCATGGTTTCTCTGCTTAGTACTATTGACACTTTGGCTGCATAATTCCTGGGGGCACTGTGCATTGTAGGATGTGTAGCCGAATCTCTGGCCTCTACCCACTAGATGCCAGTAACATCTCCATAGTTGTGACAACCAAAGATGTCTGCAGACATTGCCAAATGGTCCCTGTCAGATTCCTCCTAGTTGAGAAGCACTGGTTTAGGGAGAGGGGCAAGCCAACATATCCACACAGAGCTGAGCGTCCTGCAGCTGGGCAAGACAGGAGGGGCTCTGGGGAATGGGACCTGCCGGGGGGGAAAGCCATTTCCCAATGGATTTGGGATCCAATCTCAGCATCCCTGTTCTTTGCTCCGTGACTTGGCTCCTCTGGTGGAAGCAGCTTCTGCTCTGGGATGCTAGCCATGCTGCTTTGATCAGTCTGGCATTCTGTGCCCTGGATTTGTCTCTTGGTCTTGCTATGGCAAGAGCTGGTGCCCAGTCAGCTTTCATGCATGTTAAGAAAGGCTCTGCTTGTTCCTTGGGATAGCCCTCTGAAAGCTGACTGGGTGGCCACTTAAGTACTGTGCTTATTCAAAGAACAATACTTCAAGCAAGTGCTTCAGCATAAGTACCTCCAGGTCCCCCACTCCATGGAAGGCGCAGTGTGGGAAGACAGCTCTGCAGCTCTCAGCCTGGAGACTGGATTCTCCTGGATCTTGCCTTTAGTAGCGACAAGACCTGGGCAGAAGTCCTTTGGTCCACAGAGCTTCCGCTTCCTTATCCGTGAAGGGCATGGCCATCCCTTCCCTGTTTTCTCACAGTGTCCTGGGGTAACATTTATTATTTCACAGGAAAAGTTATTGTAAATGGAAAAGTATCATACATGTTACCTATCTTCTGAGTTTCCAAGGGGCATTGGGGGTCAGAGTTTTTTCTTTCTTTTAAAAATTATTATTTGAATAGTCATCCACACATTTAACAAATGTTTACTGAGCTCCCACTATATGCCAAGAAGTCAGCAATGAGCACATCAAATGGGAGGAGATAATAAACGAGTGAATTACATTCAGTGTAGTAGGTGAAATGGTCACAAAGGCTGAGGGGGAAGAAGCAGTCATGTGGAGGAGGATGGATATTGAAATTTTAGATAGGGAACACCCCTTTGGAAGGTGCTATTTGAGTAAAAACCCAAAGGCAGTGAGGGAGCAGGTTATGCAAGTGTTATTTCAGGCAGAGGGAACAGCAAACACCACACCCAGGGTGTTCAGGAACAGTGAGAAGGCCAGTGGTGGGTGGTGGGTGGTGGGAAGGGGACAGGGCAGGAAGTGAGGTTGGTGGGTGGAGAAAGAGGAGAAAGGTTGTCGAGGGGGCGGGGGTAAAGGAAGGCAGGTCATGGCGGGGACTTCAGCTTTTACCCTGGGCTTGGAGGCTTGTGGAGGGTTCTGAGTGGAGAAGAGATGAGACAGTTCTGGCCATGGCATGTAGGACAGACCTATTGACACCAACCATGTGTCAGGAGTCACAAAATTTGTTAATAATCCTCTCAAGAACCCAGTAAGAAAGTTAATCCTGCGTTGCAGCTAGTTCAGGGACTTGTTCCTGGAGGGGAGATAGGGATGGCCCAGCTGTGTCCTTGATAGAGCCAGGATTTGGTGCCCCGTCTGTAGGGCACCCAAAACCCTAACCCTAACCCTAACCCTAACCCTAACCCTAACCCTAAAAAGCCGCTGGTGTTTCCACAAGGCCACTTCACTGCCCGTTGTCAGACCTGTCCCATCCTAAACCCTTATTGAAGCAAACAAAAAAGTTTTTCTGTGATTTAAGATGACCTCTGTCCTACCAAGGAGTGATTGTTGAAGACTTACCTCTTTTTAAAAAACGATTTAAAAAATTTTATAGAGACAGAGGTCTCACTATGTTGCCCAGACTGGTTTCAAACTCCTGGCCTCAAGCAATCCTCCTGCCTCAGACTCCCAAAGTGCTGGGATGACAGGAGTGAGCCACTGCACCCAGCCTTTCTCAGAGATGGAGTCTTGCTCTGTCCCCAGGCTGGAGTGCAGTGGTGTGATCTCTGCTCACTGCAACCTCTGCCTCCTGGGCTCAAGTGATCCTCCTGCCTCAGCCTTCTGAGTAGCTGGGATTACAGGTGCCTGCCACCATGCCCGGCTAATTTTTGTATTTTTAGTAGAGATGGGGTTTCACCATGTTGATCAGGCTGGTCTCGAACTCCTGACCTCAGGTGATCTGCACGCCTTGGCCTCCCAAAGTGCTGGGATGACAGGTGTGAGCCATCATGCCCAGCCTTTACTAATCTCTTACGTGTTAACTGTCACTCCACCCAGATGTTCACTTGGACTAGAGGTTGGGATGGGAGGTAGAAAAAGCTTGCTGGAATCAGGAGGCCTGAGCTCTGGTTTGGACTCTGCCACATCATTGCTGCTTCACCTTTTCAGTTTCTCTGTCTTCAAAATCCCTGCTCTGCCTGCCCTTCTCAAGGTGACAGTGAGGACCCCGAGGCAGAGGAGGGTTGGGAGAGCTCTGGGAGGAGAGGGGAACCCTGGATCGCACCTTCCTCCTCTACCAGGCTGCAGTGGGGGCTGAGTGCCCCTAGGTGGTGCAGTTTTCCCAGGCTGAGCTCCCAGCAGCTGCTGCCAAAGGGGGCTGGAAGATCTGGGGGAGACAGAGGGGCAAAAGTGATACTGAAACCCAATAAAGTGGAAGTTTGAGGTAAAAGCCTGCACTGAGGATTCCTGCTGCTCCTCTGATGGGCACTATGGGGATTAGTGATGCAGGGCCCTCTGGCTGCCCTGACCACCAGATCCTGTTGTGGGATGCTGGCTGCAGTCCCTGGAGTTGTGGTATGAAGGCCAGGGGTGTATCCAGTGTAGTGCCCACTCTTTCACAGATGAGGAAGTGGAAGGCTAGATAGTGGGGGGCTTGCCCGGTCACCGTCGGGGCAGGGATAGCTGCTGTGGAGCTGGGCTGTCTGCGGAGGAGTTGCTCCCTGGCAGGACTCTCTGCAGACAGCATGTAGTGCCACGGCTTTGATTTTGGTCAATTTCTCCTAGCTGGTGGCCCACCCCTCTCTGGCGTCTCCTTTTGGGCTTGCCCTCCTTCCCGCTCCGTGGATACGCTCAGGAAAGTCCAAGGGAGCAGTCACTTGCTTCTCATATAAAGAGCTGTGTCCCAGGGCAGTGGAAGAACGCCGGGCAAGGGTCAGGAGATGTGGGTGTTCGGTGGCTCTGTCGCTACATAGGGCCCATGGCTCTTCTCTCTCTGGCCTTGCTTCCCTTATCTGTAAAGTGGGGTGGGCAGGAAAGAGAAGGTTGGAGAAGGAGAGGGCTGGGCTGGATAGCGCCAAGGTCACTTTCTAGCGTGGACATTCTGAGTAGCACTTGAAGCTTCCCTTCTGTTCATCGGGGGACAGGTGGGAGAAGGAAAGTCTTCAGTTCTCTCATTTAAAAAACATGAGGGAGTGGACGAGATGATGTGTCATTCTGGCTCTGACACCTGGCTCAGCGAAACTGAGAGGCAATCATCAAGGCCAGAACCTGCTCCTTGGAGCTGCCCGCACTTGATGGCCCCTGTCTTGGAAGGTGCAGACCTGCTTCTCTCGAGGTGGACCGGCAGGCCCCCCAGCGAGACCAGCCTCCTTCCGAGCTGGCTCCTGAGCCACTGCAGAAGTTCTTCCTCCCCCTGTAGAGCTGAAGCCCATCTGCACATCCAAAGGGTGTTCCTTCCCGGGCTTCATTACTAACAGGCTGCCTCCCTGGCCAGATGAGCCTCTCGGGGACCTTGGGCTCTTTCCAAAATCAAATCCGCCTTCAAAGGAAGTGAGAGATTGGTCACCATGGAGGAAATTCAGAGAATGACAGCTGGAGGATTGGGGGTAAGGGGAGAGAACACCCACTTATTGTCAGCCAGCCATGCGCTAGGCACTACTCAGTCCCTTTCCTGTATATTAACTCAGTTCATCCCATCAACCAGAAATTTATTATGATCATCCCCTGTTTGCAGATAAAGAACCACTGAGGATGTGAGTTATTCTTCCTACAGTTGCACAGCTTGTGAACAGTAGAGCTGGGGTCCGAGCCAGGTCTCTGACTCTGTAGCCCACCCTCGTCCTGCTTGAACACACTGAGGAAGACAGGAATAACAGGAAATGGGTCAGGAGGCTTGGCTTCTGCTCCAGGTTTGAAGTTGAAGGATTAGGTGATAACTAACACTTGATAGTATTTTATCAAATGTTGATACCATAGCTATGGTATCAAAGTGATAACCATGTAATATTTTAATTGATTCTCAGCCCATTTCATAGATGAGGAAACTGAGGCTCACAGTTTGCCTAATTGTGGCAAACTACCAGCTATACAGTAGCTGGGCAGGCTTCGAACCAGGTCTTTTGACCCCAGAGTCTGTGCAACTCACAAATAAAGCTGATTCTTTGACCAGTTAAGCCTCTTCTCTTGGATTCATTTTTCCAGTCTGTGAAAATGAGGAATTGGGTTAGATTAGTAGGCAATCACTAGTTCCCAGGCCCTTTTATTCAAAGAAAAAAAGGAGAACCCATAGAGTCTGGCAACTTAAAATTTTGCTAAGTATGAACACTTTTAAAAAAAAAGGACATTTTATCTTCAAAAAGCTAGGGGGATATTATCTCAGTGTAGTGGGGAGAAAAAAAAATAGTAACTGAGAATGCTTCCATTCCTCTTAGGAATTAAGTAAGCTGTGTTTAGCATAACACTTTGATGAGCCATTGTGGTTGTACCAAACTGCTCTCTGGGTCTGGCTGGAGCGGGCCAGAAGGGAAATGGAACTAGAATAATTCTCAGCAAAAGAATTGATTTGCAGTGGGGATTTGGAAGGCCATGCAAGCTAGTGACATGAAGAGGAGATGCTGAAAGAAAGTCCAGATCCAGGGCAGGGATGAGAGTCCCAGAGATGAGCAGCAAATGTTCTTCAGGTGGGAGGCAGAGAATGAGCAAAGGGCCCTAGGGAGAGGAAGGTCTGGTATTCCATTTCCACCGGGAGGTGTCTGCTTTCCTGGTGTCAGTCAACCTGTGGATACTCTGGCTCTCTTGTCAAAGTGCCCTTGCACAGTGCAGGAGCTCAGTGAATGCAAACTTGGCAGTGCAAGTTTAGGGGGCCCTTGGTTAGGAATCATCCAGATCTGGCAGACCCGAGTTTGAAGCCCATCTCCATCATTTGGAAGTTTTATGAGCTCTTTAGTCTTCAGTTTCCTTCTCTGAAATGGATATAATACTCTGCACTTAGAAGGTTGATATAAGGAATAAGTGGGACCATGGACTTAGTACTTGGTGCTAAAGCCTTCAGTAAACAGCTACTTAGCTGCCTGTTACTATTAATCATGGTTATTTGGATATTCACAATTTTACTTACTGTGGCAAGCTTGTAGGAGGTTTTTGTTCTGTTTGGGAAGCGGGGTGGCTTTTGCTGCTGTTAAATTCAGTGCAGGATTGGGCAGGAGTATCATCTGGAAGGGAAGGGAAATGGGTGGGGTATTAAACTCAACACCCACCCACCCCCGCCCCACCAACACCAACCACAGCCCTTTCTGTGTTTTCAAGGCTGAGCACTGTCTACATCTGAGAATCTGCTTCCTTGGAAATGACAGCATATCCTTCCAGGGCTAAGCTCAGAGGGCAGGGCTCCTGCCAAGGACAAGCTGAGGGCCAGTGGGGTGGGGGGAGACACAGGGAAGAGGAGGGGAAGTGAGTAGGAGGAGGTGTGAAGAGAAAGGAAAAGTGCTTCCAGGAACTGACAATCACTCACAGAGGCAGAGGGAGGTGCGTGTGTGCATGCACACACATTTGCACACACATAAATATGTAATCACAAGCATGCATCAGGTAGCAGGTGCATGCGGCGTGTATGTGTAGGTGTGACTGTGTGTGACTGAGTGTGCGAGCCTGTCCATGTATAAGCATGTCAGTGTGTGACTCTGCCTGTAAGCGGTTGGCTCTGTGTGTGTGTTTTTGAGAAGTTCATATGTACATGTACCTCAGGTAAGCTTGGGTGTGCTGGGCTGGAGTGTGGGGTTGACTCTGTGACTCTCTGAGTGACAGTGCGAGGAGGCTTCTGTCCTGTAAGAGTATCTTGGCAGCACTCAGGGCGTATGTGTGCCCCTAATGCATGTGGGATGTCTAAAAGCAGGGACCTTCTACAGCTTCCTTCGGGAGACCCAGACCCCTCACCTCACCCCACAGCAAACTATGTCTCCCTTCCTGGTCCATATCAGCCCTACCAGCCCCACCACTGACACCGCCTGCTGGCTGCCGGCCTGGACAGTGGGGTGGGGAGGAGAAAGGGAGGAATGGAAGGAAGAAGAGGAGTGACCGGCCTCCTAGCCCCAACCCTTGGTGCTGCCAGGGAAACGTCCTCTTCCCACCCCCCATCCCCCAATCACCGTGATTCCTGCTGTGAGGGAGAGAGGAACCCTCCGTTTCCATGGCAACATAGCAGCCCTGCTTCTCAGCCTGAGCCCAGGCTCCTCTGAGGCATGAAAGGGGTGGGCAGAAAGCCCCTCCTCAGGCTTTTGAGCCCCCACCAAGTGCCCTCACCTGTATACTCCCTACCCCTACCCCAAACATCCCCTACGCTTCTCTAATATTCATGACCCTGCTGGGACTCCTGAGCGCACACCCACCACTGCCTCCACTCCCAGGGTCTGGGGACTGGTCTTGTAGGCAGGAAGGACCACATGTGAGTTTGAGCCCTGGAGAGTGGCAGGATGGAGTTGAATTCCAGTCTTCACCTGTAAAATGGTACTAACATTACTACCTCTCAGGGTTCTTGTGAGAGGCAAATAAGATGGTGCTGTGGAGGTGCTTTGTAAATTCAGGGTACAGGATGGGTGGGTGTGTCATGCCACTGATGAAATGTAAATTGACTCTGCTTCTTTGAAGGGCCAACCCTCCCTCATGACTTCACTTCTGGTTCTCTCTCCCATAGAAACACACATGTGCTCAGAAAGGCACACATGGGATTGTTTGTTGCAGGCTGTTCTGTAATAGTGAAACTTGGAAACAACCCCAGTGCCCACCAATAGAGAAGCAGTTAAATAAGTCATGGTGTATCCATAGACCTACAGCTCTTAAAAAGGGCATCTATGTGTGCTGATGGGGCACACGCACTAAGACACGTTTCTAAGTGAAAAAAATCAAGTTGAAGAATAGATTCAGTATGATCCTATCTATCAGGCATGGTTTTTAGCATGTGAGTGCATGTATGGTCAGGCCAGACTGTTGGCAGTGGGAATGGGACTGGGCAGCAAGGCAGTGAAGGGGAACTTTGATTTTTTTCTTCTATGTGTCTGTCATCTGCTTGCGTATATAGCAAATGTAATTGAAAAGTTCTGGCCAGGCGTGGTGGCTCACACTTGTAATCCCAGCACTTTGGGATGCTGAGGCAGGTGGATCATTTGAGGCCGGGAGTTCAAGAGCAGCCTGGCCAACATGGCGAAAACCCATCTCTACTAAAAATATAAAAATTAGCCAGGTGTGGTGGCACGCACCTGTACTCCCGGCTATTTGTGAGGTTGAGGCACTAGAATCGCTTGAGCCAGAGAGGCAGAGGTTGCAGTGAGCTGAGATAGCACCATTGCACTCCAGCCTGGATGACAGAGTGAGGCTCTATGAAAACAAACAAACAAACAGACAAAACTTCTGTGTCACTATTGTTACAGTTGATGAGAGAAAACATACAGGAGACAATCAGAGAACAGGGCAAGAGAGTATAGAATCTAGTACCAGAAAAGCTTGGAGGAGAGGGAGGAAAGTCAAGAGGGCTTCCAGGAGGAGGAGGAAGGTGAGCTAGATCTCAGAGGATGAGGAGAACTTGGAGACTTGAAGCACAGAGGAGGGCAGTCCAAACACAAGTGAAGACTTAGAAGTGAGGAAGTGTGCTCCAGGCAGGGAGGCCTGGAGGTAGGAGAAAGCAGAGGTCTTGGCATCTGATGCCTAGGGGCTGATTCCCATCTTGGCCACATCCTGAAGCTACAGTTCTGGGTAAATCACTTGCATTGTCAGTGTCCTCATCTGGAAATGGGATAATAGTGCATATCTCACTAGATGGTTGTGAAGATTGGTTGATGTCGGTATAGAGGAAACCATAAGATATCATACAGATGTGAATTTATTGTTGTCAGTTTCTCCCAGGGGGCAATGAGACACAGACATGACTATAGTCTACCTATTTGCCAATGCTTGGTGAACGCTAGTCAACCCTTTACCGATCTGGTTAGGTTCAGGCCCACACTCAAGGTGCTAGGAGATGCAGAGCCAGCACGGATTCTTCAGCAAGGGAGGGAAGAGAAGATCTAAAAATGACAAAAACCCTTGATTAGGACCCACATTATGCAAATCATGCGCTAGGTATTTTAATGTATTTATTCGATCTTCTCAGGTACTTTATGAGACGAGTGTGCCTATTTTTCAGGTAAGGAAAAAAATTCAGAGAAATTAATTAATTAATTCATTCAGCAAATACTCATTGAACAGCTTCCATGGCAGACACCATTCTGGTTGTTGAGTGAAGGAAAATCCCTGCCCTCATGCAGTGTACAGCCAGCCTAATAGGGGAGACAGACAATGAAACTAACAAATCTTTGAGGTTATGCCAGGTGATAATGAGTGCTTTGAAAACAAAGCTGAGAGCATGAGGAGGCGGTAGGACAGGTCACTTTAAATTTTTTTTTTTTTTTTTTTTTTGAGATGAAGTTTTGCTCTTGTTGCCCAGGCTGGAGTGCAGTGGCGTGATCTCGGCTCACTGCAACCTTTACCTCCTGGGTTCAAGTGATTCTTCTGCCTCAGTCTCCCTAGTAGCTGGGATTACAGGTGCCCGCCACCATGCCCAGCTAATTTTTATATTTTTAGTAAAGGCGGGGTTTCACCATGTTGGCCAGGCTGGTCTCAAATTCCAGGCCTCAGGTGATTTGAGGCCAGGAGTTTGAGACCAGCCTGGCCAACATGGCGAAACCCCATCTCTACTAAAAATATAAAAATTAGCCGGCCTCCCAAAGTGCTGGGATTACAGGCATGAGCCACTGTGCCTGGCCAGGTCACTCTGACTTCTAAGCAGGGAACTGAATGAAGCCCATGTAGACCATCCTGAGCAGAGGCATAGCCTGTGCAAAGGCCCTGGGGTGGGGGCATGCTTGCTGTAATGAGGGCTGGGTTGGGGAAGGAAAGAAGGCGGGTGTGGTAAGAGAGTGGCTGAGGTTGGAGAGAAGTGAGGGATGTGGAGGTGTATATTATATGGGACTTTGGAGGTCAAAGCTAAGACTGTGGATTTAGTTCTAAATGGGTTGAGAGGTCATTGGAGGGATTTGACCAGAGGTGTGACACCATCTCAGAGTTAGATTTTAAAACAATCACTCTGGCCATGGAATGCAGATAAGACTGTAGGAAGCATGCGTGGGAGCTGAGGGGTTAATTAGGAAGCTGCTGTACACGTCCAGGTGACAAGAGAAAGACAGAGCACAGTGGCAGTGTGGAGGTGGTAAACAGCAGTCAGCTTTGAAATATATTTCAAAAACAGAAGCAACAGGGTTTCCTATTGGATTGAATGTGGACTATGAGCTAAAGGGAGGAGTAAAGCCTGACTCCATGACTTTGGTCCTGAGCAACTGGGTAAATGTCGGTGCCATTTACTGAGATGGGGAAGATGGTGGAGGAACAGGTTTGGGGGCAATTAGGATTCACTTTGATTTTGAGATGGCTTTAGACATCTAAATGGAGATGTCAGGTGGGCAGCTGGATGTATGTGATGGAATTTCAGGGGAGATGTCAGGACTGGAGCTATAAATTGGGACATTGTCAGCATATAAATGCTGTGGAAAACCATGGGATAGGATGATATTGCCCAGGGAGAGCATGCAGCTGGAGGACAGAAGAGGCTCCTGGGTGCTTTGGCCTTTGTAGGTCTGGAAGATGCATCCTCTCGGGAGACTTGCCTGGCATCTCCCTGGAAAAGATGCTCTCTTCTATCCAGGCAGGGAAGCCTGTGCAGGGCAGGGGTTCTCAGAAACAGTCAGGCTTATGGAAACACATACTGCTAATCCCAGCCCCATGGGTCTGGGGAGACCACACTTTGAGGATGACTGGTCCAGGGGGAGAAAGACTTGCAGCGAGACCGTAGATTTTGGAGCCAGGTAGAACTGGTTTCCAAACCAGGCTGTCCCTCCAACTTGCTATGTGATCTTGGGTGAGAGTGCCTGTCCCTGAGCCTCAGTGTCCTTTTCTGTAAAGTGGGAACAATAACACCAGTTGCTCAGGGTTATTGTGAAGGTCGAACAAATTAGCGTGTTTTCAGCTTTTAGGAACAGTGCCTAGACAGGTGCGGATTGGGAAATGTCACATTTATCCTCTGAAGAAGCGCTGGGGCAGGCAGGAGTGAGTGGTTTCTGTCCTCTCAGATGGCTCTAGGTTGTCAGCTGGAACCCTGGTGGGGGCAGCTGGGAAGACAGATGTCCCTGTTTTGATGCCTTGTCTCAGGATGCCCCTGAGACTTGAGTCCTGGAGGGAAGTAATGTCCGGCAAGGCTGCCTCACCCCTGGGCTCCTGCTGTCCCCTGAGCCCTTCTGCTGCCCACTCTGTCTCTGTCTCCATGTTCCACCACAGGACCCTTCCAGTCCTGGTTCCTGAAGAGCTCCCGACGTCCCTTCATCTCCACCTGTCTCCAGTGACCAGTGACCACTTCCCCTCTTTCGTCCTCACTTCCCCTCTTTCGCCCTCACTCCCCCTCTTTCGCCCTCACTCCCCCTTCCTGGACCTTGTCACTCAGCTTCCCTAGAAAGGGAGTGTGGCCTGACCGCAAGAACCTGGCCAGGAGTCAGGCAGATGAGGGTCCGGCCGCCAGGGACAGGAGCAAGCTGTCATCTCCATGGCCCAGCAAAATGGGGGTGATATGCACCTGCCTGAGGCTCAGCGGGGACCAGCGGGAGACAGCGTGTGCAAAAGCACTCAATTTCCAGCAGGGATGCGATACATGCTCCTTTCTTTTCCTCCTGTTCTCCACTCTCTCCCCACCACATGCCAAGAGCCTCCCTCTCCCATGGCTGCAGAGCCAGCCCAGGTCTGGATGCGCCGAGAGGAGAGAGGAGGCTGCCTCCACCCTCCCCCTGTTGCTATTTAATGCCGCTAACAATGGATTCATTAACTGGGATTAATCTCATATACCAGCTCTCTATCCCCTTGGCTATTAATCACTCACTTCATTAACAGGACAGCATTAGCCAACCTGGGATCCAAGACATGGCGCCCATACCAAGTACCTGTGTCTGCACCTCCTCATCTTTCCTCCTCACTGGTCCATCTTCTCCCTGCCTTTCTGCCTCTGGCCCGGTTCCTATTGCAATTGGGCAGACACACGTGCCTCTCTCTCCATGTTTGCCACTGTGGCCTTACTTCTGCCCCTGATGCCTTCTAAGCATCTGTTTCTCTTTTTCCTCCTAGCTGGAGCCTAACATGTAGTAGGGTCTCTTTACAGGCTGGCTGAACAAAGCACTGAGAGATACAAATAAGGAGATGCCAATTCCAGGAGGCTCATTTTTAAAAATTGCCTTTTCTGTTTACAAAGATAATATATGCTCACTGTATAAAATCCAAACAACACAAGAAAGGAAGAAAGGAGAGAACAAAAATTCCCTGAAATCCCCGCCATCTCAAGATAATAACCTTTAGCGTTTGGTGAGCATCCTCTCAGATCTTGAGTGATATATATATAATTTTACCTAAATGGGATGATACTATGCATGCTGTTTTGCAACCTGCTTTTCCACTCAACAATATGTTGTCGAAATCTTTCCGTATCAGTGAATATAAATATACATCATACTTTTTAATGGTTGCATAGCATTCTGTTTTATGGAAGTAACATAATTTAGTCAATGGATTTCCTATTGAACATTTACATAGTTCCCATTTTTTCACTGACATATTTGACATACAGAACAACAGTCTTATGTATACATCTCTGTGCATTTGCCTAATTGAGTCCTTAAGATTAATTCCCAGAAGTACAATTTCTAGGACAAAAGATTTGAACAATTGACATTTTGGTATGGAATAGCATGGAGAGCCACATGCCTGGATTCAATAACAGTTTTGCCATTTCCTAGCAAAAAGATCTTGGGAAAATTATCTTTAACTTCTTGGGCTTCAGTTTCCTCATCTGTAAAATGGGAATAATAACAGGATTTACTTTATGAGATTACTGTTTGGATGAAATAAATTGTTTATATGCAAAGCACTTAGAACAATGCCTGGTATGTCATAAAAGCTATATATATTAGCTATCGCTGTGGGGTCATTGGCCTGCTGGCCTCCAGAAACAATGAACCTTCCCACGTCTCTCCCACCATCAGCAGTGTGGGAGAAAGCCCCCTTTCTTACACCATTGTCAGTTTAAAAAAACTGGGCGCAGTGCCTCATGCCTATAATCCCAGAAATTTGGGAGGCCAAGGTCGGTGGATAACCTAAGGTCATGAGATCGGGGCCAGCCTGACCAACATGGTGAAACTCTGTCTCTACAAAAAATACAAGATTAGTTGGGCGCAGAGACAGGCACCTGTAATCTCAGCTACTGGGGAAGCTGAGGCAGGAGAATTGCTTGAACTCAGGAGGCGGAGTTTGCAGTGAGCCGAGATCACATCACTGCACTCCAGCTGGGGCGATAGAGTGAGACTCTGTCTCAACAAACAAACAAACAAACAAACAACTTTTGCCCACCTTATAGGTGACAATTGATACATCCTTCCACTTGCATTTTTCATCGGTACTGAACTAGGGCATATACTTGGTTCTTAATGGACAAATGGACATTCTTACTTCATCTGTGAGTTGTCTGATCATGTTCTTTGCCCATTTCTCTATTGGAGTATTTGTTTTTTTCTTATTTGTGGGAGCTCTTTTGTATGTTAAAGATAGTATTCCTAATATTCTTCTACTTCATCCTGACTTTCAACCATATGTATTTTTTGTCCTGCATAAGTACTTGATTTTTATGTAGTTGAGTCTGTAGGGTTTTTTACCTTACTGCTTTTAGAGTTTGTGTTGGGCTTAGAAAGGCCCATAATACAAATATTCCCACTTTGCTTTAGTACTCGTGTGGTTTCACTTTTTATACTATACTTTATGTTTTTATCCTTTTGAGTTTATTTTTGTGTAAAGAGTGAAGGACAATTCCAGCTTTATTGTTTTCCAAATGGTTGGTCAGTTATCCTGACAACATTTGATTTTCCATCTTTCCCCCAGTGAGAACCAGAGAGGGAACAAGGGCAAATCAATACTGTTCCAAGACAGAAAGGGGAGCTAATGGGTCAAAGGGCAATTCTGGACAGGATTCCCCAGAGTCTGTTAGGAGTGAATCCCTGGGGGGATCCCTCTTCACTGTAGTTCTGTTTGCCCTTCATGGGTGGAGGCTGGGGGGTGCTGGGTGGGCTGAACCAGGCCCTGCAGTATTACAAAGCCCCTCTAGGAGCCTCTCATGTGCAAGCCAGTCTTGTTCCCAGATCTCAGAAATTAAGAAGAAAATCTGTCCTTCCCATTTTGAAGTCAATAGCCTTGTAACTTTGGATCTTTGTCCTCTAACCTCACCCCCATTATCCCCCCAGCCACTCATCCAGACTCCATACTAGCACATCAACATATATGTAATCCATCTTGTCTTTCTCACCAATGCTGCTACTTGTCCTGGCAGGGAGCCCCAGAGATGGTTTAGGATGCCCCCCCTTGGAAGGCAGCCCAGAGTCACGGCAGCCTGTGTGTATGTTGGAGATGGAGAAAAGGGAAGGCTAGGTGATGGGAACTGCAGCTCCCAGGTTGCCTGTGGAGGAAGAAGCCTGGATTCTCACCATCGGTGCCTATGCCCCAGGTTTGGGCTGCTTGAATCCTCTTTGCCAATTTGTTTAAGGCAGCTTGGATTTGACTGTGGTCTATGCAGGGAGATGGGTTTGTCCTGGAGTTCTCTGGCCAAGTGCTCAGCACAGAGGATCCTGGAAGACACAGGGTGATGGAAACATCTCTGTGGTCCACTCTGCAGCCTTGCTCTTTCCTGGGAGACCCAGCCCTTATATGACCTCAGATCCCCAAGCCATCCCCAGCTCAGGGACACAGCTTGGCTATGAGGCCAAAAGGACAGGCACAGGCAAGTCCAGAGTCTGTGTCAGGCAAAAGGCCAGGCTGGGCAGTTATCCTGTGGGCAATGAAGGTGAATTATGGCACCAGCACCCATGGAGCAGGCACAAATCACAGGGCTGTAAGAAACAGGGGAAAGGCAACACCCACCATCCTCCCCAGAAGGATTGGTGGATTCAGGTCCTGGGTCTGGGTTCAAGATGATTGGACTTCATGATGTTTCATTTCCCCAGATGCTCCTGGTGAAAAGCTTGTCACCTAGGACTGTATGTGTGAGCGTGTGCATGTATTTATCACCATACATGCCTTGCTGGGACTATGCAAGAGAGTGACTTTCTGCAGAGCTCACTGTATGGTTCTGATTTTATTTTTGTGTGACTGAATTGTGTGAATGTTGTAGGAGTGTGAATTTTGTGTTAAATAGGACTGGGTGTGGCTCTTCACAAGGATGAAACAAGTTTTGTGTGTGGCTATACAAGACTGTGTGTGTCTACTGGAGAATGAGTTAGAGATCTTGAGTTGGTGTGTCTGGGTGCTGATGTGGCTACAAATCGAGAAAGGGAAAAGAGGAGTGAAAGCATATTGGGAAGGACAGTTTTGGGTGCAATGAGTCTGAGGTCTTGGCGGAATATCAAGGGGAGACATCTAGAAAAGTGGGACAGGAGCTCAGGGGACAGTAAAGAGCAGGAGGGCATTGGCTCGGGCTGCCTTCCAAACGCATTCAGATGACAATGCCTTGAGGTGGTGGCATTTGGCTGGAATGAGGAAAACACACTCATGTGCGCACGCGTGTGCACACACACTCACCCATCCACCCACACCCACACCCACACCCACACACACACACTCACACAGACACTCACACTCTTCTTTGAAGACTAAAAGGATACATTCTATAATTTCAGGAGGACAGAGCTCAATAGGAAATTTCCAAGGGTTGCTGGATGCGCCCGAGGGTGAGAGTCAGGGAACTCTTCCTGGCAGTAGTGAATATTCAAGGGAATCTCCTTGGTGCCCTCAGGGAACTTGTTGTCTATACACCTTGCTAGATTGCAGGCTTCTTGAGGTCAAGGAAGGTGTCTATTGTATGGTACGCTCTGCCGGCCTTCCTAAATGGTGCTTGGAACACATTAGGCATTTGATAAATATTTGTTGAATGTATGAATGAATGACTCCTACAATTAGGGACAGGCTTGGTCCCGAGCTTTGGGCAGGGCTGATGGGTGGGGGGTTGATGAGGAGCCTGGTCTGTTGGAAGCCCCTGATGCTCTCTGAGCACAGAAATGATATGACCACAATGGGCTCAAGGGCAGTAAGGACACCAATGTGCACAGGAGGAGTAAGAAGGCCAGCCGGGACCCTGTGCTCATCATGTAGGCATTAGGTTTCAGCTACAGAACCAGTGTTCAGAGAATTGGTAATGCCATTATGAAGACATGATAGGTTGAAGTGGTGAGTGTTGGGGGCAATATCTCTGAGTCGTGGTGTCAGAGACCTATTGCAAAATAAGGGTGGTAATAGCATCTACCTTACAGGGTCACTAAGAAGAGTACACAAAGTGTCCAAAGAACTTAATCTAGTGTCAAGAGGTGCTCAGTAAGTAATTAAACCTTGGCTTTGCCTTTATCAGTTTTTTTGTTTGTTTGTTTGTTTGTTTTGACAGAATTTTGCTCTTATCGCCCAGGCTGGAATGCAATGGCATGATCTCAGCTCACTGCAACCTCTGCCTCCCGAGTTCAAGCAATTCTCCTGCCTCAACCTCCTGAGTAGCTGGGATTACAGGCATGCGCCACCATGCCTAGTTAATTTTGTATTTTTAGCAGGGACGGGGTTTCACCATGTTGGTCAGGCTGGTCTCAAACTCTGACCCCAGGTGATCCACCCGCCTCGGCCTCCTGAAGTGCTGGGATTACAGGTGTGAATCACTGTGCCCAGCCACCAGGTTCTTAACCTAAGCAATTTACTGTTCCAGTCTCCATCCCAAGGTAGTTGTGAATTAATCCTGGTTCTTTCTCATTCCAACAAGAACTCCCAGCGTGCGATACACCACGGCTATGCTCTCTGCAACTCTTTAACTTTCCTGAGCCTCTTTTTTTTTAATCTAGTTAAATGGGGGTAGCCTCCATTTCTTTATCTAGTTAAATAAATGGGGGTAGTAACACCCTAAAATGTATTATATTATTTGACCCTCATATCCCCTAGCTGATATGAGGGTCAAATAACACATCTCAGGGTGATTTAGAAACTGCAAAGGACTGTTAACATGTGAGGAATTACTGTTCCTAATATTTTGTTGGAGTTGGGCTCATTCCTGGGCCTGGCATCTGCTTTGACTTTCTCAGTTCCTGTTTCTTGCCAGTCTCCGTTTTCTCGTAGCCACCCACAATTCTGGCACTGACAGTGTAAGGATATAAGATGATATCCAGGGAGTTTGAATGTAGAAAGAAAAAGAAGGAACGTGACAACAGCTAGCAGCTCTCTCTCTTGTTCCCAGGCTTACCACCTTTCCAAGTCAGCAGACCCCAAACCCGGGCACCATCCATGTGCCAGTTAGCTATTGCTGCATAACAAACCACTCCAAAACTCAGAGACTTAAAACAACCTTTTATTATCCCTCATGGCTCTTGGGGTTGATTCTGATGGGTAGTTCTACCTTTTGGACCCTTGTAGAATTGTAATCAGAGGGTGGTTGGGGCTGGAGTCCTCTGAAAGCTTGGCTGGACTGGACATTCAAGTTGGCTTCTTTCACTCATATGGCTGGTGCCTGGGCTGGAATGGCTGGAACAGATCGGGGCTGGCCAGCTCTCTCTCTCTTTTTTCTCCATGCAGCCCCTCTATATGGCTTCTTTGGGCTTTCTCATAGTATAGTGGTCTTGGCATAGTTGGATGTAATGGCAACTAGCTTCTCCCAGAGTGGGCATTCTAGATGACCAAGGTGGACGTTTTATGGCTTCTTCTGACCTAACCTCAGAAGTCACAAGGCCTCACTTCTAATGCATTGTATTAGTTACACACGGTCAGCCCCGATTCAATGTGGGAGGGGAATACACAAGGGCATGACTACTGTAAGCCACAGCTCTTTGGGGAGCTGTCTTTGGAGACTAGCTGGAAAGATCCTTGTCTGGTAATTGAAACACTGCTCCATGGTGCCCTCTCAGAGGCCAGGGTTTGGGAGTGGGGCAAGGCAGGCAGCAGTGAAGCCCTGAGCAGCTAGGACTCCTGGCCCCCAACTTCATTTAATATGTATTTATTATTAATTATTATTTCATATTTTGAAGTTTTACAAAGAATTTAATGTAAATTGAAAGTCCTGAGGCTCATTTTGTCAAAGAGATACAAATGGTAAATAAGAATATGAAAATATGCTCAACAATATTAATCATTAGGGAAATGCAAACTAAAACCTCAATGAGATATCACCACACACCTATTAGAATGGCTAAAGGGATAGTAATTTTTAGAAAACCGATAATATCAAATGTTGTTGAGAATGAGAATCACTAGAAATCACACACATTGATGGTGGGAATGCAAAATGGGGCAGCCGCTTTGGAAAACAGTTTGGCAGTTAAACATACACTTACCATATGATCCAACGAGTCCATTCAGGTATTTAGAGAAATGAAAAGATACATCCACACAAAGACCTATACACAAATGTCCCAGGCAGATGTATTCATAATAGTCCCAAACTGGAAAAAAAAAAAAAAACAAACCCATCCATCAACTCGTGATTGAACAAACCTATTGTGGTTCATCCATACACTATTCCATTTAATACTTCTCAGCAATAAGACAGAATGAACTACTGATACACACATCTGCATGGATGAATAGCAAAGAGACTGAGTCAAAGAAACTGAGCCAAAGGCTGTATACTATACAGATCCATTACGACAATCTCTGAAGAGGCAAAAGGGCTGTCACAGAAGGCAGCTCAGTGGTTGCAGGGGCTGGCAGTGGGCTTAGGTACAAAGGGGCACAGGAGAACTTGCTGGGATGACAGAAATGCTCTGTGACTTGACTGTGGTGGTAGTTTCGCAAGTGTTCACATTTGTCAAAATCCGTCAAACTGTCTACCTAAAAAGGTGATTTTTTCTGAATGTAAATCACACAGTCCTGCAGCTAACAGACTTTGAAAATCCAGACTCCTCTTTGTCCCACAAGTTCCCTTATGCAGAGCAGGGCCTGTTTCTGGCCTCCAGTGCTCCTGTGCGCCGCACAGTCCTGCCCTCTACCTTGGAGCCTTTGTGCACTGCTTCCTCTTCATGGATTCTTTCCCATCTACTCTTCCCTACTGCTAACTCTTTTTTTTTTTTAAGACAAGGTCTGGCTCTGTTGCCCAGTCTGGAGTGCAGTGGCACGATCATAGCTCACAGTAGCCTCTAACTCCTGGGCTCAAGCAATCTTCCTGCCTCAGCGTCCTAAGTAGCTGGAACTACAGGTGGGCACAATGATGACCGGCTAATTTATTTTAAATTTTTTGCAGAGACAAGATCTCTGTATGTTTCCCAGGCTGATCTTGAGCTCCTGGCTTCAAATCATCCTCCTGCCTTGGCCTCCCAAAGTGCTGGAATTACAGGCAAGAGCCACTGTGCCCACCACCTAACTCTTATTTATCCTTCAGGCTTCAGCTAACTCTCACTTTCCCAAAGTGGCCTTTTGGCCCTTCCAATCTAAATTAGGTGTTTATTTTTACATGCAGATAACACACTTGCTTTTCCTTTCTTCTATTAGAAGGTAAGCTGTGTGCAGACAGGGACAATGCTTTGCTCATCTCTGGCACAAAATTAGCTCTTAGTTTCATGAATTAATAAATGTGGGAGGGATAGCCACATGTTCCTCTCTAAAGTTCTGTATTGCATGAATTTTTTTATCTACAAGCATGCACTACTTTTTTCATTTTCACTATTTTAAAACTACTTTTTAAGAATAGAAATAATTCAAAAGTATATAGAATAAAAGATGAAAGTCTTCCCTATATATGTGTAGAAATCTCACTTCTTTTTAATAGCTATGTGATGTTCCAGAGTATGGTTATACCGTTTAAAACATTATTTAATCATTAATGGGAGTTTTGGCCTCCCCACCCCCCACCAGTGTTTTAATGTTTTTCTATTTAAAGTACTGCATTATACCTTGGCACATATTATGTGATTGTTGCTGAAGGTTGGATTCTTAGAAAATTCCGCTATTAGGAAAAAGGTCGTGTGTATTTTAGATGCGGAGTTCATCTGTCTTATTCCAAAAAGATGTATGCAAATACCTATTGTCATTGCAGCAAATGAGAGAGCCCATGTGGCCAAACTCTCATGAACTTTGCTTTTTTTTGAGACAGAGTCTCGCTCTGTCGCCCAGGCTGGAGTGCGGTGGTGCGATCTCTGCTCACTGCAAGCTCCGCCTCCCGGGTTCACGCCATTCTCCTGCCTCAGCCTCCAGAGTAGCTGGGACTACAGGCACCTGCCACCACACCTGGCTAATTTTTTGTATTTTTAGTAGAGACAGGGTTTCACTGTGTTAGCCAAGATGGTCTCGATCTCCTGACCTCGTGATCTGCCCACCTCAGCCTCCCGAAGTGCTGGGATTACAGGCATGAGCCACCACGCCTGGCCCAACTTTGCTTTCTTTAACCAACTGTGGATAGCATCAACCTTGCCAAGTTTCACCACTCAGCTTAAAATGCTACCTCATCATTTTAATTTCCATTCCCTGCAACTGAGGTTGCACATATTTTCTTTTTTTGTGGGGGAGGGGGTAGGGGACAAAGTCTCATTCTGTCACCTAGGCTGGAGTGCAATGGCATGATCATGGCTCACTGCAACCTCTGCCTCATGGGTTCAAGGGATCCTCCCACCTCAGCCTCCCAAGTAGCTGGGGCTACAGGCGCGTGCCACCACGCCCGGCTAATTTTTGTACTTTCAGTAGAGACTAGGTTTTGCCATGTTGGTCAGGCTGGTTTTGAACTCCTGACCTCAAGTGATCCGTCCACCTTGGCCTCCCAAAGTGCTGGGATTAGGTTGTGCATATTTTCATATGATCATTAGCTATTTTTGTGTCTTGTGCTGTGAATTCCTGGTTGTACTCTTTGCCCATTTTTATTTTTTGCCTTATTGATTTGTAGTAACTCCTTATGTATGTATGACATGGAAATAATTCATTGGAAAGTTATAAATAACGTTTAGGGGTGATGGGTATGCTCATTCTTTATTGTGGTGATGGTTTCACAGGTGTATACTTATGTCAAAACTCATCAAGTTGTACACTTTAAATATGTGAAGCTTATTGTACGTCAATCATATCTCAAAGCTGTTTAAAAAGAAAAGTTATAAAATTTGTAATATAAATATTGTCTCCCAGTTGTCCTTTTTCTTTAAACTTCACTAAATTTTTCTGTCATATAAAGGTTTTACAGTTACATGTCAATTATTTATATTTTGTTCTGGAGTTATCTTAGCTGTGTGACTTTGGCAAGTTACCTAACCTTTCTGTGCTTCAGTTTATTACATAAAACAAGGATAAGAGTACTTACTGCATAGGGTTGTTGTGAGGATTAAATGAATTAATACACATTAGAAGTTCTTAGAATGGTAATCGCCACAGGACATGGTGCAATAAATATTAACTATTACCATTTTCTGTGATCTCAGATCTATCTTACTTAGGAAAACGTTCTCCACCCCACTATTATAAGAAGATTTTCCTTTATTTTCTTCTAGTAATTTTATAGTTTCTAATGTTTAGTTCTTTTAGTCCATTTAAAAGTTACTCTTGTAGATTGTGTGAGAAACAAGTAAAATTGTGTTATTTTCCCAGTGGAGAGACACTTGTTCAAATACTATTTATGGCATAATCCATCATTTCTGCACTACTTTGAAACATCATCTCATTTAAATTATGAATGTCTATGTACAAGATGATTCCTATGTACAGATGGGTCATTTGCTGTGTATGTTCATTCCTCTGCTAATGCTTTCTACTGGTAAATTGGAAGAGCTTCTCTCCAATTGTAATCCTGCCATAATTATTGGCAATTTCAACATTCATATAAATCATTTTCTGGTACCTTGGTGCTATGGTTTGAATGTTTGTGTCCCCTCCAACATTCATAGGTTGAAACTTAATCCCCAATGTGATAGTGTTGGGAGGTGAGGCCTTTAAGAGGTAATTAAGTTAAGAGGGCAGAGCCCTCATGAATGGATTAATGCCATTATAAAAAAAGGCTTTAAAAAGTGGGTTCACTCTCTCTTACCCTCTAGCCTTCCACCACGTGATGACACAAGAAGGTCCTTGTACGATGTTGGCACCTTGATCTTGGACTTCCCATCCTCCAGAACTGTGAGCTAATACATTTTTTTTTTTTTTTTTTGAGGCGGAGTCTGACTCCGTCACCCAAGCTGGAGTGTAGTGGCACCATCTTGGCTCACTGCAACCTCCGCCTCCCAGGTTCAAGCGATTCTCATGCCTCTCTCCTGGGTAGCTGGGATTACAGGCATGTGCCACCACGCCTGGCTATTTTTTGTATTTTTAGTAGGGACGGGGTTTCACCATGTTGGCCAGGCTGGTCTTGAACTCCCTGGTCTCAAGTGATCTGCCCGCCTTGGCCTCCCAAAGTGCTGGGATTACAGGTATGGGCCACCACATGCAGCTAAATTTCTGTTCATTATAAATTACCCAGTCCCAGGTATTCTGTTATAGCAGCACAAAACAGACTGAGACACTTGATTTCTTGGTTCCTTGACTTCCTCTTTCACTACTGGTCCTCCACCCTGCTTCATCCACTCAAGGCCATCGTTTTGCTATAGACTTGATCATGACCAATAGCTCTGACATCGCTATAACCTCAGTGTAAGCAATTTACCTCTTAGATTGCCACCTCTAATTTTTCCAGCTCATTCCTCTTTTTCTACTCTGACAATTCTTCAACCCACCAGGACCTATAATCTAGTTACCTTTCTATATTTTCATTGCCCTTATACTCCACTCTAACCAGCTTAGATTCTATGGTTCATCATTGTCATTCCCTTGCACACTTCCTCAACTCTTTTGCCCTTTACCTACTTATTCATATCACTTGGGCAACTCTCAACCATAGTTAATTCCAGTTGTCCATATGCTCCCTGCTTTTCCTGTGCAACTGAATGAATTTGGAGAAAAGCACAAGACAGGCTGACCAGTCTCATCTTAAATTCATGGGCACTAAGCTCAAGTGGACCCTTGCTGTTGCAGGTAAAGCCCGTAATCCATTGACTCTCCTGTCCCATTTAACTCTTTCTTATCTCTCCTCAAAAGACTTGAACAACCACTTCATAAAATAAAATATCCAAACAGCCATGAACTATAGGAAAACATGCTCAATCTTATTGGTCATCAAGGGAATGAAAATTAAAACCGTGGTGTGGCACCATGACATGCTCATCAGAATGGCCAAAATTTAAAAGGCTTATGACAGTACCAGGTGGATAGGGAACAACTGGATTGCCCTTCTGTAGGAGTGGAAATTGGTACAAAACTTTTTTGGTGCAACAAGTAATTGTGGCTTTGAACTGTGAATTTTAAATCATTGTAACTAGGCTCAAACACATCTTTATTAATCAAAATAGGAGCCATTGCAATCAACACATTTTTGCCAACGAGAAATAAATTTATTCCTGTAGCATAAAAATCTGTCCTTTGGAATTTGACAAACTCTTGGAAAGCATTTGCTGCATCCTGCTCATTGTGGAGTGTCTTCCCTGCAAAACGTTGTTGAGATGTTTGAAAAAGTGGTAGTTAGTTGGTGAGAGGTCAGGTGAATCAGGTGAATGTGGCAGATGAGGCAAAATTTTGTAGTCCAATTTGTTCAATTTTTGAAGCGTTGATTGTGCAATGTGTGGTCGGGCGTTATCGTGGAGAAGAATTAGGCCCTCTCTGTTGACCAATGCCAGCTGTAGGCATTGCAGTTTTCAGTGTATATCATCACTTTGCTGAGCATACTTCATACATGTAATGGTTTCTCTGGGATTCAGAACTCTAAAGTGGATTAGACCAGACCGGCAACAGACCACCAAACAGTGACCATAACCTTTTTTTTGGTGCGAGTTTGGCTTTGGGAAGTGTTTTGGAGTTTCTTCTTGGTCCAACCACTGAGCTGGTCATCGCCGGCTGTCGTATAAAATCCACTTTTAGTGGCATGTCACAATCCGATCGAGAAATGGTTCATTGTTGTTGCGTAGAATAAGAGAAGACAACACTTCAAAATGACAATTCTTTTGATTTTCGCTTAGCTCATGAGGCACCCACTTATTGAGCTTTTTCACCTTTCCAACTTACTTCAAATGCTAAATGACTGTAGAATGGTTGACACTGAGTTCTTCAGCAACTTCTCATGTAGTTGTAAGGGGATTAGCTTCGATGATTGCTCTCCATTGGTCGTTGTCATCTTCCAATGGCCTGCCACTATGCTCCTCATCTTCAAGGCTCTTGTTTCCTTTGCAAAACTTCTTGAACCACCACTGCACTGTATATTCGTTAGCAGTGCCTGGGCCAAATGCGTTGTTGATGTTGCGAGTCATCTTCTCTGCTGCTTTACGACCTATTTTGAACTTGAATAAGAAAATCAGTTGAATTTGCTTTTTGTCTAACATCATTTCCATAGTCTAAAATAAACATAAAATAAACAGCAAGTAATAAGTCATTAGCAAAATAAAAGCGAGAAATGCCCATTAAAATGATGTATAACATAACTACATTTATTTGAGAATGTATTCCAATATCAAATGGCAAATTCCAACAATGCAAAAATCTACTAAAGCCAAAAATAAACTTTCCTTATGATCTAGCAGTTTCATACATAGGTATATACCAAACAGAAATGCATACATTTGTGTACCAAAAGACACGTAGAAGCATATCCATAGTAACATTAAATACTATAGCACAATCATTAAATAGGCCAAACGCCTATCTATCAAGAATAGAATTGGGAGGCCGAGGTGGGCAGATTACCTTAAGTCAGGAGTGTGAGACCAGCGTGGGCAACATGGCAAAACCCTATCCCCACTAAAAAATACAATAATTAGCTGGGTGTGGTGGTGGGTGCCTCTAGTCCCAGCTACTCAGGAGGCTGAGGCAGGAGAATCGCTTGAAACCAGGAGGCAGAGGTTGCAGTGGGTTGAGATCACACCACTGCACTCCAGCCTGGGTGACAGAGTGAGATTTTGTCTCAAAAACAAAAAACAAACAGAAGAATAGAATGGATATATAAATTGTGGAATAATCATACAAGGATATACTATATGTCAATGAAAATGAATGCACTGTTGCTACATTTATCCCACAAACAATGTTGAGTAAAAGAAGTTATACTGTATGATTCTACTATATAAGTTTCAAAGCAGACAACAATTAACTTATGGTTAGAAGAGTGGTTACCTTTGAGAAGGAATGAGTGGGTAATGCCTGAGAGGGAGCATGTGGAGTCTCTGGGATGCTGGCAATGTCTTTTTTCCTGATTTAAGTAGTGGTTACATTAATATGTGAACTTGTGAAGACTTCCTGTGTTGTACATTCATGATCTGTGCACTCCTTTCTATGTATGTTATACTTTAACAAAAAGTTATTATATATGTGTGCATGCATATATGTGTATGAATGTGCGTATGTATATATATAATGTTTTTATATTCCTCTCCCCACTTGGAAATGACCCACTTTAATTTCCAGCTATTATGCCATTTATCTCCTTCACTTTACAGCCAAACTTTACAAATTTGCTAATGTTTGCAGCCTCCAAGTTCTTAATCCCAACATTCTGCTGAAATTGCTCTTGTCAGGGTCACTTACCAATGACCCCCATATTGCAAAACTTGCTGGTCAATCTCAGACCTTACTGTACTTGACCTGCCAGCAGAATTGGACACATCCGACCCCTCTCTTAGGCACATCTTCCTCACTTGACTTTCAGGACGCCACTCTTCTGGTTCTCCTCCTACCTCTTTGGACTCTCTTCTCAGACCCCTGTGCTAGTCTGTCTTCATTTCCCAGGCCTCTAAATATTGGTTTACTCCAGGGTTCAGTTCAGTTCAGGACCTCTTCTCTATCTTGCTCCATTAATGTCATCGATGGTCATAGAGCTTCTACCTCTACACTGATAACTCCCAAATGTATATCTGCCTCTCAAATAAATCTCTTTCCTGAGAGGCCTCATATATACAACTTCAACTTGATGTTTAATAGGGATCTCAAACCCAGCATCCTGAAGCAAACTCCTCATATCCTCCCATCCCCTCAAATCTGCACCTCCTCACTAAGGGCTGACTCTGTTCTCCTAGGTGCTCAGGTCAAATACCTTGCGGTCATCTCTGACCCTTCTCTTTCTCTTACTTCCCAAATCCAATCTATAAGCAAATCATTTGTCTCTACCACTTCTTATCACCTCCACTGCTGTTACTCTGGGGCAAGCCGCCTTCATTTCTCTCCTGGACGGTTACATTCACCCCCTAACAGGTCTCCCCATTTCTATCCTTACGTCCTTCTTTCAGTCAGGATCCACCCAGGAAAACAGAAGCCATTCCATGAAGGGATGCAGTACTGGAAACTGGTTACAAGGTGACAGAATTGCTAAGATGTCAAACAGGGGAGGGGAGGCCGCCCAGCGAGCACCAACAGCAGGAAGTGGTGACCACCCCTGGGCTGTAGAGATGACAGGAAAAGGTGGCGTTACCCACACCCAGGGGCCAGAGGGACTCTGAAAGAAGCTGAAACCCAGGCAGGCCTATTTAACAGGAGCTGGAGGCAGCAAGCAGAGGCCAGGAATGCCTTGCTGCAGAAAGGAGGGAGGAAGAGCCAAGACTCCCTTCTCCCAGCCCTCTCATCTACTTTGGCCTCTCATTGGCCAGATGTTGTCAAAAGGCAGTGGACACAGGATCCCTGGAAACAGGCCGCAGGGTCAGTTCCCTGCCACAGAGCAAGAGAAGGGTAAGAAATGGATCCAAACAAAGACGCCAAGGACTAGCATCCAACCCCAGCCATAGAATGCTCTTCCCCAGGGGATTCAGGTCTTGTGAGGCCTTAAGCACATGCAATTTTTTATGGCCCTCACTAAGAATTAAAAAATGAAAAACAGTAAATTAGGTATGAATGTAAATATCTATTTAAGATGAAAAAGAAATCACAGAAAATCACAAAATTTTTAAAAGCTGGCAATACCACAAATATCTTACCTAATCCAGAAAAAAGAATATAGTCTTTTTAATTTATTAATTGCTTGATGTATTGCTGTATTACTTCTTCCCTTATATTTTTTGCCTTCATATTCTTTCTTTTTTTTCTTTATTATTATTATTATTATTATTATACTTTAGGCTCGCCTTCATATTCTTTCATCACTTGTTTGTATGACATGATTTGTAATCCTTTTTTTTTTTTTCTTTTTTTGAGACAGAGTCTTAGTCTGTTGCCCACGCTGGAGTGCAGGGACGCGATCTCGGCTCACTGCAACCCCTGTCTCCCCGGTTCAAGTGATTCTCCTGCCTCAGCCTCCAGAGTAGATGGGATTACAGGCGTGTGCCACCACACTCAGCTAATTTTTGTATTTTTAGTAGAGACGGGGTTTTGTCATATTGGCCAGACTGGTCTCTAACTCCTGATCTCAGGTGATACACCCACCTCGGCCTCCCAAACTGCTGGGATTATAGGTGTCAGCCACCATGCCTGGCCTGTAATACATTTTTTAATAGAAAGAATACAAAAGTTTCCTCTACTGTAGTTGATTAAAGTTCATTTTTTAAATTATTATTAATAGCTTAGAAAAGTTTCCTCTACCTTCACAATTTGTTAATGGTAAAGTTGGATAAATTTTTAGAATTGTCAAACCTGAGAAAGTTCTATCAAGATTTTTTTATATATGAGCGGTAAGATTTCTGGGCTTTTCAAGTTTTCTTGTGCAGTGACTACTAATTTAAAAACTTCTGTGAGCTGACAACACTCTATTAAAGCTCTCACATCAATATCCTGGGTATGTCGATAGAGTGGGCGGTGGGAGGGTTCCTGGAAGCCAATCTTGCTCCAGGACAGCTGGTAATAACTTCCAATAATGTGGAAAGAGCTGTGAAACACACAAATATATCTCAGTAAACTCCAACTAAAGGTACCCCCAGCTCAATTTTTTCTAATTGGATCCCAAAAATATCTGTACCCACTCCAGCACCAAGAGAAGGTATGGTAGAAAAGTCAAGAAAGAGATCAAGTGGTCTTAACTAATTGTGGCTAAGATATCTTACTTTTGTAAATTTTACAAAACATATGACAATCTGATTGCATGACTGGGGTCTTGGAAGGGATCCGTGCAAGCATAGAGTTCTGGGATTTGGGCTTCATTAGCTTTATGGTGAATTCACCCTGGTCACCCACAGCGGACAGTGGTGCTTTTAAAATGTAAGTCAAATTGTGCACCGCTCTGCTCTAGGCTCTCAAAAGGCTTGGTGTCTTGTCCAGTGTAAAAGCCAAAGCCCTCACAATCACTTATCAGGCTCACCATGGGCTGACCTCATCCCCATCACTCCTTGCTGACCCATCTCCTGGTCCCTCTCCCTGGCCCTGCTGCTCAGAGCACCTTGCCCTTTTGCTGTTCCTCTAGCATTCTTACCACGGGGCCTTTGCTCTTGCTTTTCTCTCCATCTGAAACCCGATTCTCCCAGATACTTGCTTATCTCGCACCTGCTCTTCCCTCAGGTCTTCGTTCAAATATTACCTTCTGTATTCGTCTCCAACTGCTGCTGTAGCAAATTACCACAAATTTAGTGGCTTAAAACAACACAGATTTATGATCTTATCATTTCAGAGATCCGAAGTCCAAATTGGGTTGACAAGGCTGCATTCCTTCTGGGGCTGTAGGGTAGAATCCATTTTTGTGCCTTTTCCAGTTTCCAGAGGCCACCCACATTCCTTGGCTCATGGCCACATCGCTCTGATCCTGACTCTCCTGCCTCCTTCCTTTCCCTTGTAAGGACGCTTGTGATTGCATGGAGTCTAGTTGGATAATCCAGGGTCATCTTTCCCCTCGAGATCCTTAACTTCCTTATACCAGCAGAGTTTATTTTGCCGTGTTGGGCAACATATTCATAGGCTCTGGGGATTAGGATATGGACATCTTGGGGTTTGGAGGCACATTATTCAGGCTACTCTATCTTCCAAGTAAAACACTCCCTGATCATCTGATATGGTTTGGCTCTGTATCCCCACCTGTATTAGCCAGGCATTAGTCCATTCTCATGCTACTAATAAAGACATACCCAAGACTGGGTAATTTATAAAGAAAAGAGGTTCAATTGACTCACAGTTCCATGGCTTGGGAGGCCTCAGGAAACTTACAATCATGGCAGAAGGGGAAGCAAACACATCCTTCTTCACATGGCGGCAAGAAGAAGTGCTAAGCAAGGAGGGGAAAGCCCCTTATAAAACCATCAAATTTTGTGAGAACTCACTCACTATCATGAGAACAGCATAGGTGTAACCAGCCCCATGATTCAATTACCTCTTATGAGGTCCCTCCCACGACATGTGGGGATTACGGGAACTGCAATTCAAGATGAGATTTGAGTGGGGACACAGCCAAACGATATCACCACCCAAGTCTCATGTTGAATTGTAATCCTCAATGTTGGGGGAGGGACCTGGTAGGAGGTGACTGGATCATGGGGGCAGATTTCCCCCTTGCTCTTCTCATGATTGTAAGTTCTCATGAGATCTGGTTGTTTGAAAGTGTGTAGTACTTCCCTCTTTGCTCGCTGTCTCTCCCGACAGCCATGTGAAGAGCATGCCTGCTTCCCCTTCCCCTTCCGCCATGATTGGAAGTTTCCAGAGGCCTTTCAAGTAGCTGATGCCTGTACAGCCTGCAGAACCATGAGCCAATAAGCATCTTTTCTTTATAAATTACCCAGTCTCAGGTATGTCTTTATAGTAGTGTGAGAATGGACTAACATACCATCCCTTCAAAATGATGGGCATAGTGGACGTCTTGTCTTGTCCCCGCCTGAGAAGGAATGCTTGCTTTCTGGGGCTCACAGATACGTATGTT
Organism: Pongo pygmaeus; assembly: GCF_028885625.2. NCBI lineage: Eukaryota > Metazoa > Chordata > Mammalia > Primates > Hominidae > Pongo > Pongo pygmaeus. The sequence continues at coordinate 189,364,408 of NC_072373.2, read as the reverse complement.
TTGCTGCAGTTATAGACCTGTATCAGTTGGGGTCCTACCAGACAAACAACTACTAGGCCATACATATTAAGAGACTTATTTCAAGAATTGGTTTATATGATTGAGGAGGGTGGATAGGCATGTCCAAAACTTATAGGGCAGGTGGTCAGGAAGGTCCTGAGCTGTAGCTGTAGTCCAGAGGTCGAATTTCTTCTGGAAAGTCTCAATACTGCTCATAAAGGCTTTCACCTGATTGAATCAGGCTCACCCAGATTGTCTAAGATAATCTCCTTTAATTAAAGTAACCTGGTTATGAACTTCACTTACAGCTATAAAATATTCTCACCACACCTAGGTTAGTGTTTGATTGAATAACTGGCACTATAGTTTAGCCAAGTAGACTCATAAAGCTGACCATCTCTGGATCCTTTATTTGGCTAAGGAAGCTTATTACAATTTTTAAATCATCTATAGAGAAGATAATTTAGTATTCTCTCTCTTTAATGTATCACTATAGTAAATTTTAAAAATAAAATTTTGTTTGTAATGTTAAGATCTATGCTAAATTCTTGGGATAAACACCTATTTGCTCACGATTTATTGGTTTTATAATGTATAGCTAAATTAACTTTGCTACCATTTTATTTATGGGTCATATATTTATGTAATTGTGATTGGGCTATACTTTCTCGTGTGTGTTATCTTTGTTCCACATTGGTATGTCAGGGTTAGTGGCTTCAATTGAAAATGACAATCCTGGCTGATTTAAACATTGGTTCATGGAGCTGAAGGGTATGGGGGGAAAGTGTACTTCAGGCATGGTTGCAGTCAGGGCTCAAATGCTGCAATCAACGCTCATTTTTCTCTCCATCTCTTGGTTCTGCTTTCCCTTTATGTCCACTTTAGTCTCAGACTACACAAGGCAGGCAAATGGCTATTCCAGGATCTACTGCCTTAGTTTCAAGAGCAACTTTTTTTCCAGAAGTCATTGAAAAACCTCTTGGGTTTCATTACCCTTGGTTGGATTACATGCCCATCTCTGAATCATTCACAGTGGTGGGGAAAAACAAAGCTTGTTGAGGGTTGTGGGCCCAGTTCTGGAACTAGGGGTGGTGTCAACTTCCCTGGAAATACAGACACAGAGTGGGGTACAGTGGGTTCCCTCCAAGGAAAATCAGGGTGTGGTTACTCGAAGGATGAATGAACACTGAGGAGCAAAAACAACAGATGCCTACTACAGTTGTGCTAGCCCAGCAGAAGGGATTGGGAAGTTTTCTGCCTTTGTTTTAAGCTCAGTGACAATTTAAATAACAGAATGTATTTGTTCCCAAAAGGTTTGATACAACTCGCCCTTAAGTCCATTCTGGGACTGATATCATTTTTAGAAGTAGATCTTTGCTGATCTGATTTTTTTAAAATGGTTATTAGTACTTTTACCTCTTCGTGAGCCATAAGGGGAATGACTAAATGAAAGCTGGCATTTGGTTTTATTTACCAAGTCTACATTTGTTTCTTGTTTCATTAATTTTGCTTTTATCTCAATTAATTCCTTCTTTCTATAGTTTTTTTCCTTCTAGTTTTCTTTTTCCCAGCTGCTTGGATTCAATTCCTCTTTCCTGTTTTCTAATACACGTGTTCAAGGCTATACATTTTCTACAAATACTGCATTGGCCTTGACAATTGGTTACATCACAGGGTGCTGTCAGTAGCATTCATTTATAAAATAATCTGTTGTTTTAATTCTGAGTTTCTCTTTAACCCAAGAGTTATATAGAATAGTGTTTATAAATTTCCAAGTTGTTGTCATATTGGTTTGCTACTCTTTTGTCATCGATTCTAGCTTTTTACATTGTAGTCAGAAAATGCAGTCCATACGTTTTTCACTTTTTGGAATTAAGATTTTGCTTGTAGTCAGTTTTAATGAATTGTCCATTTTTGTAAATGTGCCACAGATATTAAAAAGGAATGTGTAAAGGTGTATCTTTGGTACATTGTTATATAAATCTCACACCAAAATTTTAAATTACTGTATTCAAATTATCCTATCACTTCACTTATTGTTTACTTGATCTATCAATTTCTGGGGAGGTATGTTGTAAAAATCAAGTATCACTGCAAGTTTCACTTTCTCTTTGTTGTTCTAAAGCTGTTTGTCTCTATATTTTAATACTCCATTGTTTACTATGAAACTCACTTCATTGTCATAACTTCTTGGTAGATTGTACATTTTATAAAGTCTCCTTTGTTCCATGTAGGGTTTTTGTTTTGATTCTATTTAATCTGATATTAATATTTCTATGCCTTCATTATATTTTGTTAGCATATATTCATTTCTCTTTTTTTTTTTTTTTTTTTGGAGACGGAGTCTCGCTATGTCACCCAAGCTGGAGTGCAGTGGCGCAACCTTGCCTCACTGCAACCTCCACCTACTGGGTTCAAGCGATTCTCCTGCCTCAGCCTCCTGAGTAGCTGGGATTACAGGTGCGTGCCACCACACCTGGCTAATTTTTGTGTTTTTAGTAGAGACGGAGTTTCACCGTGTTGGTCAGGCTGGTCTCAAACGCTTGACCTCGTGATCTGCCTGCCTCGGCCTCCCAAAGTGCGTGAGCCACCACGCTCAGCCTCATTTTTCATTCTTTTAATCGTTTTGTATCATTTTAAATGTGACTTTAAAAAATATCTGCATTGTGTGTGGACCTGAGCGTATACACATCTACTTATGGATGTTGGTGAGGGTTCTTCCCCAATTCTGAGAGTCTCTGTAGTTTAATAGGAGAGTTGAATCCATTAACTTTTATTACAATCTCTGATATGTTTGAATGATTCCTCTGCTTTTTGTTTGATTGATCAAATTTTCTTTATTTCTATTTTTCTCTATTTGTTGGCAAATTATATATTTGTATGACATGCACATTACACTATTACACTAATAGTATGCCATTATAGTATTTTATTTTTCTAGTGTCTTACATTTTAAATAAAGTTATTTAAGCGTTTTTCTTCCAATAGTGTCTTAAATCTCCTACCGCTCATACTTTGTTGAAACTTTAGTTACAAATGTTATTTTATTTTATCCCTATACTTTTAAAAGAAATCATTTCTTAAACACTGTATGAGGTTTTATAGATCCATTTTCACGTATTATTCAGACTTTTAGATACTTACCGGTTTCTTTCAAATTTTTGTAACCCTATGAAATTCTGTTTCTCGGATTTCTTTTTTGTTTTCCTGCAGTATGTAATTATTTTTTCAGAGGCAGTGCATGGATAGTAAATTTTCTTTGTCCTTTATTATCTGAAAATATCTTGGATTCGCTTTCATGCTTGATAGTTTGGCTGATATAGAGTTGTAGGTTCAAAATAAGCAGAAGCATTGAGAATTTTGTTTTTATTTTGTAATTTAGAAATGTCACCAGGATGTGTGTCTTTTCAGTGTTTTCTGCTTAGCATTTGGTGGGTCTTTTTATAGTTTGAGGACTCAGATCTTTCTCTAGCTCTGCAATATACTTTAAAAATTATATTTTAAATTATTTTATCACCTCTAGTCTCTCTGTTATCTCAGCCTAGAACCCCATAAGGCAAATAGTAGGTCTTTAATTTTCTCATAATTTGTATTTCTTTGTAATTTCACTCTACCTTCTAGGAGATTTCCTTGACTTTGTCTTCGTGTTTTTAATTTTCAAGGATTAAAATTTGATAGCTTCTCTTCCATAACAATCTACTCTTATTTTATTAAAGCAAATTTCTTTTGGGTCTCTGGGAGGATATGACCTAGAACTCCTTTAAAGTTCCCTTCTGTCTCCCACATTATCTCCATTTCCTCCAGGATGAATCATTCTGGTTTTTCATCTTGGTCTTTCTCATATTCTTGATTTGCTTCTAATATCTGGTGATCCATGGTGGTCATTCAGATTTATAAATTAAAAACTAGGTGGACGAATGTATTTAAGAGACTGGCGTCAGTTTCTTTCCTAGTTGTGCAGACTTGCTTCCAGGATGGGTCTTTTCCTTGAAGGGAGGCTGCCTGCAGCTCTGTGCCAGGGAGAGTGGGAGGGAGAACGAGGGAACAGCACACAGGCAGGCCTCTCGATTGCCAAAGTCAGGCAGCCTTTACTCTGTGTGTGAGGTCCTGAGCAGCACTGTGTCATTGGCTTTGCTTTTTCCCCCTTTTCTCGCTTCCATTGCAGGAATTTAGCTCAGTTCTGCTTCTCTGGCCTCAACATCCAGATAGTCAACCCTCCTATATCAGCTGTCTAGCGCCACATTAACAGAATTCTCCATAACTTAGTGCCGTAAAACAACAATACTTTATGACTTCTTTTGATTTGATGAGTTTCCTGGGCTTGTTCTTCTGTTCCACGTGGCATTGGCTTGCCTTACTCATGGTGCTGCATTCAGCTGGTGGCTGGATTGGGTGGAAAGGCCCAAGAAGGCTTCACGCACATGTTTGGGGCCTTGGTGCTGGCCGTCTGCTGAAGAACCTAGTTTCTCCACTAGGTGGCCTCTTTTTCCACATGGCTTTTTAGCCTCCAGGAGGCTGCGGTGGGCTTCCTTACAGACGGTGGCCGGGTCCCAAGAGGACAAGCCCCAGTGTGCACTGCTTGCATTATGCTTGCTAAGGGCCCATTGACCAAAGCAAGTGAAATGGCCGATTACAAGGTCAGTGTGTAGGGGACTCCACAAGGCTGTGAATACTAAGAGATTTGGTTCATTGCCACCAGTGTAACCATTTACTATACCTCCTAAGGTGATCTTCCATTTTGCTCAGAACGCAGTTCACCAGGCTTCAAGATCAGAGACAAAAGCCACAGCCAGGCATTGCATGTATGTTGGGAGAGGAAGAGGCTAGCTGGCCCATTGGCTTATTCAATATTCCTAACCTGATGGTCATGCTGTGGCCTGCTCCTTCTTCCCTGTACTTGGAGTTTCTCCAAGGTTCTGTTGAAAAGAACACTTTACATCTCTTTAGCCAATTTCTTCTGTGCTGATTTAGCCATTCTGGTTTCCTCCGTAAATTTGATTCTCTCTGCTTTTTATCTTCTAGAAAGTCCTTAAAATTTTCTGATTGACAGATGCTGCAATTTCTAGTTTGGGATGGAGGGCTCACATGAATGTATTCGTTTTATGTCTCTGTCATTTCAAGGAAATATATGTTGTAAAAAGGAAAAGAAAGCAGTGAGATTCCTGTCACCATAGGTCTGCTCTCACACGACAGGAATGCTAAAGGGAGGTGGTGGTTAGACGAGATGACTCTTTTGCTTTTTGCCAGTTCTGAGATGTTGGAGACACCATAGCTTCAGCCATTTCTTCCTCAGGATTCCAGGCTGATGGGGCTAAACCTGATCATTGTGATTCAAGCACCTGCTAGGACAAGAACTGAGAACTTTGGAGCTGGCTTTTTAGATCATCTAATTCAGACTCTTGTGTTGCAGTTAAGCGATGGGAAGAAAGATCATCCAGCAACTCAGCTGCAGAACTGGGGTTGGAACATGGGCCCCCGGACTCCTGATCCCATGATCTTCCCTGCATCTTGCTCCAATTTGCACTTCTGAGCACCCCTTAGAGAAGCTCAGGGTCTTACTTCTTGAGTGGGATCAGGCTGTGCCTCCACCCCAGGATACTCAGGGTTGAAGGACTTGAGGCTAGAATTGCCCCCAGTGAGACAGATGTCTGTCTGGCCCCTCCTCCCAAAAGGCGATTATTTGAGCTAGCGACGCCAGCCGCGTTTGAATCCTAGATTCTCTTTCTCCCTCCAGCGCCCTCTCTCTCCCACTCGGTTATCTATTTACCTATCTATTTACGTGAGCTATCCCCCACCCCAAATGAATTACGTCTGCAAGGCAGTAAAATGTTATGTATTTGCAAGGCCCATAATCTTTAAAAGCCCAGTGATGCCAGCTCCAGACAGCAGCGAGCTCCCTCCAGTATGTTAATAGATAGTATTAGGGCAATAATGAAAACACTTGAGACAAGTAAGCTCCTATCAAAAGCTGAGTAATAGGGCTTCGCCGAGTGAATCACAATGCAGAAGAGATTAAGACGTCTGCCGTTGTGCAGTGTCTATTCAGACTAACAGCTGCTCTGTTTCTGATTAAAATGGGGTTGGGGAGACCTTTTCGAGCAAGTCCCCTTTTTATCCTGCATCATCCTCACCCTGCCCACCTCCACCTCCAAGCACAGGCACTTTTATTTGCACTTAACTACTGCCATTCATAAACACACACACACACACACACACACTGGAGTCTCAATCATGCATTGCATCATCACACACACGGAGCCTCAGAAGCACACACAGCCATTAGCCGACACACAGCTACACCGATATATCCAAGCACGTACACACAGTCACATCCTCACACACCGGTGCACAGTCATGCATGCAACCAGTCTCTCACACACTCATGGCCTCAGCCAGTCTCACACGCGCATTAAATTACAATCTGTCACAAACACACTCTCACATACGCATTAAATTGCAATCTGTCACACATAGACTCTTCACACACAGTCACAACCAGACACTCAGAGACAATCTAATCAGTGTCAAAAATGCACACATACCTGGTTGGTCATATCCACGTGTGGCAAGTCCTTTATGTGCAAAATCACACTTGCACACTCACACTTGTGATGACCGTTTGTCATATACACACAGCCCTTCACTCACAGACTGTCATGCGCTCTCTTACCCACACACAGTTACCTTCATAAATAATCACACATGGCCATGTGCTCACTCACACATGGCCACAGCCCAGGCTCATATGAAGTCATGCTTTTCCTGCACCAAGATACAGAGCTAGTCTGCACACTTGCAACTCCGCAGCCACAAGTGTGCATGGAGTGCAAGGCACAAATACATATAGGCACACAGGCACAGACACCACTCTGCACACCCTCCAGGTGGTGACCCAAGATGCGAGACTTGACTATGAGCCTGATGGATGGCCCCGAGCTGGTTCAGCAGCCTCATAAAAAAGAAAATCCTCAGAGGTCAAGCATCAAGGTCACCATTCTCCAATCTCTGCAAGGCTGTAGTGTGAAGGGGGAAGTGGAATCATCTCTGTGGAGCCTAAGAGCACAGAGCTCTGACCTTGATTGGAACTGCAGATTTAGACCTAGGAGAACGCAGAGCTGTCCAAGAATAAGATAGTCAACTTCAAGAGAGTGAGTGCCCTGTCAGTGGAGGTGTGCACATGGATGCATGTGGTAAAGAGGACGAGAAGGGACTCCTGCATTGTACAGGAGTGACCTGGATGCCCTGGAGATCTGTCCCAGTCTCGATTCTGTGTCCTGAGGTCTGTGTGTCCTCTTCCTCAACCCCTGTCCCATCAGTGACTCCCTTCCTCCAGCCCAATTCTCTAGACAGAAGCCAGGAGTCCCGGCCTTCTTCTTCTCTCCCTTATGTGATTTCTCGTCCAAGATCATCTTTAAGGTGATGATTCCATTTTTTTTCCCAAACCTCCATGACCCTTGCTCTAGGCTAAGAGGGAGATGCAGGCCACGGTAAATTATTCAGAGACTCAGACTTTGTCTTAACCTGAGGGACCTGGAAGGGCCTTCAGAGACTGACTGAGGTATCTCCTGGAGGGAAGGCACTGGGTCTCTGAGCCAGGAACACCAGACCTGGGCAGCTTAAAAGGTCTTTGCTAGGCATCTGGTCCATCTCAAGGCTGGCTGTGGCAGTGGGAGGAGATGGGAGCTTCTTGCTTAAAGCCACACTTGGCAGCCTCCAGGTTGTAGCTGGTGGCTGTAACCTACCTCCTTTCCAGCCTTCTCTCCCTGGGCACCATCTCCTCCTTGAGAGCCTTCTCACTACTCCATTTCCCAAGCAGACCTCTCCCTGGCACCTTGTGCCTTTGCCCATGCTCACCCCTTCTCCAGGATGGCTTCCTGTGTTCCCAACAATGATATCTGCATTTGTCCAACCCCCCAACCCCCAGCCCACAGCCCCCAGCCCCCAGCCCCCACCAGCCTAAATGCACTGTGTTCGGGAAGTAGCCTCAGAGCCCCTGGGCTAGAATCAATTCTTCTGCCTTCTGTGCTCTCACAGCCATTGCCCACCCCCACCCCACCCTGCATTGCTAGAACGCAGCCCATCTGTCTTCCAGCCTTGGGGCTGGGTCAGGCGGGGTGGGAGTGCTGCTCAAGGGGATGGGAGTGGGAGGGGCCCAGAGCTGAGTAGAGAGGCCAAGTGGCCAGGAAGGAGAACCTGCTCCTGGCAGAGCAGACCCAAAGGCATAGGAGCTCAGATTCAACTATGGTGCAGATTTGGGGGCTGGAGATTGAGCCTGAAGGAGCTGCCTAGAGTGGGGTCCATTGGCTGAGGTTGCCTGAAGTGGAGGAGCTTGTTGTGTGGCCCAGAAAGCCAGGATCCTGAGACATCTGTTGTCATGCCAGACCCTTATTAAATCCAGTAGGGATGGCGCCAGGTTCAAGAGGCCAAGGAAGAGACTCAGAGCCAGCCAACAAGACATGGGGTTTAATTAGTGGGAACTTACACACAGAGCAGGCCAGCAGGGTGGGTTGGATGGAGAACGACACCGCCTGTGAAAAGCATGCAGTTTATATAGCACCTTCCCTTAGCACCCTCCCCCTAACAACCTCCACCTGGCCACCTTCATTTAACCCAAAACAAAGGGCCTGGATACCCTGTAGGGCCCACATTCCATGGGACAGGCTGGGAGTTTAGATGTTCCTCATAGATAAAAATGAATCACTGGGTTGGCCACTCCCGGATTCCTTAGCTCAGAACTCCAAACACACATTCGGGTACGTCTCCCACACGGGGTAATTCTCTGGGTATGCTTAAGTGACGCTACTGCTGTCGGGTGTGTCTGCCATACACTCTTACAATGGAAGCAGGACCAGGATAGGGCTGGAATGGGGGCAGGTTCAGAACAAGCTGTGGGTGTCCAGCATGCTGGCCAGGAGCTTGGTTGGAGTGTGCAGCCCACCTTTAGGGGCCTGTGTGAAGGACCGAATGACTGCCTTAAAGTGTCAGCGCTTAAGTGGATTCCAAGGGTCATGTCCAGAAGATCAGGCCAGAAACAAGATAATTAAGAAGTGAGGTCAGAAACCAGAGACTTAAAACCTAGATGGCCAGGAAGAGCCCTTCGGACATAAGGTGATTTTCTTTCCATGGGGCCTGGTAGGATCTGGGATCCAAGAGCTTGTCAGGGCACTTAAGGGAATCGTATAAGGATGGCACATACCATTATCGTGTGTTCCACCTCCCCATCCTCTGTGTCTTTCCCCCATTAGACGGGAGTCTCTCTGGGAAAGACCTTGTTTTACGCCTTTGGAGTCTCCCTTCTATGCTTCTCACAGTACCTGGCACAGAACACATCTCAGCAGGCTTTGTGACATCTAAACTCTGCCTCTTGACTCTGTATCTGTGGTCTAGACTCAACCTTCATGCTCCACTGGTCTCTGAGGCCCACCTCCCTCTACAGCCATCATTGTCTGACTCACCGGCAGTGGGTCTCCTCCCTAGTTCCCAGGACTGATCCTGCCTGGCCTGAGGCTGGAGGGGGTTAGGGGACCCAACCTGGCCCTGGATGCTGGATCCCAAGGCCCCTTGGCTGTTGCTGAACTGGGATCACCTTATTCTCTACCCATGTGGCCAGGTCCCATTCCAGACTCCATCTAACACCGCAGTTCTGTTGATGGATTTTCAGTTTATTCTGTTTGTTCATTCAACAAATATTTACTCCTCGTCATTATCAGCTAGTTCTAAATCTTCATCTTACCTGAGCTGTCATTATCCTTAAGGCAGATGATCACTTCCTCCCTGAACCCTTTCAACTAGGGCACCACACGGGCCTGGTTTTTCTCTTCCCTTCCTGACCGAGCCCTCTCAGCCTCTACTGTTGGTTCCTCCTCAACTCCCTCCTTATTAATGTTGCAGTCGGTGCCACAGGTTCAGTCCTTATCCCTCTTCTCTTGGCCTACCCTCACTTCCCAAGGAATCTCCTCCAAGCTCATGGTTCAGGGACTCTCTCTGCCGGTGACTCTCAAGTCTCAGGTGCATTTCCTCAGCACACACTTCTGCCCTGAGCTCCAGACTGCGCATCCATTGATTTGCTCATTTCCACCTGGATGGCTATAAGGTATCTCAGACTTTAACCAAACCCTGGATTCCCACCACTAACCTTCTTCTCCCACAGTCGACTCAAACTTGACAAGTGGCAGCTCCATAAATGGTAACTCTTCAGTGACTCTCACCAAAGACCTTGGAGTTACCTCTCAAATCCTCAGGAAACTCAGTCCAAGCCACTATGATCTCTTGTCTGGGTCACTGCTGTGGCCCCACTCTTCTCTCCCTGCTTCTGCCTTTGTCTTCACCTCCCCCCAACAGCCTCAGATTGGAGGCTCTGCCACTTGCCCTGTTCTCACCTGCCATGCCAGCCACAGACTGATGGTCTTGGCCCAGTGCTTTTCCCTTTCTCCTGGGTCAGCCTTGACCTCTCATTCCCATAGGCCTGGCTCCTGTTCCTACTACACTAGACCTCCCGATGGTGACATCAGCTCAGAGGTGACACAGACAACTCTTCTGTTCCTGCCTGTGCTATCTCTTCTATCTGTCCTCTGTCACTGCAGATCCAGTATTTTTGTGTCCACACTTAGTAGTCCTGAGGAAAAAAAAACAACAAAAAAACAGCCAGGCCTGAATCTCCAGGCCCTTGGCCAATATCTGGGGCTCAAGAGCCTGCCAGGAGCTGAAGGTCATGGGGTTGGGGATGCCAAGAGGGTGGGGTATTTCTTTTCTGCTAGGCCTTCACATTCCCTGTCTCCTTTAATTTCCCCCAGATCCCTGTGAGGCAGGAATAATTTCCCCTCCTGTGGGTGAGGGGAAGGAGAAAAGATAACTCGCTTGACCACAGCTGCACAGTTAGTTGGAATCGGAACCTGAGCCACCTGGCCCCATGCTCCTGCAGCTTTGACCTCCATGGTCATTAAAGACCAAGTCACCTTCCTCCCACCCTTCAAACCTCCCCCTCCTCATTTTTCATTTACAGAAGAGGTCACTGAAATCCAGACGTGGGGAGGGCCTTTCCCAAAGTCACAGAGTGACTCGGTGACTGGGCCTGAAGGAGTCCCAGGCCTCCAGGCACTGCTGTTCCCCAGTGGCCCAGAGGCAGGACGGGCACACACCCCAAGGCCGGCCCTCCCCCACATGGCTCAGTTCCCGCCTCCCAGACTGAGGTCTGGAGCCCTAAATAGAACAAGCACTGCCGCTGTCTCCCTTCTCAGGGAGGGGAAGCCAGCTGCGGCAGTTGTGGCGGGCGGAGAGAAATTTTCCCTTTCTGTAGATTGGATCAGTCACTCTCAGAATTGATGGCAACGGCTTCATCACAAAGATCTAATGCTTTAATTATGTTGTGACATGACCTGACATGGGGGTGGCATTTGATGGATTCTCTGGTGTCATCAGCATGGCCCTGACATAGGAAAGTGGCAGAAGGCAGGGGGTGGGGAAGAGGAAGGGCTCTCAGTGGGAGACGTGTCCTTCCAGGGCCCCCTACCTTCCCCTACTCTCTGTTTTCCAAGGCAGTCCTGCAGCAGTGGAGACTCAGGAGAGGAGGGGTAGCAGCCCCTGTGCAGGGGAGGGTGGCTGCGCCCTTCCGGGATGGACTGGATCCTGGGGGCCCCGTAGGAGTGCATGTGTGTGTGTACCTGTGTGCATGTGCCTAGATACACAGGGACATGTCGGAGCGGGTGAAAGGGATTCAGACCCATGTGGTAGAAGTAACAGCTGCACTGCTGTCTGGCCTGCAGAGGACTAGGAGGTGGAGGCCGGGGCAGGACACCTGGCTGGTCTGCATGTCCTGGACTGTCGTGAGCAGAAGGAGCAGATGTACTCAGGCAGCCTGGGAGCAGGCTTAGCTCAGCAGAGAGAGGGCTCCCTGGCCGGGGAATGCACAGCTTTAAAAGGCACTGAGCAAATGTCTCTGGGAAGGACTGAGGGGTTGCTACAGAGGGGATCCTTTCCCTTGGTGGACACTTGGTGACTCCCTACCTCTAGGGCTAGGATTGCATGTATCTGTGGGTGAAGGGGTTTGCCTCCCTCTTTTCCTCCCACCCCAGCTGCCTGCTCAGAGCCTTATGGGGCCTTCGGTGTGGCAAGAGTGAGAAGCAGGCTGCAGCCACCCGGCCAAGCTCATTTCCAGGATGCTGGCACGCGCGCCCCTCCTCTGTCCGCTTTCCCATCCGTTCCTGTGGCAAGCTCCTCTTCCCCAAGGCCGGTGGGCTCTAGGGAGTCCCACTCCTCTGCCAGCCAAGTGAGAACGCAGGCTTGAAGGGGAAGGAGGAAGAGAGACCTGTTGGCGGGGCTCCCGCTGGGTTGAGGGCAGTGCCTTCTGGAGGGATGCAGCGTCTTGAGGAATCCTCATGACTATGGATAACTGGGGGTGAGCTGGTGTCTGCCTCTTACACTGGAGGACAGTGAAGCTCAGAGACACGAAATTGCCTGCTCAAGACTACACAGCTAGGAAGGAGTGAATTGGTTTCAATTTAGCAAATGTTTGCTAAGTGACACTTGCACACCAGGCCCTGCCGAAGAAGCTGCAGGTCCAGACCCTGCCCTCAAGCAGCACGGCATGCCCGCAGCTGTCTCTGATTCCAATGATGCTGCGCCTTCCACTGCTCTGCTCTGCCTTTGCCAGGGGTGTCTGCGGTCAGCAGCCCAGGGTGGGGGGAAAGCATTAGAAAAGGGGACCAGGGAGTGGGGTCTGACTCTGGCTGCCTCAGTCACCAGTCCTGGTCTTTGGGGAAAGCACAGCTTGAGAAATATAAGACTGGAGGGTCCTTTCAAGCTCAATTCAGTGCTATCCTCCCGCCCCACCCCCATGGTGCAGAAGAAGAAATTGAGGCCCAGAAAAAAGACTAGATGGGCCCAGGGTCACCCAGGAAATTAGAATAGGAGCCAGGATTTCGACCTGGTGCTCCTGACTCCTGGGTCAAACTTGACCACGGCTGTACCCAGGGGCCAGTGCTACCAGGCATAGTCAGGAAAGGCTTCCAAGGGAGCCTTGCATTTCTTCTGGAAAGAGAAGTTAAAGAAAGGCCAGTCAGAAAGGAAACTCCCAATGCCTGGGAAGGTTTCACAGCCTAAAGAAAGCTCCACAAGCCCAGGCTTATTCCTAAACCCACCCGAACCCAGCCTCAGAGAAGGGTGTGGGAGGAGGCCTGACTGGTGAGGCCCGAGGTTGCTTGCTGCTGGGGCTGTGTCTCAGAGATGTCAAGGTGGGGAGAAGGCAGGAGCTGTGCCTTGATTGGTCTCTAAAATCCCCTGCAGGACTGGATGCTCGAAAGTGATGCTTGAGCAAGACAAGAGAACAGAAGGGCCTCCCCGATATAGAAGCAGGTGCTTCTGTGTGCAGCCTGGGAACTGACTGTCCCCAGGTGGCAGGAAGACTTTTTTAGTAGCCCCATGCATGAGGAACTGACGGTCTGCACAGGTGAAGGTTTGTGAGCAAGAGCTGGGTCAGAGAGGAGGCACCTGTTCTTCCAGAGGGGTCTGTGTCTGGGTGTGATGGGGTAATGCAGTGTCTGTGGCGTGCCGCTGCTGGGTGACTACCCAAGGCTTAACTGTGGCTGGGTGTTGTGGGTGTCTGTGTGTCAACGTGTGGTCAGGTATAGCCATATCTGGCCAGGCTGGTGTGGACACCTGTTCCTGTCTTCATGTCTCATGGGTGTAGCTGTGTGTACCAAGCCAGTGTGAGTCTGAATGGAGGTGGACTTTTTTTTTTTTGAGATGGAGTTTCACTCTTGTTGTCTAGGCTGGAGTGCAATGGCGTGATCTCAGCTCAGTGCAACCTCCGCCTCCTGGGTTCAAGCGATTCTCCTGCCTCAGCCTCCTGAGTAGCTGGGATTACAGGCATGGGCCACCACACCCGGCTAATTTTGTATATTTAGTAGAGATGGGGTTTCTCCATGTTGGTCAGGCTGGTCTCGAACTCCCGACTTCAGGTGATCTGCCCACCTCCCAAAGTGCTGGGATTACAGGTGTGAGCCACCACGCCTGGCTGGACTTTTAGTGACTGTAGCTCCAGACATAGCCACAGCCTCCAACAGCTCTGTGTGGTGTGCCGGAGCTGTACCTTTGTGTGGGCCTGTTGGAGACCGTCTCTGGGTTAGCCTTGGCCCTGTGACCTGGGCTGTTGGAGCTCTGTAGCAAGTGGCCCCCATCACAAGGGGGCACTGTGCATCTTCCTAAACCATCACTGCCGGCTGGTGGCCAGTGTGTGGGCAAAGTAGGCTGGGAACTGACACAAAGATGCCCTCAGCCAGGCCCAGCGCTTCTGCCCCTAGTTCTCTGGGCAGTCCTGGCTCTCCTCAGAGTTTTTGCCCTTGGGGAAGGGAAAGGATGTCATTAAAAATCCTACCTAGTAAGTCTAATGGGAGGGGTCCACAGAGATGTCTCTCCCAAATGCCTCATTTGACAAGTGGAGAAACTAAGGTTCAGTTGGGAAATAACCTCTCTCAGACCCAAGCCCGGGATCACTTCCCAACCCTGAGATAAAGCCACATGTGCAACATGTTCCAACATGTGCAACAGCTTCCAACACAGGCCGTAAGTGCCCATTGCAAGATGGGTACTGACAGTGCATGTTGGAGCTGCTCTGGCCTGGGTTTCTGGTTCTGACTCCATCACTTACCTGGTGTGTGACTCTGAGTCTCTGATGCCTTTCTCTCTGCTTCTTTTTCCCATCAGTAAACTGAGAGGATTGATGCCTTTGCTCTTCAAGCCCCCCTTTTCCAGCATGGGGCTTCTAGTTCCTACAGGTTAGAGGTCAGTGTGACCTGGGAGCAGTGATGGTTCTGCGCACCTGGAGGCTAATTATCATTGTTAAAGACGGCTGGGCATTAAGCATAGCCCAGAGGACTTAGGGTCACACATGACTTAGTGGCTGAGCCAGGATGAAAAGAAAGCCAGGCCTCCTGGTCCCTCACCAGTGCCCGCTGCCCTACCCCAGCACCCCCTGCCCTACCCCAGCAGCTATCCTGACCCTGTCTCTGGGCATAGGTATCAGTGCTTCACTGATACAACCCTGTGTTCCTCCTTGAAGTTGTCTTGCCATTTCCCAAGTCATCTGCCTCCCATATCCATGCCGGGCAGATCCTGTGCTGGAGACTCTCCTCTCCACTCCCTTATTGAGTCCTAGGAGGAGCCCCATTTTACAGATGGGGAAACCAAGGCTTGATGGAGTTAAGAAATAATAGAGGCTATTATTTTTAAACCTTCTCTGTCTCAATGCCAGACTCTGTGCTGGACACTCACTAAAATGAGCAGAGAGTGACTAGTCCAGCCTCCCAAATATTCCCCCAAATGGTGCCGAGACCTGCCCGGGATCTGCCAGCCTGATTTAGACAGCAATTTGCATACAATTTACACAGAAAGCTGCACTGTGAAAAAATATAATTACTTTTTTAATATTCTCGCTCTGATGTGAATGCTTACTGCCCGGTAATGAATTACTTGCTTAATGAAGATAAACCTGAATTGGAGATGCACTTCGGAGGGCTGCTGGGGCGTCCGGTTTGATGCCATCATTTGCAGCTGTTAATTTCTGAAATTGATGCCCTTGTTGGTGGGATCATAAATTGGGGGGGAAATCTATGAGCTCCAGCACTTCCAGTTTTTTACTCTGTGGCATTGGTGGAGCTACTTAGCCTCTCTGTGCCTCAGTTTCCTCATCTATAACAAGGGTATTGGGGTAAGTTAGAACTATATAAATGTGGGTCCATCTCACAGTAAAGTGGTCTTTACTGGAGAATGACTGAGCATCTACAATGTGTCAGGTGCGAGACAGAGGGGAGGGGACATGATTTATTCAAAGACACTCATGGACTCAGGGGCTTCTGAACTAGAATGAGTAGCCACAGCTTTGTGTCCAGGTGCTACACTTGGATCTCTTCTCCTTGAAGATGCCTCCTGACTGCTGGTGATGGGAAAGAGAGCCAGGCTGGAGTCAGACGCTGGTAGGAGAAAAAAACAAAACAAAACTGTGGAGTTGTGGCCACTGGAAACTCTACCCATTCCTTTACCTGATGCTAACCATGTCTGGGGACTGATCACAGAAGAGCACAGGGCTGGGGGCCAGCACAACAAGCCAACGATTCAGCAAATATGTAGTTACCGCCTTCTATGGCCATATGTTTTAGGCTCCTAGCACACAGCCATGAGTAAGACCAGCAAGGTCCCTGCCTACATGGACCTGAAATTCTAAAAGGTGTGGTGAACACATAGCGATAATAGACGAGTTAACTAAGAATAAAGATACAGTCAGATAATGATAAGTGAAATAAAATTTTTTAAATAGATAATATGAAACACATCAATTGAGGGGGTAATTTTGACTTGGCCTAAAAGACTTCCCTAAAGAGATGACACCTGGACTGAAATGTAAATGATATTAAGTCCCAGCATTTTGGGAGGCTGAGGCAGGAGGATTGCTTGAGCCCAGGAGTTTGAGGCTGCAGTGAGCTATGATTGTGCAACTGCATTCCAGCCTGGGTGACAGAGCAAGACCCCATCTCTAACTAACTAACTTAATAACTAACAAACTGAATGAATGGATGAATGAATACATGATATTAAGGAATCAGCCCTGCAAATATTAGAAATGTGATTCCAGGTGAGATCAGAAAAGTAGGTAGGAGCTAGATCATAAAGAGCCTTATAGGTTGTGGAAGGGACTTTGGTTTTATTTTTTGTGCAAAGGGAAGCCATTGAGGGCTTTCATAAGGAGAGTGATATAATTTATTGGCATTTATGAAGATTATTCCATAAGAGAAAATAGAAAATCTGGAAAATGATGTCTATTAAAGAAACTGAATTTATAATATAAAAATTTCCCACCCAGATGGTTTCACTGGTAAATTCTATCAAATATTTAAGGAATAAATGATACCAATCATACACAAACTCTCAGAAAATATATGAGAGAACATACCCCAACTAATTTTATGAGCCCAGAGTAATCCTCCTGCTGGTTTATTTAGTTCTCCATAGCTAACTATGCTGAAAAGTAGTGGCTTAAAACAATAATTTGTTGTTATTATATCTCATGATTCTGGGTCAGGAATTTGGACAGACCACAGTGGAGATGGCTAATCTATGCCCCACGGTGTCTGGGGCCTCAGCCGGGGTGACTCAAAGGTGTCTGTGATATGTAACAATTGGACAGACCACAGTGGAGATGGCTAATCTATGCCCCATGGTGTCTGGGGCCTCAGCTGGGGTGACTCAAAGGTGTCTGTGATATGTAACAATTGGAGGCTGACTAGGCATCTTTCTCTCCTCTCCAGGTGGCCTCTCAGTGAGCTTAGGTTCCCTCACAGCATGGCGGCCTCAGGGTGGTTGGATTTCCTGCATAGCAGCTTGGGTCTCCAAGTATGAGTATTGCAAGAGGCCTGGGAAGAAGCTTCAAAGCTTCTTACAACTTCACTTTGAAAGTGCACTTCTTCTTCTTCTTTTTTTGAGATGGAATCTCACTCTGTCACCTAAACTGGAGTGCAGAGGTATGATCTCAGCTCACTGCAACCTCCGCCTGCTGGGTTCAAGCGATTCTCCTGCCTCAGCCTCCAGGTAGCTGGGACTACAGGTGTGCACCACCATGCCCACTATGTTTTTAGTTGAGATGGGGTGTCACCATGTTGGCCAGGCTGGTCAACTTGAGCAACTAGGCCATGACGGTGTGTGACTTACTGAGATGGAACAACTGGTAGAGGAATGGTTTGGGGCGAGAGGAATCAAGTCTCTGTTTCATATGTACTAAGTTTAGGAGACCCATGAGGCCATATGGAGAGGTGTCAAGGAGGCAGTTGAATATATAGGTTTGGATCCTGGGAAGAGATCAGGACTGGAGATTTATATTTTAAAGTCAATGTATAGATGATATTCAGAGCCAAGAGGGTGCCAGGTCCAGTGGCTCATGCCTGTAATCCCAGAACTTTGGGAGGCTGAGGCTGATCATTTGAGCCCAGGAGTTTGAGAGCAGCCAGGGCAACATAGTGAGACCCCATCTCTACAAAATATAGAAAGTAGTCAGCTGTGGTGGCGCAGCCTGTAGTCCAAGCTGCTTGAGAAGCTGAGGTGGAGTGAATGCTTAAGCTGGGAAGTTGAGGCTGCAGTGAGCCATGACTGTACTCCAGCCTGGGTGACAGAATAAGACCCTGTCTCACAAAAAAAGAAAGAAAGAAAGAACGAAGGAAGGAAGGAAAGAAAGAAAGGAAGGAAGGAAGGAAAGAAGGAAGAAAAGAAGAAAGAAAGAAAGAAAGAAAGAAAGTTAGTTAAAGCCATGGGGCAGAATGAGCTCAGCTGGTGAGGGAGACTAGATAGAAGAGAGAAGAGAGCCAAGGCTTGTTCCCGGGGCCACTCCCACTTTTAGAAGAGGGGACAAGCAATAGAGTTTAAAACAGGAGCCTGAGAAAGAGAGGTAGGGAGACGGACAATTGGGAGAATGAGGTGTAGAGAAAGTCACTGGGCTTGGGGAGGGGAGAACGGGGAATGTGGGAGGGGGCCTAACCCCCATTTTCCAGTGTCTTCTATGTGCCAGACACTGTCTTGGGAGATTTACATGCACTCCTTCAGGACGATGTTGCCAAGTAGGTATTATTGTTCCTATTTCATGGATGGTAAAACTGAGACCCAGATTGGTGAAGTGACTTGCCCAAATCATACAAATAGGGATGGAGAGCCTGGATTAGCAGCCAGATCTGTCTTTGAGATTCTTTCCACCACCCTCCAGCAATCATGCCTCCAGCAGGGGTTGCAGGATTGGGGGAAGCCACTTATGATTTCTCATCTGTAAAATGTTCACCTTTCAGGGTTATGAGGATAAAATGGGATAATCCGTGTTAAGCACCTGGCAGCGCTTAACCGGGTGGGCCCTCAGTAAACAATAATGATTGTGGCTATATGTGCAGAGTGCAACAGAGTCTCTCAGACACTGACCGGTGCTGGGGGGAGCCAGGGGGTGACGGGGTGAGGCTGTGGAGTAGGCTTCCTGGAGGAGGCCCAATGTGAGCTGAGGACTCCGTGATTTGAAACACTGATCTGTGACAAAGTTTCCAGTGGTTCATGGGGTGAAATGAGAAAAAGGACAACACAATGGGTTTTATGTAAAGCTAAATGTGTTTAATGTAAAGGATTACTCTTTATCCTGAGATTATGTCCTTCCTACTTTGTTGGTATTAAAGCGTCCTTTTTATGAAACGATGGTGGTTAGAGGATGGTAGTTATATTTTAAATATCTTTACTAATGAAATGAAAACTTGGCAACCTTTGATCATTCCCCAAACTTTCTTTTGAAGTTTTTAACTGATCCATGAAACTCAAAAGTCTGACAGCCACTGACAGCTGGAGCAGGGAGGGCATTCTAGGCAGAGAACTGCATGTGCAAAGGCAAAGGTGCCGGGAGAGGCACAGGCTGGTCTGGAACTAAGTAGCAAGAGCAGTAAGGGCAGCTGGGAGGTCCAACAAGGAACCAGGAGGCCCCATCGTGGGGTGGGGTGGTCACCCTGTGAAGTCCCTACCCTCTCTTCCTGCTGCCCAGCATGGCAGGAGAATTCCCTGTGGGCTAAGGCTGCTCCCCAGGGCATCCCATGACCATGTGCAATGTGTGCATGTGTGCGCATGCGTGCATGTGTGTGTGCCTGCATCCTTGGTGAGGCAAGGAGGCCAGCCATGGACTGACGGGGTCTTGCCTAATAAGTCTTGAAGAGACATACAGGATGGAAATAGAAATCAGGAAAGGCACTGGGGAGAAAGACAAGAAAACCCGGGACTATCTGAGTAGAAGGAGCAGTGTCTGCATGTCGGGGCACATATGTGCTTGTGTATGTGTGCGTATGTCCCTGACAGCATGTGGACCGATGTATGTGTGTACATTTGCATTGTAAGAAAGTGTGTGTCTATTTCTGGGTTATCCATGTGGGCAGGGGGATATCTCTGCTGGCTCTGTTAGGCTTTGGCTTGAGTGTATGTCCAGTGTATATTGGGGTGCTTTGCTGCTGGTGCAAGTGTGGCACTGTTGTGCATACTGTACATATACAGATATGAGACACAGGTGAGAGGTGTCAATACTGTGTGGCTCAGTGTGTCTGTGTGCTGTTAGGTGGTCTGTTCAACATGGTAATGTCTCTGGGCTGTGTGTGTCTGTATGTGGGCAGGAGTACATGGTGGGCGTGTGCTGATGGTACTGAGTGTGAACTGTGTGTGTCTGTGTGTAGGGAGGGAGTCTATGGTGGGCGTGTGCTGATGGTACTGAGTGTGAACTGTGTGTGTCTGTGTGTGGGGAGGGAGTCTATGGTGGGCGTGTGCTGATGGTACTGAGTGTGAACTGTGTGTGTCTGTATGTGGGCAGGAGTCCACGGTGGGCGTGTGCTGATGGTATTGAGTGTGGGCTGTGTGTGTCCGTATGTGGGCAGGAGTCCACGGTGGGCGTGTGCTGATGGTATTGAGTGTGGGCTGTGTGTGTCTGTGGGGAGGGAGTCCATGCTGGGCGTGTGCTGATGGTATTGAGTGTGAGCTGTGGGTGTCTGTATGTGGGCAGGGAATCCGTGGTGGGCGTGTGCTGATGGTATTGAGTGTCTGTTGGAGCCCAGGCTCCCCTCCCTTCCCCTACTCTTCTGATGACCCAGGCTGCCAGTCTTGTTTATTTCCATATGTTGTCGGTGTCTTCCAGGCCTATGTCTGACTCTGACCAAGGGCTCTTATACATGACCCTTGGAGGTGGAGATTGGGACAGGCAAAGTCCTTGCTCCCTTCCTCTCCAACCCTCTCAGGCTCCAGTCAGCCCTAGGCTGCTAAGCCTCAGGATCCTACTTTCTGACCTGAGGAGGAAGAGGCCTTGTGGTTTAGGGATGGCCATTGCCAACCCACGTTCCCAGCTTACTTTGGTCCTGTAGAGGCTCTGCATGCGTCTCTGTGTCCTTGCCATTCCCTGGCCCCGGCCAGCCTGTCTTTCAGCTTTCTCCTGGTCCCTGTGGGGAGGCTTGGGTCAGCCTGCTCATCTCCAGCCTCCTCCATCATCCTTCCTGCCAGCCCCAGGCCCCTTCTCTGGCTTGTTCAGATTCAGGTCTCTGGACCGGGCTGGCTCATGGGAAGCAAGTGTCTTCCCCAGTCCTGCCCTTTCCACAGGGGCTGCTTGTCCTCTGCCCGGGAGCCTGCTGAGGGAGTTCAATGGAGAGAAAGAAATGCGGTGGGGGTGAGACGGTGTGTACAATGTAAACAAGGGTTCCCCTGTGAGTGGGTGTTTGTGAGTCTCTGCAAGTTGGGGCATAAGAGTGGGGTGTCAGTGCTGCCGCCAGGGCCCATGCATGCAGCGTGTGCAAACAGACTGGGTGGGGGCGGGGCCTCACATTTATCCGGCGCTCACTGCTCGCCAGTCAGGATGCTAAGTGCTTTACTCAGATTATCTCATTTAATAAGTGTGACAGTGTGTGAGAGGGTGACAGAGACGGGGCAGAGAAGGGCAGGTGGTCAGGAGGCAGCTGCTTGCAAGTCCCTGGCAGAGTATTTCCTTAATCCATCCCAACAGCGTGCCCTGCTGGGTCTGACCCAGGCCTCAGGCTGGGGAGCAACCTCTTAGCCCCTCTCCATATGGAAACACAGGAAGTGGGAGCAGGCTATGCCCCAAGTTCCCGGCCCACCTCCCTGCCCCGCCCTCAGCCAGAGGATGTCCCCTCCCAGAACAGAGGGCTGCCTGCTCTTTTCCTTTTCTCCTGGGTGTGCTCAGTACAGGGCCCAGCACTGCAGGTGCCTAATCGGTCCCTACCCCTTAGCAGAGGCCAGGCCGACCTGAGGAGTTGTCTGTACATTCAATCAGCCCGGTCCCTACTCTGTAAATCTCACGTGGAGGAAATGAGAACCCCCATGGTTCAGAGAAGCCAGGCCCCAGATATGAAGGAAGCAAAGGGGTCCAAACTAAGGCCAAGACAGCTCACTGGTCATTCCACCGGAGGGAGCAGGGCTGCAGGCCCCACCAAGGTCTCAGAGTCCTGCCTCCGACACCCACTGCTTCACCCACTCCAATTCGTTGCCGGCTTTTAGGTAAGCTAATATTTGCCTGAGGGTGCTTAGAAGTGAGGACTGGGGTCCCTTGTCACCCAGGTGGGGTCGTCGCAGAGGTCTGATGGCAAGGGTGCCATGGATTTCTAGAGGAAGAGAGACAAGGAAGGGAGGAGGGAGGGAGGGAGACCATGAACATGAATGGACTCCCTCCTATGCACAAACTACCCCAGGGGACCAAGCAGCTACCCAGAGACACTCAGACAAGTATCAGAAGACTGACCCTGAGCCGCAATAGAGGGAGGGCTTCCAGGAGGAAGTAGGCCTGGGACCGAAGCTTGGAGGGATTGCCATGGTGAGGAACACTGGGGGAGGAGCTGTGGGAGTGGCAAGCCCGGAGGAGGAACACAGGCTTTCCTAAGAGCACAGCGCCCCGACCTTCCCCGGAGCTGCAATGATAACAGTAGCTATAAGCACCGAATATTTTTGGGAAAACAAAAATATTAGCCATTATTTAAGGAGTATTTTGGGGAAAATGCCATTATTGTTCACCCAAAGTCTGTGGCACCACCAGGTACTCAGGCTGAAAACCTCAGTCACTGTCCATGTCCCCCTCCACAACCCACTTCCACCCACTTCCAAGCAGTCACCAGATCCTGAATATCCTCTTTCTCAGGGATTGGGGTCAGACAGACCTGGGTTCCATCTCATCTCCATCACTTGTCTGCTGTGTGATCTTGAGCAAGTCACTTAACCTCTCTGTGCCCCAATTTTCTCTACCGTACTGAGAGGATGATAACAGTACTTACAGGTTTGTTGTGAGAATTCAACAAGTTAATGCATGTAAAGAGCTTAGCACAATGTCTAGCAGAATAGACACTTAGGAAACATGAGCTATTTTTATTTCCACTAAACTATGTGTTTCCCCAGATCAAAACTGTGGTTATAACACTGTCCTGCTGAAGAAACCGCCAGTCCTGCCTTGCACCTTGCAGCCCAGCAAGGTGGAACAGCCAGGTCTTCCTAAATGCATCATGCTACCTATATTAATTAGTCTTCCACAATGAAATAACACAGGCTGAGCAGCTGACACAACAGAAATTTATTTTCTCACAATTCTGGAGGCTGGAAGGCCAAGAACCAGGTGTTGGCAGTTTTGGTTTCTCCCGAGGCCTCTCTCCTTGGCTTGCAGAGGGCTTCTTTCTCACTGTGTCCTCACATGTTCTTCCTCTGTGCACACCCAGCCCTGGTATCTTTTTATGAGTCCAAATTTCCTCCTTTTATAAAGACACCAGTCAAGGCCAGGCACAGTGGCTCACGCCTGCACTCCCAGCACTTTGGGAGACCAAGGCAGGTGGATCACTTGAGGCCAGGAGTTTGAGGACTAGCCTGGCCAACATGGCGAAAACTTGTCTCTGCTAAAAATACAAAACTTAGCTGGGTATAGTGGTGCATGCCTGTAGTCCCAGCTACTTGGGAGGTTGAGGCACAAGAATTGCTTGAACCTGGGAGGTGGAAGTTGCAGTGAGCTGAGATCGTGCCACTGCATTCCAGCCTGGGTGACAGAGCAAGACTCTGTCTCCAAAATAAATAAATAAATAAATAAATAAATAAATAAATATAAATAAATAAATAAATAAATAAATAAATAAACAAACCAATCAAACTGGATTGGGACCCACCTTAAGGCCTAATTTTAATGTAATCACCTCTTTAAATGCCCCATCTCCAAATATAGTCACATTCTGAGGAACTAGGGGTTAGGGCTTCAAAAAATGATTTTTGGGGCTGGGAATGGTGGCTCACACCTGTAGTCCCAGCACTTTCGGAGACTGAGGCTGGCAGATCACCTGAGGTCAGGAGTTCAAGACCAGCCTGGCCAACATGGTGAAAGCCCATCTCTACAAATATACAAAAATTAGCTGGGCGTGGTGGCGCACACCTGTAGTCCCAGCTACTGGGGAGGCTGAGGCAGAAGAATTGCTTGAACCTGGGAGATGGAGGTTGTAGTGAGCCAAGATTGTGCCACTGCACGCCAGCCTGGGTGACAGAGCAAGACTCTGTCTCAAAAAAAAAAAAAAAAAGATTTTTGGGGGGGGTCATAATTCAGCCTATAACGCCACATTCCTTCTCTGCATCTTTCTGCATGTTGCTGTTCTCTCTGCCTGAAACACTGTCCACATTTTCTCTTCTTCTCCCATGAAGGTCTCCTACTCATCATCTAAAACCTAGACAGAGCGTCACTGCCTCCAGGAAGGCTTCCTGGCTAGACTGCTGCCTCCTCTGGGCTCCCACAGCCCACTGTATTGACCTGTATCATGACATGTATCACACTCTAAGAACTGTCATTTGCTGGGGTGGATGCCTGTTGTTTTGATCTGTACAGCATCCCCCTCTGATAACAGCATCTTCTTCTCTTTGAAGAAGTGACGCCCCCTCACCCCTCCACTCCTGTGACTGTGGCTCAGGTGACTCAGTAAATTACAGTTGCTGCTTCTTGCCACAGGAATGAGCATGTGATGAAGCAGAGCCAATCAGAGTCCTTCCTTGAGATTTTTATCTACAAATGCTGGGCAGGAAAATGCTGATCTTTCCTCTGGGGTCCAGAATGACGTAAACTTGGAGCTTTGTGTGGTCATGGCCCAGTCTTGTCCTGCCAGGAAGGACATCTATCTGCAGGGGATAGAATCAGGCCTACGCCCAAGGGAAGCACCTATGAAGAGCTGGTCACGCTATGTAAATTTTAAGCTTTTCATATATAATTTTTTGTGTGTTTTGGGCAATACATTTAAAAGGTTCAAAAATCAAAATAATACACAAAGCTATATAATAAAAAGTTTCAGTTTTATCCTTGTTCCCGTTAACTCACCTCCTATCACAAGGGTAATCACGTTTTAATATTTCTTGTGGGTCCTTCCTATGGTTCTTTATGAAAATGTAAGTGGCCGGTCACGGTGACTCATGCCTGTAATCCCAGCACTTTGGGAGGCTGAGGTGGGCTGATCACGAGGTCAGGAGATCGAGACCATCCTGGCCAACATGGTGAAACCCTGTCTCTACTAAAATACAAAAAAAAAAAAAAAAATTAGCCTGGTGTGGTGGTGCATGCCTGTAGTCCCAGCTACTCTGGAGGCTGAGGCAGGGGAATCACTTGAACCTGGGAGGTGGAGGTTGCAGTGAGCCGAGATCACACCACTGCACTCTAGCCTGGTAACAGAGCTAGACTCCGTCTCAAAAAGAAAAAAAAAAAAAGCAAAGAAAATATAAGCAAATAATAATATATATTATTTTTCTCTCTTCTTGGAAAAAAGAAGAATATTATACATTCTGTTATACACCTTGCTTGTTTTTATTCATTTAGCAATATATCCTGGGGTACTTTCCGTAAATTACTCTGTGACCTTTCTCTGTCTTTTCACAGCTGCATAATATTTCATTATATGGATAAACTACACAGTTCCCAGTGATGAAGACCAAGATTGTTCCCAATCTGTTTGCTATTATAAACAGTGTTGCAAAAAACAGGCTTTGTGTGTATCATTTCATATGGGTACAAGAGTTTCTGTAGACTTGACAATAAAAAGATAACCCAATTGAAAAAACAGACAAAGGATTTGAACAGACATTGCTCCAAAGAAGATATGATAAGTACATAAAAAAGATGCTCACCATCATTACCCTTTAGGGAAATGCAAATCAAAACCACAGTGAGATACTGCACATTCACTAGGATGGCTATAATCAAAAAGACACATAATAACAAGTGTCTTAGTTCATTTCAGCTGCTATAACAAAATATCGCAGACTGGTTGGCTCAAACAACAGAAATGTTATTTCTCATGGTTCTGGAGGCTGGGAAGTCCAAGATCAAGGGGCTACCTGATTTGGTTTCTGGTGAGGCCTCTCTTCCGGGCCTGTAGAAGACCACTGTTGCACTGAGTACTTAGGACCTTTTTTTCCTCTGCATGTGTAGAGAGAGAGAGACAGAGAGAGAGCACACAAATGTATGCTGGTGTCTCTTTCTCTTTTATCAACTTAATTTAATTTTTAGATTTCAAATTATGAAATATTTAAAGAATACAGTAAAGTACAGAAAAATATAATTGACCTCTATATAGCCCATTCACTTGATTTAACAAATGTGTGGTATTTTGCCACGTTTCCTTCAGAACTCTCTCTTTTTGTAGGACATAAAAATATTAAAAGCATAGCTAAAGCCCAATCTCATCCCTTCCCGCTCCCTCTCATGTTAACCACTAACCCGAAATTACGTTTTTATACTTTTATTGCATATTTGAATGAGATCATAAATAATATATTGGCAGCTTTTTTCCAATATTTTCATTGTGCTAAAATACATACAACATGAAATTTACCATCTTAACCATTTTAAAGCATATAGTTCAGTGGCATTAAACATATTCATAAGTTGTGTAACCGTTACCCCCATTCATCTCCATAACTCTTTTCATCTTATAAAATTGAAACTCCATTAAACAATAACTCCCCATTTCCATTTCCCCCTAGCCCCTGGAAACCACCATTGTACTTTCTATCATTAT
This sequence comes from Pongo pygmaeus, assembly GCF_028885625.2. Taxonomy (NCBI): domain Eukaryota; kingdom Metazoa; phylum Chordata; class Mammalia; order Primates; family Hominidae; genus Pongo; species Pongo pygmaeus. The sequence continues at coordinate 189,337,844 of NC_072373.2, read as the reverse complement.
GATTTTGACCACTCTAAGTACCTTATGTAAGTGGAATCATACAGAATTTGTCTTTTTGTGGCTAGCTTATTTCACTAGTATAATGTCCTCAAGGTTCATCCATGTTATAACATATTGCAGAATCTCCTTCCTTTTTTAGGGCTGAGGAATATTCCATTGTATGGACATATCACCTTTTGCTTATCCATTAATCCACTGATGGACACCTGGGGTGCTTCCACACTGTAGCTATTGTGAGTAATCCTGCTATGAACATGGGTTGATAAATATCTTCCTCTTCTTATAAGAGCACCTATAAGAGCCATATTAGGGCCTCACCCTTATGATAAAGGTATAACCTTTATCACCTTCTCACAGGTCCTATCTCTAATACAATGACATAGGGCTTCAACATACACATTTTGAAGGGAAACAAACATTTAGTCCATGACAATGGAGAGAATATGGAGAAACTGGAACTCTAATACATTGCTGGTGGGAATGTAAAATGGTACAGCCACTTTGGAAAACAGTTTGGAAGTTCTTCAAAATGTTAACATGGGGTTATCATGTGACCCAGAAATTATCCTAGGTATACAACTGACAGAAATAATAACACTTTCATAAAATTGCACAAAAGCTTGTACATGATTGTTCATAGCAGCATTATTCATAATAGCAAAAAATAAAAATAATCCAAATGTCATCAAGTGATGAATAGATAAACGTGGTATATTCATACGATGAAATATTATTTGGCAATAAAAAGAAATGAAGTACTGATACAGGCTACAACACAGATGAACCTTAAAAACATTATGCTAAGTGAAAGAAGCCAGTTGTGAAGGATCATGTATAACTCCATTTATATAAAATGTTCAGAATAGGCAAATCTATATATAGAGAAAGTAGATTAGTGGTTGCCTAGGGCTGGAGAAATTGGTAGAAAATGGAAGTGACTCCTAATGGGTATGAAATTTTAGGGGAGAGATGAAAATGTTTTGAAATAAATTGTGGTAAAGGTTGCACAACTCTGAAAACAAACTAAAATTTGTTGACTTATACACTTTAAATGGGTGAATTGTGTGGTATGGGAATTAGATCTTAGAAGAGCTGTTAAAGAAAAAAAAGAGTTTCTTGTAGAATAAATTCCCAGAACTGGGACTGTTGGGTCAAAGGGAAAATGCGTTTAAAATTTTTTACATTTTTACCCTCATCAGCAATGTATGAAATAGCAAGGCAGGTACATTTTATGTAGGAGGAAACCGAGGCATGGACAATCCAAAATCACATAATTAATAACACCCGAGCTGTAACTGAAATCAGGTCTGTTGGACTCCAAAACATGTGCTCTGCTGCAGACAATTCACTTGGTATTTTTCCAGTAGTCATTTGATCTTCTTTAAAAAAAAAACCAAAAACAACATAACTTTTGATTGCATTGATTTTCTTTGTTGCTTTTTTGTTTTTCTATATCATTTATTTCTGCTCTGATCTTTATTATTTGCTTTTTTTCTGCTGATTTTGGTTAAATTCACTCTTCTTTTTTCTATTTCTTAAGATAGAAGCTGATAACACTATTTGAGACCTTTCTTCTTTTCTAATATAGGTGTCTAGTCCTATAAATTTCCCTGTAAGTACTGCTTTAGTGGTATCCTACAAATTCTGATATGTTGCATTTTTATTTTCACTTGGATCAAAATACTTTCTAATGTCTCTTTTGATTTCTTTTTTTTTTTTTAACTTGTAGGTTATTTAAAAGTGTCTTATTTTGTTCTCAACTATTTGGGGATTTTCCAGATCCCTTTTTGTTATTGATTTGTAATTTAATTCCACTGTGGTCAGAGAACACACTTTGACTAATTTTAGATGTATTGAAATTTGTTTTATGGTCAGAATATGGTCTATCTTGATAAATGTTTTTATGTACACTGAAAAATGTGTATTCTTCTGTTGTTGGGTAAAGTCTTTTATAAATGTCAGTTAAGTTGGTTGATAGTGTTGTTCAAGTTTACTATATATTCTTGATGATTTTCTGCCTGCTTGTTCTATCAATTATTGAGAGAGGGACATTGAAATATCTCCAACTGTAATTGTAGATTTGTCCATTTTTCCTTGTAATTCTATCAGGTTTTACTTAACGTATTTTGAAACTCTGCTATTAGGTGTATAAATGTTTGGCACTGTTATATTTTCTTGATGAACTAAGCACTTTATCATTATGAAATGACTCTTTATCTCTGGTAATATTCTTCACTTGAAATCTACTTCGTATTATATTAATATAGCCATTTCAGTTTTCTGTTGATTATTGTTAGCACAGTACATCTTTACTCATAATTTTTACTTTTAACTTATTTCATATTTAAAGTGGATTTCTTTCTTTCTTCTTCTTTTTTTTTTTTTTTTTTGAGAGGGAGTCTCACTGTGTTGCCTAGGCTGGAGTGCAGTGGCACAGTCTTGGCTCACTGCAACCTTCACCTCATGGATTCAAACGCTTCTCCTGCCTCAGCCTCCCAGGTAGCCACCACACCCGGCTAATTTTTGTATTTTTAGTAGAGACAGGGTTTTGCCATGTTGGCCAGGCTGGTCTTGAACTCCTGGCCTCAAGTGATCTGCCCACCTCAGCCTCCCAAGTTGCTGGTATTATAGGCACGAGCCACTGCGCCCGGCCTAAAGTGGATTTCTTAGAAATCCACTATTAATCAAGATTCATAGAATTGAATCTTGCTCTGTATAAACAATCTGACAGTTTGGCTTTTTAATTGTGGTATTTAGACCATTTATATTGAATGCGATTATTGATATGATTAGGTTTAAATCTACCTGCTTGCTATTTGTCCCATGTATTGTTTCTTCCCTTTTCCCTCTTTTTCTGCCTTTTTTGGATTGGATATTTTGTGACTTCATTTTATCTCCTTTATTAGCTTAATTAGATACAACTATTTTTTAGTGGTTAATTTTGGGTTTATAGTGTACATCCTCAATCCCAAACCACTTTGAGTAATATTATACCACTTCACACAGAGTAAGAACCTTACAACAGCATGCTTCTCTTTCCTCCTTCACAACCTTTAGGCTATTGTTGTCATGTGTTTAATTTCTATATATGTTATAAACCCAGAATGCTTGTCATTTTGCTTTAACCAATAAATTATCTTTGAAAGATACTTTTAAAATAAAAAAAGTATTCAATGTTTTCTCACATAACTACTTTTCCAGAGGCTCTTTATTCCTTGGTGTAGATTAAAATTTCCATCTGGTGTCATTTTTGCTTCTGTCTCGAGGACTTTCTTTAACATTTCTTGTAGATCAAGTCTGCCAATGATGAATGCTTTCAAATTTTTATTTTGGAAAAAGTAATCATTTCTCCTCTATTTTGAAATATATTTTCACTGGGTACAGAATTCTAGGTTGACAGGTTTTTTCATTATTTTTTTACCTTCTGTACTTTAATGATGTTATTCCACTGTCTTCTTGCTTGAAATATTTCCAATGAGAAGTCTGCTGTCATTGATTGTTCTTTTGTATATAATGTGTCTCTTTTTCTCTGCTACTTTTCAGATTTTCTCTTTATTACTGGTTTTAAGCAATTTAATCATTACATGCCTTGGTGCTTGATGTTTGTTGGTATTTTTGAATCCATGGTTTATGGTTTGTATCAAATATGGGAAATTATTGGTTATTTATTTAAATATTTTTATGCTCCTCTCCTCTTTGAGAGACTCTTAACTACACATATGTTAGACTGCATAAAATTATCCCACAGCTCATTGATGAGCTGTTCACTTTATATATATCTATATATATCATTGTATATATTTTTCTGTATTTTATTTTAAATAGTTTCTATTGCTATGTCTTCAAACTTACTAGTCCTTTCTTCTGTGTTAACTCAAATCTGCTGTTATTGCCATCCAGTGTCATTTCTCATTGCAGACATTGTATTTTTTTACATCTAGAAGTTTGATTCGGGTCTTTTCTCCCCTTTCTTTCTACTTAACATGATCAGTCATCACTCTAGTTTTCTGAGCTGATGGAATACAGTCATTATAATTGTTTTAATGTCTTGTATACTATCTTCTGTGCTATTCTGGGGTATTTTTTTTTTTTTTTTTTTTAGATGAAGTCTCGCCCTGTAGCCCAGGCTGGAGTGCAGTGGCGTGATTAACCTCTACCTCCTGGGTTCAAGCAATTCTCCTGCATCAGCCTCCAGAATAGCTGGGATTACAGGTGCGTGCCACTGCACCCGGCTAATTTTTTGTATTTTTAGTAGAGACAGGGTTTCACCATGTTGGCCAGGCTGGTCTTGAACTCCCGACCTCAGGTAATCCGCCTGCCTCGGTCTCCCAAAGTGCTAGGATTACAGGCGTGAGCCACCACACATGGCCAGGTATGTTTCTATTGCTTAATTTTTTATCCTCATCGGTTGTATTTTTCTGTTTCTTTGCATGCCTAGTAGTTTTTTGTTGGATGTGAAACATTATGAACTTTACCTTGTGTGCTGACCATTTTAATATTCCTATAAATATTCTTAAACTTTGTTCTGGGATGCAGTTACGTTACTTGAAAAGTTTGATTTTTTGAGGCTCACTTTGCAGCGTTCTTAGGCAGGACCACTACGTTTCCTCCCACTGTTAAAGCAATGCCCTTTTAAGGAATCTGCTTGATGGTTTGTGATTTATGAAGTTTTCCACTCTGGTTGATCGGGATGCAAACCACTCCAGGTCTTTGGAAACTGGTTCCTCTGCTCCTTTGGGATATTCTTTTCTTAAACCTGGGTAGTTTCCTCACATACAAATACTGTTCGATATTCACCCGAAGGCTTTCAGGGGGCTCTCTGCAGATCTTTGGAGCTCTCTCTCTGAGAAGCTCTTCTCTCCAGTTCTCTGCCCTGTGAACTCTAGTCACGTTGGCCTCTCAGCCTCTCTGTTGTGTCTACTCCACTCAGGGAGCTATAATAGCTTGGATGCTACTCCTTGTGCTGCAGCCTGGAAACTCTCCCCAGGTAGAAGCTGGCAAGGGTAGGGCTTACCTCATTAGTTTCTTGTCTCGGAGGAATTGCTGTTTTGTATTGCCTTATGTTCAGTGTCTGAAAACTGTTGTTTCATATATTTTATCTAGGTTTGCAGTTGCTTTAGGAGAGAGGGTGAATCGACTTCCTGTTATTTCTTCTGTCCAGAAGCCCTGTAACTACATTTCCACACTTAATTATCACAAATATCTTGTATATTAGGTATGATTATCCCCATTTTATAGATGAGGAAAGTTGAGTCTTAGGGATTAAGTTGTAGTATACCAGAGTTGAGAGGTAGAAGAATGTAACAGATAAAAAGATGGACTGTGTGGCCAATCAATCGGGGTTTGACTCTCAGATTTCCCACTTCTTAGTTATGTGACCTTGTGCAAATTAACCTCTCTGTGCCTCAGTTTCCCCACCTGTAAGAATTGAGATGCTAATGATGGAAATCACCTATAGGATTGCTGGGGGAATTAAATGAGTAAATATATAACTGGCTCATAATTACTATGTATTAGCTATTATTATCAGAGTGAGTAGTTAACAATCGTCAGCTGGGTGACAGGAACACCCATTTTGAACTCCAGCTCCATCACTATCTTACTCTGGAAACTTGGCCATGTGTATCAGTCAGGTTTCAATTAGAGAAACAGAACCACTAGCGGATTCTAACCTGAAACATACAGGAAAGGGAATTCTGGGAAACGTAGTTCAGCTGAGCCTAGTTGACAATTACAAAGACATCACACCATGCTACCTAGCTGCTCTGAGAGCTTATTTCCTTGTTGGTGAGATGGGACCAGTAACACCTCTCTTTGGAGGTGTTATCCCATTGGATTAAATGGGATAGAACACATGAAGCATTTGGGTCTGGCACAGGAAAGTGTTCAATAAATGGTTCTTAGCATAGCTGCTCAGGATCTCACAGATAATAACTGCCAGAGGAGTGATCTGAACTCACAGTTGTTGTCCCTAACGCCTAATGCTCCTCCCACTGCACCCTGCCACCTCCTGTGCTGGGCCTGAGAGTGTGGAAATGAGTAAGACAAGTCCCTGCTCACAGGATCCCATATTTCAGTAGGGGGTAAGCCAGGGACACAAATAAATACAATATAGGTCAGGAAAAGGAAGGCAGACACCATTAATGGGGGATTTCTACAAGACTAGCTCTGAGCTGGATTCCCTATACAGGGGAAGGGAAGGATGCAAGGGTGGCGGGGTGAATGGTTTGCTGCATAGGTCCTCTGTGCCAGGCTCTGTAGTAGGAAGTTTACGTGATGATCACATTTAGTCTTCACAACTAAAGAATGAGCTAGATATTATTATCCCTGCAATACAGATAAGAGAACTGAGACCCTGAGAGATTAAGTCATTTGCCCTAGGTCACAGAGTGACCAAATGACAGAACCCCTGCATCCCAGGAGATGGCTAGAGTGCAGTGGAAGCTGCAGCTCAGGGTCTGTCCCCGGGTCACTGCCAAAGAAGGGTACTCCCCCTGAGCTCAGAAGCCAGGGCTGGCTCTTTAGCCCCCTCCCGGGCCTGCCCCTTGCACCTGTGTGTGCCCGTGGGCGGTGGGCCCGTGGTGGCTGCAGTGCCGTGGTGGTGGCAGCAGCAGCGGGCGGCAGCAGGGAGACAGTCACACCTCGCTGTTTTGTAAACTGTTTCTCACAGCTTGTTTGTTCCGGGTTAGGGCTGGAGCGGCACCGTATGGAAGTGTGACTCATTGTTTAATGTGGCAGCTCATTAGCAGAGCTTGTTGCTGCCTCTGATTTCTCTGCTCTTGCTAATTGGAGAGCCCAGTGGGGCCCTGGCTTCCCGTGAAGAACCAACCCAGCTTCCCCAGGGCTCTAGCTGGTCCTTGTCCCTCCAGGCTCTCTGAGGAGGCCACCCCATGCCTGTGGGCCCTGGGATCAGCCAGACTGGGTTCAGATCCCAGCTCATCCTGGCTGTGTAACCTGGGATAAAGCTTTCCTCCTCTCTGAGCCTCAGTTTCCTTATCCATCTAATAATTGGGAAATGGTACCCACTTCCTCGGGGTAGGCGAAAGACACAGTAATAATATGTGTAAAGTCCCCTGGTATGTAATAGATGCTCAATAAGCAGTTTTGTAGTGTTATTATTATTAGGCTGAAACCTCAGAGAGCCCCTCTGTTTTGGCCTACCTGGGGCAGCCACCCAGCCCAGAAGTGCTCCAGAGGCTCAAGGTGTGAGGACCTCTTCCACTGCAGATAATCTAACATATTTCTTTCTTCCGTGCTTCACCCCTCCCAAGGCAAATCTGCCAAGGGGCTCCAAATGCCATTCCCTCTCTGTGACCCCAGAAAAGGAAGCACAGCCTGGCTTTGGAGGGCCCTGGGCCTTCCTTAAAGTGGAAGTCTGCTCCCTGGAGCTCTCCCTCGAATCTCAGCTCTCCTCTTTGAAGCCACACAGAACACATCTGTTCCCAGTGTCCCATGACTGTCCTTTGCTATTTGAAGACAGTGATCACATCCCCTCTCCAAGTCTTCTCTCCAGGTGGAACATGTCCAGTTTCTTCAACTGTCCCTTACATGACATAGCTCATATGCCTGCTGGACCATACCATCAGTGGTGGCCTTAGAGTTGTGCAATGCCGTGACCTCATTCTGAGTCCCTTCCCCACCCTCCTCATGCTCTGAATCTACTCCTCTTTGCTTAGGTGCCTCCTGAGATGTGCAGTCTAGAATTCAGCTCAGTCCTCTGAACAGCATAGGGCAGCCCCATCTCCTACTACATCAAGACCTGTGCTATCCAGTGGTAATATAATGTGAGCCACGTGTATAATTTTAAATTGTCTAGTGGCTGCCTTAATAAAAGGAGCTGGGCATGGTGGCATGTGCCTATAATCCCAGTGCTTTGGGAGGCTGGGGTGGGAGGATTGCTGGAGCCCAGTAGTTCAAGGCTGCAGTGAGCTATGATTGTGCCATCGCACTCCAGCCTGGGCAACAGGGTGAAATCCCATCTCAATAAATAAATAATAAATAAGCATCCATCTTTTTTAAAAAGTAAAAAGAAATAGGTAACATTAACTTAAAAAATATTTTCACTTAACCAAATGTAGTCAAAATGTTATTTCAGCATGTAATCAGTATCAAAAAATCATTCATGAGATACTTGAAGCCTTTTTTCGCACAAAATGTTCAAATCCGGTGTGTTTTTATACTTAACAGAACGTCTCATTTGGACTAGACGCGTTTCAAGTGCTCAGGAACTCCACGGAATTAGTGGCTCCAGTGCTGGGCAGTGCAGTCCAGACTCTATCTTTGTTAACATGGTCTGAACTGCTGTGGTGTTGTACCTGACACATCACTCTGGTTCAGGAGGAAGGAGTCATCAAGTGCCTAAGGGTTGGGGCCTCTGGGTGGTAGGCAATCGGGATCCCAGTCTTGGTTTCATCATTAGTTCACTATGTATGTGATGTCGCTCTTCCTTTCCAGGCCTCAGCATCCTCATGTGACAATCACGAGGTGAAAAGAAGAAAGCGGCACCTGCTCGGTGCCAGGAACCCCCTGGGGCGCTCCCCACGTGCTGTGTTACATGTTGCTTGGAAAACCCACTGTTTTAGGTTTTCTTATCTCTGTTTCATTCCTACTTGACCCTGAGACTTCCTTCAGGGCCTTGTGGACTCACAGCTGGTGTGTTGGATGCTTCTGCCGTCCTGGCCACCATGGCCACCAGTGGGCTCAGTTTTAGGCATGCAGCCCTCAAACCTCTTCCCTTCCTTGTCGTGACTCTTACCTAAGTCGTAGACTAAGGACAGTGATGGCAGTGTTTTGATACGTGTTTGCAGGTGGCGGGCTCCTGCTAGATGGAAATGCCTCTGCCTGCCCTGGTGTCTGGTCTGTCACTTGCAGAGCGGTCCCTTCATGGTGGTGGTCGTGAGGCCAGGTCCCAGCCCCTCCCTGTGCCTGGCACTGTTCTGCTAGAATGTGTTAGAGTGAAACCCAGACATCACATTGCCCACAGCTTCCTCCCTCATTGGCTTCCTCCCCAACTCCTCACATCCAGCTTACTTCTCCTTCCTGAGCACAGGCACTCGTTCCTGTCCAAGAGCCACCTGTGTGACTTTGAGAAAATCACTTCACTTGACAGAATCTCCGTGTCCATGTGTGAGATAGAGGAGAATTCCATCTTCCTCCTGAGGTTGGTGAGAGTGACAACTGAGACCGTGTGATATGTGATATGTGACCGTGCCTCGCTCAGTACTTGGAGTAAATGCTAACTGTGACTGAATCTTTACCAGTCATTTTAAGAACAACTTAGCCTTACTCTCCTAACCTGAACCCTCTCTGGGGCTCCTCTGTGAGCTCTGCATGGCTTTCCTCTCATTCCCCAGCCATCTGGGTCTTTCTAGACTAGCAGGGAAAGCTCCCCATCACTTCTGAACAGAGAGCTAATTGGCAGATGCCCACTTCCTTCCAGGAGAAACCACTAAATCATGGTGCTGAAGGGGATCTTGGTGGTCATGCTGGGGATACCCCATCATCAAGACCAACCGTCTTCGAAAATAAGACAGATGTGACTTCTACTGTGAATCTTTCTTTTCTTTTTCCTTTTCTTTTTTTTTTTTTTTGAGACAGTCTCACTCTGTCGCCCAGGCTGGAGTGCAGTGGTGCGATCTCGGCTCACTGCAAGCTCCACCTCCCGGGTTCACGCAGTTCTCCTGCCTCAGCCTCCTGAGTAGCTGGGAAGGCACCTGCCACCATGCCTGGCTAATTTTTGGTATTTTTAGTACAGACGGGGTTTCACCGTGTTAGCCAGGATGGTCTCAATCTCCTGACCTCATGATCCGCCGGCCTCGGCCTCCCAAAGTGCTGGGATTACAGGCGTGAGCCACTGCCCTCGGCCTACTGTGAATCCTTCTAAGGTCCATTACACCCTTCCCTGTGTTTCCGAAAGAAGGGTAACTGACCTGAATGTAACTTTTTCTTGGTGATTCAGGACCATCATTAGGGATCAATATTTTTATATTAAAATAGTGGAGAACACTAACCTTTGAGTGCCCATTGTATACTGGGTATCTTATGATGTCATCCAATTCTTAGGCAACCCTGATATAAAGTTTGGATATTATCTCCTTTTTGCAGATTAGGAAACTGTCTCAGAGCTGTTTAGAGGCCTGCCAGGATTTCACGGTCTCATACAGAGAGGTTCAGCCCCTCTCCTCCTCTACATTGCCTTTCGAGAGCCTTGAGGTTCCGTTTTGAGGGCCCCTGGCTGACTCACAGTTCTTATGTGAGCTTTACAGGTTGGCCTTGCTTGGCTGGGCGTTGGTAGTATATACTCAGGGCAGTCACTGCCTCACTTTTTGGCCTGCACTGGCCTGAGAAAGCATGTACTGTAGCATGTGCTTTTAGGCCCTTGATTTCTTAACGTTTCCATGACATATGTGCTATTTACTAGTTCCTTCTTCTTTAACCACTCTCTTCTGGTTCTCATGAGTTCACTCTTTCTGAGCTCACTGGCTGCTCCTTCCCAGAAGCTTCCAGTCTGCCCTGGCTTTGCTCCCCCTAACATCTTGGTGTTCTTCAGCAGCCCCCTTTGGCTCTCTGTTCTTTTCATATTCTGCTCCAGCATCACCCCTGGGGTCTTCACTCCCCACCAGCCATGGTTTCACCACCTCTGTGCCAAGGACTTCCAAATTTACATCTCCTGTTCAGACCTTTGCCCAAGTTCCAGACTGTGGCCTCACGACCACCACCATATCAACTGCCTGCCAAATGGACTTCTTCCCTGGCTGACCCACTGGCACACAAACTCAGCTCCCCCAAACTGAATCCATCATCTTCCTCTGAAGCATCCACCCCTTCTTGTGATCTCTGTCTCAGTAACCACCCCTCCCCTCTGCCCCATGCCTTATAATAATACGGGCTAATATTTCTCAAGGGCTTATAAAATGCAGCCTCCATGCTAAGTGATTCCGTGGCTCTCACTTGATCCTTTATCAATCCGGAGAGGTTGGCATTATTTGACTGTCATCCTCATTTCACAGATGAAAAGAGGGAAACAGAAGTTCCTGGTAGGCACTTGACAAGTGCTGGTTCTTTCTATGGCTTTTGGTTTCCCAACTATCTACATTCATAAATTAAATCCACTATTCTCTTTTTTTTTTCCAGGTCTGTTTTTTTTTTTAATTTTTATTTTTGGTTCTGAGGTACATGTGCAGGATGTGCAGGTTTGTTACACAGGTAAACGTGTACCATGGTGGTCTGCTGCACCTATATAGGTATTAAGCCCGCATTAGCTATTCTTCCTGATGCTCTCCCTCCTCCAATCCACCCCCCGACAGGCCCCAGTGTGTGTTGTTTCCCTCCCTGTGTCCATGTGTTCTCATTGTTCAGCTCCCACTTATAAGTGAGAACATGCGGTGTTTGGTTTTCTGTTCCTGTGTTAGTTTGCTGAGGATAATGACTTCCAGCTCCATCCACGTCCCTGCCAAGGACATGATCTCATTCCTTTTTATGGCTGCATAGTATTCCATGGTGTATATGTACCACATTTTCTTTATCCAGTCTATCACTGATGGGCATTTGTGTTGATTCTATGTCTTTGCTGATGTAAATAGTGCTGCAATGATCATATGCGTGCATGCATCTTTGTAATAGAATGATTTCTATTCCTTCAGGTATATACCCCGTAATGGGATTGCTGGGTCAAATGGTATTTCTGGTCCTAGATCTTTGAGGAATCACCACACCGTCTTCCACAATGGTTGAACTAATTTATGTTTCCACCAACCGTACACAGCAGCTGTTCCTACCTGGGACATCTCTAGGTGTCCAGCTTGCTCAGTGACCCTAGCTTGGCAAATGGATCACCCACGCTGGCTTCTTGTTCTGAGATATCTCATCCAAAGACCTTTCCCAGCTGAACTGAGACTCTGCCTCAGGAGGCAGTTGCTGTTGGTGGAGACAGACAATGTGCAGAGAGTTACACAGGAATCCAATATTAGGCATGCAGCCCCTAAACCTGCCCTTCCTCACTGCCACTCCTCCCTCAAGTAACACCCTCAGGCAGGTGGTAGCAGTTTTGTGATCTGCTAGATGAAAACCCTTCTACCTGCCCAGGTGTTTGGTCTGTCACTTCAGAGCTGTCCCACCCCGACAGTGGTCATGAAGCCAGTTCTCAGCCCCTCCCCTGTTATTATTACCACTATTGTCATTACCATCCTCACGACAATCCTGTGAAGTAGGGTTTTTTTTTTGTTTGTTTGTTTTGTTTTGTTTTGTTTTGAGACAGAATCTCGCTCTGTCACCCAGGCTGGAGTGCAGTGGTACTATTTCGGCTCACTGCAATCTTTGCCTCCTGGGTTCAAGCCATTCTCGTGCCTCAGCCTCTGGAGTAGCTGGGACTACAGGCACTCACCACCATGCCTGGCTGATTTTTTTTTTTTGTATTTTTAGTAGAGATGGGGTTTCACCATGTTGGCCAGGCTGGTCTTGAACTCCTGACCTCAAGTGATCCGCCCCCATCAGCCTCCCAAAGTTCTGGGATTACAGGCATGAGCCATCGTGCCTGGCCGAAGTAGAGATTATCAATGCCACCTTATAGCTAAGAAAATTAGGGCTCAGAGAGGCAAAGTGACTTGGCCAAGGACACAGAGCTAGAGCCAGGATCTAAACCAGGCCTGTCAGGCTCAGAGTATGCATGCTTTCCACATTAAGTTTCAGAGTGTTCATTTGGTCAAGGAGAGTAAAGCTAAGTTATTCTTAAACTGACAGTAAAATGTAGGCATCCAAAAAAAAATGTCTTGTGAAGAAAAAGTCAGAATGAACATTTACCCTAAGACGAGCATTCTGCAGACACTGGGCAAGGCACGTTCACACATAGTGCCTCACTTTTCACTCCCACAAGCCCTGTGAAGAAGGAGGAATTCTCCTCCATTATCCCAGAACTGGAAATGGAGATTCTGTCAAGCGCAGAGATTTGTTCAAAATCCCACAGGTGACAGGGGATGCCCTGGGATTGGAAGGTGAGTCTTTGGGATTCCAAGCCCAGTGCTCACTTCTCCCACGAGACTGTGGTCGGAAATGAGGAGCTATGGCAAATAAAGATGAAGGGGGGAGGTTTGGGTGATGTGGTATTTGGAGTTTTACTTTATTATTTTTTATTTTTTTTATTGAAACAGGGTCTCACTCTGTTGCCCAGGCTGAAGTGCAGTGGCACAATCATGGCTCACTGCAGCCTCGAACTTCTAGGCTCAGGTGATCTTCCCACTTCAGCCTCCTGAGTAGCTGGGACCACAGGTGTGTGCCACCATGCTCCGCTAATTTTTTTAGAGGCAGGGTTTTGCTATGTTGCCCAGGCTGGTCTCATACTCCTGAGCTGGAGCTATCCGCCTGCCTCAGCCTCCCGAAGCACTGGGATTACAGGTATGAGCCACTGTGCCCAGCCTAGAGTTTCGCTTTAATGTATCTGGTAGAGCAGGAACAGGCACAAAAATCAACTTTTTTTAGTTAGGGAAACTGAGGCTTAGAGAAGTACAGCTGGAAAGTAGAGATGTTGGTATTTTGCTTGAATCTGTCTGACTTTTAGGTCTTTGCTCTCTTCATCACTCCACACTGTCGTTGCCAAAGCCAGACACCTCCTCCTTCTGACAGTCTCTTCTCCAAGCCACAGCCTGAGGTCCACTGGGAACTCTGGGTCCTTTTCTCTCAGGTGGAAAAGATTTGAGCCTCTTTGCCTTACAACTCCTAATAGTGTCAGGCACTGTACTAGGTAATTTACAAGCATTTATTCATTTAATTCCCATAACAAGCCTGTGAGGTAGAAACTACTATTATCCCCATTTTTATGATGAAGGATCTCAAGCCTGGAGAGGCCATATGATTAGAAGTGAGGGAATGGAATTTGCATTGGAGACTGACTCCAGACCAAGTTCTTAACTGCCGGGGTTGAGTGTAGATTTCACTCTCTGAGGTATATCATGCATGAGACCTAAAGACCAGAGTCCAAAGCCCCAGCTATCCTGTCCCTATCCATGAATTCCCACCCCCTCCTAAAGACACCCCTCATGCCCATCTTAACACCATGGATTAAATCCTACTTCAGTTAGAGACTTCCTTTGGCCACCTTCGTACCTAATCCAATTCTCACAATTACCCTCAAGAGAGGCATTATTGCTTCTATTTTCCTGGGGAGGCAGTTGAGGCCCTAGGGTCTCACAGGGTGGGTGTCAAGCTCTGAAACCACCTGTGTCTCTCTCTAAGACTCGTGCTCTCCCTACTCAGGCTCTCCCTGCTGGGGAGCCATGCGGGAGCCTGGGAAATCAGCTACTCCAAGTCACGATTCCTGAATTCTGCCCCTGCCCATGTGCCTGACCCCCTCCCCATACTGGCGGCAGGGCAATGGCTCGGTGATGTCCAAGGCTCCCTCTTTATCTCAGAGCATTGGGTCCTGTCCTCATGACTCCATCAGGGCCCAGCTCTGGCAGAGGACCAGCCTCCTGAGTACAGGGCTGACCTTCAGGGAGCTCTGGCCACCCCTGTGACTCCACAGGGGTCCCAAGTCACATCCCTTCTCAGGGGAGGCCAATTCCCCTACCTCTGATTTCTGTGGGACCCTGGGACCTTCTCTAAGGCCCTTTCCATCAGACTCCATGTCTTCCTATCCCTTGCACTCATCAGGCCTGTCCTGGGGCGGTGGAAGTCACAAGGCCAGGCTGCTGGACCACACACTTCACCAAGTCACTGGGATTTTCAGCGAGGTTCTGGTTGGGGCACTCATTCATTAATTAAAGTATTCATTCAAGTACATGCCTTCTCTAGCAACTCTTCTTTTTCCCTTCAGTATTTTTAAATTTATTATAAAAATATTCAACAATATAAAACTATATAAAGTAAAAGGGGAGGCTTTCCTCAATCACCAATATCACTCTTTTTTTTTTTTTTTTGAGACGGAGTGTTGCTCTGTTGCCCAGGCTGGAGTGCAGTGGCACGATCTCGGCTCACTGCAAGCTCCACCTCCCGGGTTCATGCCATTCTCCTGCCTCAGCCTCCCGAGTAGCTGGGACTACAGGTGCCTGCCACCATGCCCGGCTAATTTTTTTGTATTTTTAGTAGAGACGGGGTTTCATCGTGTTAGCCAGGATGGTCTCAATCTCCTGACCTCGTGATCCGCCCGCCTCGGCCTCCCAAAGTGCTGGGATTACAGGCGTGAGCCACCGCGCCCAGCCCCCAATATCACTCTTGATTGGAACTAACTACTCTTAACAGATTTGGGGAATCCTTCCAGAAATGTCTATATGTGTGCATATATATGTGCAAATATAATGCACATGTGTAGTATTTACAAACATGTAATCATATGACACATGTTACCTAGCATGCAATAGGCACTGTGACTTTTCCACCACTTCCTTTCTTCCTGAGTGTTGTCTTAGAACCACCTTTCTGTGTTAGTCCATAGAAGTCTACCTTATTACTTTTGAAGGCTGCATAGTTTTTCTCTGTGTAATTGTGCCAATAGCACAATCTCCTTCAGATGACCTCAGTGTTTTCCTATTACAACCATGGCTGTCACTTCCTGAGTTCCTATCATGTGCCTGTCACTACGGGAGGCCCTTTATGTACTCTGTTTTTTTTGAGACAGGGTCTTGCTCTGTTGCCCAGTATGGAGTGTGCAGTGGCTCACTGCAGCCTTGACCTGCTAGGCTCAAGTGATCCTCCCACTTCAGCCTTCCAAGTAGCTGGGACCACACCTGTGCACCAACAAGCCTGGCTAATTTTTATATTTTTTGTAGAGACAGGGTTTTGCCATGTTGCCCAGCTGGTCTCAAACTCCTGAGCTCAAGGGATCTACCTGCCCCAGCTTCCCAAAGTGCTGGGATTACAGGTGTGAGCCACTGTGCCTGGCCTACATACATTTTTTTAATGATATGGCATTCTTATTCTTGGATACTTCATGCCCAGCATATAATAGGTGCTCAGGAAATTACTGGAAGACCTAGCTCAAATGTTTCACCTCTGTGAAGACTCTTATATTCCCTTTCGCTGTTCCCTCCCATCTCCCATTCAGGTCCTGCACTGGGCCTGACAGAGGAATGAGCGAGGCAAAGACCCTGGCTAGAGAAACTCACAGACTATAAACAGGCCTGGAAACAGATAATTACAGCAGAGAGTGCGAACAAGAAGCATACACCAGGAACATAGGAAGAATGACTGATACATTTGTGATGGTTTCTCGTATGTGTTAGCTTGACTGGGCCAAGGGGTGCCCAGATGAGATGTTATTTCTGGGTGTGTCTGTGAGGGTGTTTCCAGATGAGATTAGCCTCTGAGTTAGTGGACTCGGTAAAGTAGATTGAGCTCCCAAATGTAGGTGGGCATCATCCAAACTGTTGCAGGCCTGATTAGAACAAAGAGTAGGGAAGGAGAGGATTTGTCTCCTTCCTGCCTGCCTGCTGCTTGAGCTGGGACATCGGTCTTCTCCTGCCCTTGGACTGGCATTTATACCAGCAGTTCCCCTGGTTCTCAGGCATTTGGGGTTGGGCTGGAAACAATATCACTGGCTCTCCTGGACCTCCAGCTTGCAAGGGCAGACTGTGGAACTTTTTAGCCTCCATAACTTCTCAGTCTCCATAATTGTGTGAGCCAGTTTCCTCATTATCTATCTATCTATCTATCTATCTATCTATCTATCTATCTATCTATCTATCATCTATCATCTATCTATCTATTCATCAATCTGTCTAATCTATCTCCAGTTGGCTCTGTTTCTCTGGAGAAACCTAAGGCATCATCCAAAGTGATCCAAGGAGGCTTCTTAGAAGAGGTGACAGACAAGCTAACTTTCAAAGGCGTTGGTCAGGGATGCGAGGAAGCTGCCTGAGTTCTGTCTCACCCTATATGTGGATTGACTTCCTGTATCTGTACTACTTTTCCTCCCTCATCATTTATGCCTCTACTTCCATAAAAAGGGATTTGGGTAGATTCTGATTTTTATAAAATGACACATATAATAAAAATACAACCATTAGGTAAGGAAAAGAAGTAAGAACTTTGTAATACAAAGGGAAAAGAGAATGAACTACAAACCTACACTTAGAATAGTTCCTGTGTTTGATACAAGATTTAACTCTGTGCTTCCCAGCAGGCAAGAAGGTAGCATATCTGCACACATTGCAATGTGGGGACGGAGGGCCCATCCAGTGACATCAGGAGAGCGCTTGCTCGCCCACCCCCTCTCTATTGATTTGTTCACTGTGTTTATGGCTCCCTTGTGTGTTTGGCTGGTCAGTGTTTTGAATTGGTCTTTAATTATATCTCATCCAAATGACTAAGGCATATAGAGAGGTTGTGGGGCCAAAAGTTTAGAAGCACCTATTATGTGCCACTCCTACTACTCTTCTCTGCAACATAAATAGAGGAAACTGAGGCTCAGAGGAGTTAAGTAAAACACTGGTCAAGTTGGCCCAGGGGCCCACATCTCCTGACCCCAGCATAGGCTCTTTATGAGTTTGGATGGATGAGATCTTTGGATGAGATATCTCAGAACAAGGAGCCAGCCTGGGTGATCCATTTGCCAAGCTAGAGTCACTGAGCAAGCCAGACACCTACAGATGCCACAGGTAGGAACAACTGCTGTGTACTCTGGCTCAGCTTGAGAATAGTTGGTTTAATTTGTGAATTTAGATGGTTGAAAATCCAAAGCCATAGAAACAATCAGCACTTGTCAAGTGCCTACTATGTGCCAGGAACTTCTGTTTCCCTCTTTTCATCTGTGAAATGAGGATGACAGTCAAATAATGCCAACCTCTCCTGATCGATGAAGGATCAAATGAGAGCCATGGAATCACTTAGCACAGAGGCTGTACTTAATATGTTCTTGAGAAATATTATTGTTATTTTCTTTTGTCTGTTTTTTTTTTTTTTTTTTGAGATAGAGTCTCGCTGTCACCCAGGCTGGAGTGCAGTGGCACGATCTCAGCTCACTGCAACCTCTGCCTCCCAGGTTCAAGTGATTCTCCTGCTTCAGCCTCCCGAGTAGCTGGGATTACAGGCGCCCACCACCACGCCTGGCTAATTTTTGTATTTTTAGTAGAGACGGGGATTCACCTAAAGTGCAGGCATGAGCCACCGCGCCCGGCCCACCTCAGCCTTCTGAGTAGCTAAGACCACAGGCGCTGGCCGCTGTGTCCGGCTAAGTTTTTAATTTTTTTGTAGGGACATTGCCCAGGCTGGTCTGGAGTTCCTGGGCTCAAGTGATCCTGCCGCCTCGAGCTCCCAAAGTGCTGGGATTATAGGCATGAGCATGTTGGCCAGGCTGGTCTCGAACTCCTGACCTCAAGTGATCCACCTACCTCGGCCTCCCAAAGTGCTGGGATTACAGGCGTAAGCCACCACATCCAGCCTGTCATTATTATTATTATTATTATTATCATCCTCACAATAGTCCTGTGCTGTTGCTGCCAATGCCAGTGCTGCCTTACTGCTAAGGAACTGAGGCTCAGGGAAATGAAATGTCCAAAGTCACCGAGTTAGAGCCGGGATTCTAACCCAAGCCTTTTGGGCTCAATTCCTGCACTCTCCATGTTAAGGGACAGAGGCCAGGAGATCAGGAGATAAAAATGAAGGTTCAGGAAAAGCATGTTAGGCAGGTAGGCTTAGGATGAGCATGCACGGCATGAGGTCTTTCTACTGGGTGAGAGGGCCTCTGAACGGCAGCTGCAGGGAGAATGTGGGCGGCACACGTGGCTGGCCTGGGCCCTGCGGGTAAGAGTTGCGGTCATTGTGGTGGGGCCCTGCTCAGGCCATGCCTAGCACCCAGAGGAGCAGCAGAGAAGTGACTGCAAAGCAGCCTGGGGCCGGAACCAGGTCCCAGGGCGGTCAGGCCAGCTGAGGGACTATCGGCTGGTTGATGAGAGTTTACAAAGGGTAGGATGACAGCATTGGTGGGGACCACATTTTTGGCTTGTCCTCACTTACTCTAACCCAAGTATTAAATTGCAGTAATTAAAAGTAGAACTTAAGGGTGTGGGCTAAGCATGTTTCACACAACACAAAGGGGAGAAGAGGGCATGCCCCCTCCCTGCCACCCTGTCTGCTCCATTTGGCCTGGGAAGTCTGTGCCCCACTTATTTGGCATCACCCACCTGTGCAGGCAGCAACCAGGTGAGAGAAAGCAGCTGCAGCCATGAAAGCGTTGGCTTCGGGGCTGGAAAATCCGGGCTGAGGTTCTGGCTCTGTGACCTGGGGAAATTTATTTTACTTCTCTGAGCCTCTGCTGTCCCTTCTAAAATAATCCCAGGCTCTAGGATTAATTTAGGATCAAATGAGAGCCAGGGACCCACTTAGCATAAAGGATGCACTTAGTAAGTGCTTTGATACATTATTTTCTTCGTCATTGTCTTAGTCACATGGGCTGCTATAACTGGGTGGTTTATAATCAAAAGAAATGTGTCTCTCACCTTTCTGGAGCCTGGAAAGTCCAAGATCCAGGCACTGGCAGATTCAGTGTCTGGTGAGGGCCTGTATTCTAGTTCATAGACTTCAACTTTTTGGTGCAACCTCACATGACAGAAGGGGAAGGGGGTCTCTCTAGGGCCTCTTTATAAGGGCACAAATCCCATTCATGAGGGCTCCAGCCCCAAGACTTAATCACCATGCAAAGGCCCCGCCTTCTAATACCATCACCTTGCAGGTGAGGATTTTAACATATTAATTTTGGGGGGGACTTAAACGTTTTGACCATAGCAGTCATTATTATTATCATTCTCACAAAGACACTGTGAAGTTTCCTCAGGAGTGCTGCCTCAGTTTCCCCATCTGCAATAGGAATAGCTGTGGCTGCTCCAGAGTGTGGCTTTCAGGATTAAATAAGACGGAGCACACAACACAGTGCCTGGCACACAGGAGGACTTTTCTCCCTCCCTCCGTCAGCCACTTCTGCAGGGCTGGTTGTTCTAATTATCTTAATTCACCAGGAGGCGCCAGCCTCTCTACCAGGGTTCCCTGTGCGGTGGGGCCCTGAGACCAAGAGTCAAGCTGAGGAGGTGGTGACGCTGGCCATGCATCTAGAGGACACAGGGCAAGGCCAAGCTGTCAGCCAGAGAGAGAAATACTTACAATTTTTCAGAGGCCCCATAGCTCCTTCCCTACCTCATTATCTCCTTTTATTCTTGTATCTCCTCTGGGGGAGTGGGATAGATGTGATCTTCATTTTGCAGATGGGGAAACTGAGGTAAGTAACCATTCCATGGCCACACAGTGGGTCCTTAATGGAGCTGGTACTAGCTACCTCCTTCCACAGTCACCTACCAGCGCTGGAGCTACGGCCGCCAAGGGGAGAAGCAGTAAGTCTGGGGGGGTCCTCACAGGTGGAGGCTTACTGACTTGGGAAAGTCCACTGCCTCCACGGCCTGGTGGGGATTGGGAGGGCCTGGTGGGAGGAGGGAAGCTGGAAGGGGTAGCTTTCTCCTAGAAAGCTCACTCCCTTTCAGTGACTTCTTATAGTGATGGTTATGTCTTTAGAGTTCCAAACTAGTATTTTGCAAGGAGGTCTCAAGACTCTGTGAACATCACCCTCAGATGGAAGCTTCGAGAGCATCTGCCTAGGTCCTCCACCCTTTTGACTGATCAGGAAACAGAGCTCCAGAGAGAAGTGACTTAGCCAAGAGCAGAGCCAGTAGCAGAATACTGCAGCCCAGTGTTTTCACACCACTGTTGGAGGCCCTGGGGACAGGGCAATCCAGAGGAGAGGACATTTGGGCAGGACATGGCAGGCAGTGAGGCCACAGTGAGATGCTAGGTCTTATTCTGCCGGGCACTGCCATCAGATCATCACTTATCTTTTCCCTGCAACAACGCTGGGAGGTCAAGGTTGTTGTCCTCATGTTACAGGGTAAGAAACAAGACTCAGAGAAGGCCAAAGTCAAATAGCTTCTTCGTGAAGGAGGCAGAATTCAAATCTGGACCTGCCTGTCTCCAAATCCTACACGTTTTCTATTACATCTCTTGCACTGGGTTCCATAGTGGCCCCCCAAAATCATGCCTTTCCAGGAACCTCAGAATATAGCCTTGTTTGAAAATAAAGTCTCTGCAGATATAATTAGCTAAGTTAAAATGAGGTCATTCTAGAATGGAATGGGCCCTAAATCCAATATGGTGGGTGTCATTATAAGAAGAGGAAAGATACAGAGATGGACAGGAGATTGCCATGTGAAGACACAGGCGGGGAAGAACACCATGTTGAGACCGAGGCGGAGACTCGAATGATGCGTCTACAAGATAAGAAACACGCAGGATTGCTGGCAACTGCCCGAAGCTAGAAGAGGCAAGGAAGGATTCTTCCTAGAGCCTTCAGAGACAGTGTGGTCTTGCCAACACCTTGATTTCAGACTTCTAGCTTCCAGAACTGTGAGACAATAAATTCCTCATGTTGTTTTAAGCCACCCAGTTTGTGGTACTTTATCACAGCAGTCCTAACAAATTAATATACCTCCTTCTCATGGTACAGAAGGGGGGTGACATACAGGCATCATAGCTCCCAGGTGTGGTCCTGCCGAAATTTAGACTATCAGGACAAACCCAAGGCAGAGGAGGAGGACGAAGGACATGTGATGTTTGACATTTACTCTTTGCAGGGCTTTGTGCTTGGCACTTCACATATGGGATCTTGATGTAAGTACAGTCATTCCCATTTCACAGATGAGAAAACTGAGACTTAGAAAAGGGAAGTTATTTGCCCCAAGCTCATTTTTTCCCTGCCCCTTGGTGCTATGCAAGGAGCAAACCCAGACTCTAGTTTGAGTTCCAGGGAAGTAAGTTACTCACTTCCCTTCTCTCAGCCTCACTTTCCTCATCCAGAAAATGGGAATAATAGTTTCTGCTTCTCAGGTGGTTGTGATTTCTTCTCACATCCCTTCACTCAACAGATATTTACAGAAGGTCTCCTCTGTGTCAGCCTCTGCTCTAGGCCCCAGAGACACAGCAATGAACGAGATGTGCCCAGTTCTTGCTCCTAGGAGTCTGATTCTTTTGGGTAATGCCTATCAGGTGCTCCACAGAGGCCAGCATTTAGTGAGTGCTTGGGGAATCTTATGGGGATAAGAATATAGGGTTGAATGGGATGGTGTGCAGAATGGGCTTGGCCTGTAAGAGGAGCTCACTTTGGCATTCATTCTCTACCCTGCCAGTGGTAGTACAGCCTCCTGGACAAGGAAGGTACAAGGTCCTTTGGGCCTGGGCTCCATGTTCTTGGGCACCCAGCAGTTGCTGCTGTAAGCTGCCTCCCCAGAGCCAGCAGAACTCTCTGCCTAGGCCTGGTCTGTCGTCTATGCAGGCCGCCGAAGGGGCCTTGGGTCTTCTCACAGGGGCTGCATTGCTGCACTGTCCCCCTCAGCTGAGCCTCCTCAGCTCAGCCCCACCCACTCCCTGACACTGTCCCTGCAAGGGCCAGGCCTGAGCCTGTCCTGGAGGCACTCCCAGCTGTCCTGAAATCCCCTCTGGCTTCTGCAGACACTCCCCCTTTCTGCCCCCGGAGGCCTCCTCTGGTCACCAGCCCCTTCCCCTCCCCTCCAGAGGTGTCCCCAGACATCACCTCTGTGCTATTCTTTTTTCCTGGCAACAGTGGCATTAAATATCAACCAGGCTCTGCTCAGTGCTGGCAGGGTGGGGGTTCTTGATAACCATGTGGTTTAGGGGAGGGTCTTCTCAAGCCCCTGCATGATGGGCTAGGAATGATTGGGTTGATTGTGGTCTGGCTCTGTTCCCAACTCACTGCGCTTCCTTGAGCAAACCTCTTCCTTCCCAGACCTGGGTTTCTCTGAGAGGCAGCCCTCTCTGCTTTCAGCGGGGGGTATGAGGACCAGGGCACACAGGTGAAACCTGAGCATATGGTAGCAGCCAATCCCAGGATGGCTGACTTTTTCCAGGTGGGCTCTGGAAGGGGCTCTGGGGATGCAGCGCAGCTATGCCCATCAGGCCTCAGAGAAGCTCGTCCTCCTGTCCTCACTTGCCCTGAGTGAGCTGGGAAAGCTGGCAGCAAGCACTGGGAAGCGGGCTCTGGCGGGCCCTGATGGCTCAGCGGTGGCAGCAGCAGTGGTGGCAGGGGCTATTCTGAGCGCTGGGAGGGGCTGGGGAGCCGAGACTGGAGGAGGGGAAGTGACAGGGAGGAGACAGTCTCTTGAGGGTGAGGGGAGTGCCACCGTGCCACCGTAGCCCTGGGTGGGGGGGTGTCTGCCGATGACAGTGTGTGTTGGGAGAATTGTGTGGTGTGTGCTCCTCACTGGGAGCGGGCGAGCCAGCTGAGGTATTGAGGCATGCACTGGGATTGTTTGAGTGTATGTGTACAAGTTTTGTGATCCAAGCACGAGTTGAGTGGGTAACGTGCACATCCATCTGCCTGTGGGCAAGTGAGTGCGCGTGCACTGGAATGCGAGCATGTTCCAGTGTCCAGGGAGGTGTGAGTGAAGAATACGTGCCTGCATGTGGAAAAACGAGGAATGAAAGGGGAAGCAAGTGGGGGCTTGTTTGTGAACAGAAATGAATGTGGGCGTGGTAGGGAGGGTGGATGGGAGCTTGAGAGCCAGCCTGGGGGAGCGGGGAAGGGTGAGAGCTGGTGGTCAAGGGAACTGTAGGTAGAAACCATGGGTCTGTGTAATTGGGACACGAGTGTGAGGCACGTGGCGAGTGTGCTTGTGAGTGAGCCTATGTGTGTGAGCGGCTGTGAGTGTGTGCATGGTAAGAGCAGGTGGGACTGTATGAGCTAGGCAAAGTAGGAAGGGAAGATATGTACACACAACAGCAGCAATAAAAACAGCTAGCATTTATTGCGTGCTTATTCTGAGCCTGGTGCTCACATTCATAAACGTATTTAATTTTTCAAATATCCTGTGAAGGTAGTGCTATTATGGTTGTCATTTGTAGAGTAGGAAAGAGTGGCTTTGAGCAGTTATGTAACTTGCCCATGCTTTTAATCACTATGTTATACTGCCTCAAAATGAATGCGTGAGCAGGGGCCAAGTTGTGAGAAGAATGTCAGTGTGCACCATTGGGTGTGAGTTTGAATGTGTGTGTGTGTGTGTGTGTAGGAGCTGAGTGTACCAGACATGGGCCTCAGAGGAGAGTCCAGGCAGCAGCTGTGGACACTGGGCAGGGCAGGGGCCTGAGTCAGCCTCTAGTGCATCTCTGCCAACCTGGCTTCCCAGACCCACGGTGGCAGCCTGTGCCAGGGCCCCCAGCTAAAGATCCTCCCAGCAATGGTATGGCCCTCAGCAGGCCTCTGTCTCACAGCTCAGAGCTGGGCCAGGGCTGCAGACTGGCGGGAGGCTTGCTCGGTCTCCAGGGTCCCTTAGGGGAGCAGCTCCCAGTATGGACTCCCCAGGCATGGAGGGCATATGAGTGATGTGGTGGTAGGGGGTGGATTCAGCAATGATTTCAGGCTCCTTGTGACTCTAAACAGAACCACCTGCAGGATGTGTGTATGTGTATGGATCGGGGGGGTGTCATCAGCCAGCACTTCCCATGCCCACCCTTGCCTTGGGATGTGACTCAGGCAAATGCCATGCCAGGCATCTGCAAGCAAGTCCTGCTCCCACCCTGGGGAATGAGGAGGGGCTCCTCCAGCCCCGCCCCCACCCTCACCCTTGGCCCTGCTCCTCAGGTCCTAAACTGAAAGGAAGAAATTTTTGAGAAAGGAGGTCATCTTCCATGGCCTGGGCTCAGCCCTCCCACTGCCCAGAGACCTTTGCATCTCCAGCCTCCTCAGGAGCAAGGTACTGGCTGGTAAAGAAATCAGGAGCTTGAGATTCCAGTCCTGGCCATGCCACCAGGGGAATCACCTGCTCATTCTGGGCCTCAGTTTCCTGATTGGCAAAATAGGAATATTGTGCTAAAGGGCAGAAGGTGTTGCCGGCAGCTCAACAAGTGGTCTGGGCGAGGAGAGAACATAAAGTGTTGGGAGTTGGGGCTAGAGAAGGTGTCAGGGTTAAGTTGACATTTGCACGGAGCTTTGAAGAGTGGGAGGATCTCTGATGAGGGCCTTGCGGAAGGTAAATGGTGTTCTAGGCAGAGGGGATAAATACCCTGAGCAAAGGCCAGCAGGTGCAGTGGTGACTGGGAAACCTAGCTCAGCAGCCTGTAGGATAAGGCCACGGACTGCCCAACCTCTCAGCTAGCCTCGCCCTTCTGAGCTCATGTGATGATCTGATTAGCATCTGACTCCTGACTAGTCTATGCAGTAGGGGACCTCATTTGTTTCAGTTGCTGCTCTCACTGTAGAGCCCTGGACAGTGCCTGGTGCGTCAGAGGTGCTCAATAAATATCCAGGAACTGAATGAGAAGCATCTCCCCAAACACTGTGAACTTTAGACAAGCGCTTGTTCCAACAACCGTAGTAAGAACCTCCCACAGACTCTAAAGCAATGGTTTGCAAAGTGTGGTCTCTCATGCATCACCCGGGAGCTGGTTAGAAATGCAACGTCTGGGGCCCAAATCCAGACCTGCCGAATCAGAAACTCTGGAGTTGGGGTCCAGCAATGTTAACAAGCTCTAGGGGATGATTCTGCTCTGCGTCAAACTTTGAGAACTGGAGCTCTAAAACTATGCCCACAGGCACCATGAAGAACATGTTTGCGGATGGAGGAGCGAGAATTGTGGCAAAGCCTGGCCTAGAACCCAGGTATTCTTGACCCATTCTTTTCCCCCAGCCCAGTCCAGGGCACAAAGAAGAGCAGAGTTCGATCATCCTCCCTGTCAGATTCCTGGAACGGAGACTTGGGAACGTCAGGGGTCTAGAAACAGAGGGCGGGGCAGTCCTCTCCGGAGTAGAAGGCGGGGCCAGTGCCCTGAGCCCCGCCCCATCCCGTTGCCCCGGGAAACCCCGGGTTGTAACAATAACCGGTGACGCGCTTCTGGGAGGGATCCTGTCGAGCCCATGGGCGGGACAGTCCAGCCGCGGACCAATGGGAGTGTTAGGGCCCCGCCCCCTAGCCCCCCGCCCCTCCGCGCCGAGCAGGGGGCGGGGTCGCGCCAGCCGCTCCGCCCCTGCTCCGTAGGCGGCGCTGTTGCTTGCAGGGGCTGCGGCGGGGTCGCCCCGAGCTGGGAGCTCCGCGCCCGGTCTCCCAGCCCGCGGGCGGGGCACCTGGGCTGGCTGAGGATTCCGCGGCCGCAGGCGAAACGCCCCGCCCCCTCCCGCGCCGGGCCCGCCCCCTCCCCGTCCCCCGCCCATCCCGAGGTGCAGCCGGCGCTGAGCGCGGCAGGCGCGGGAGCTGGCGCTGGAGCCGGAGCGGCGGCGGCGGCGGCATTCACCGGGCGGCGGCGGCGCGGGCTCCGGCACCGGCTCGGGCTCCGGCATGGTGCAATCCGGCCTCGTCCCGGGAGAGCGGGGCCCGTGCGCAGGGCCGGCGCCCGGGGAGCAGCGGCAGCGGCGGTGGCGGTGGTGGCTGCAGGCGCAGGCAGGCGGCAGGTGCTAGAAGCGGGGCTGGGCGAGGTGTGTGCCCGTTGGGCTCCCGGGCCGCCGCCCCCTCACTGCCCCGGTCTTTCCCTCCTTTCGTGCTCCCCAGCGCGTCCAGCCCCCTGCCTCCGCGCCTCGGCCCATGGCGCCCCGCGACTGAGACAGCGCCGCCAGGGACCCCTCCCGCGGGCCTCCCCGGGGCGTGCAGATCCCGGAGCCGCCCGCCCACCCTCCGCGAAGCCTCCCTCCCCTCCTCGCCCGAGCCGGGCGGGACCATGGCTGCGAAGCTGCGAGCGCATCAGGTGGACGTGGACCCGGACTTCGCGCCGCAGAGCCGGCCGCGCTCGTGTACCTGGCCCCTGCCGCAGCCTGACTTGGCCGGCGACGAGGACAGAGCGCTGGGCGCAGGGGTGGCCGAGGGCGCCGAGGACTGCGGGCCGGAGCGCCGGGCCACGGCCCCGGCGATGGCCCCAGCGCCGCCCCTGGGCGCGGAGGTCGGACCGCTGCGGAAAGCGAAGAGCTCTCGGCGGAACGCGTGGGGGAACCTGTCCTACGCCGACCTCATCACCAAAGCCATCGAGAGCGCCCCGGACAAGCGGCTCACGCTCTCGCAGATCTACGACTGGATGGTCCGTTACGTGCCCTACTTCAAGGATAAAGGCGACAGCAACAGCTCGGCCGGCTGGAAGGTGGGGGCGTCCGGCTGGGGAGGGGGCTGGGGACGCCGACTGGGGCTTTCAGGGCTGCTAGGTGTGCTGGGCTCCAGGCGGGCCGTCAGGAGGAGGGCTCTTTGGCACCCCCTGGGGTCACAGAGTGTGCGCCCAGGGCGTGGGGCCGGCCAGCGGACGGGCGGGGGCGTACTGGTAGCAGCTGTGTGCGTGCTCCCTTGCGGGGAGGGATGCGGGGTGGGAGGTCTGGTAGGGTGACAAGGGACTGCCGCTTTGAGGCGTCCCCGAGGCACGTCCCCACCCGGTCCTTGGGGGCATAGCAGAGGAACCCATTCCCAGGCCGCGGACATTCGGGAGCCTCCCCCTCCTCCCCGAAGTCTGCTTTGTGTGACTCTTGTTTTACCCTTTCCACCAGAACACCATTCTTAGAGCGCTGGAATAATGACTTGGGGCCAATGCTGGCTTTCCCTCCCAAATCTCTATCATTGCGCTTCCTAGAGCTGTCCCCCGGGTGAGGAGTGTGACCATGGGCCCACAGTTCTTCTTGTGGTGCCAGAGTTCACCCTAGGGCACCAACCAGCCTGGAGTGGGGAACTCGGCAGGTGACCTGAGATCTGAGTTCTCCATGGGGTGGCTGCTGCCCCCCTTACCTAGATCACGATGGGGGTCACTGGTGATGGCCCCTGCTGGTGTGAGGACAGGGTGTTGAGAGCTGGGGATCTGTCCGTACCCACCCAGGATGCTTTTTCCCACTTCCCTGGCTGTCGGAGCCCAGATCCATTTAGGGGCTGGGGGAGGGGCAGGGTACCCCAGGGAGGCCTCAGTGCCAGCCAGTGGAAAGGGGGGAGCCATCTTACGAGGGGACAGGGGCTTGCTTGGATTGTGGCCTCTCGACCCAGCTCCTCCCCTGGCCATTGGGGAAGAGGAGGCTGGAGACCCCTCCTGTGCCTAGGAGGCGAGCTGTCAGCCTCCCTATGGGAGGGGTGGCCTCTGTGAGGGAGGCATGCCTATGTCAAGGGAGGGGGCTGTGCCCTGTGGTGCCTGCAAGCTGGGTCAGAGGAAGGAGGTGTGCCAGTGGAGGAGGGGAGACTTGTGGGCATGAACAGCTCTAGATACCCAAGGGCAGCATTGTAGAGCCAGGGTATCCTGACCTGGGAGCCCATGGCTCTCAGGGTTAGTGCTGGCAGCTTCTGTCCCTCACCGGCCACTGTGGGGCAGGAACACAGGCTGGAGGAGTAGACCTGGGTCTCTTTCCGCATCCCCTCTCCCATCCCCTTGGGCTCAACCCCCACCAGAACACATTTCCCCCAAGTGTGTCCTGCACTCCCCATGCCCTGGCTTACTCCTCCCTGTAGATGTATTCACTGTCCTCAAGGGTACAGAGTTCAGATGCCTCCTCCAGGGAGCCTTCCCTAACCCTTTTTAGCTAGCTTAGGACTCCCCCTTCTCTGGCCCTCTCCCTGCTGGTAGCAGGTTTTAGTCATTTGTGTTCTGTCTCATTTCCCCTCTCTACCCTGCTTTTGGAAGACAGTGGCAGTGTCAGAGCCATTCTGTACCCACAGCACCCAGCATACAGTCTTGACACCAAGAAGCCACCAGTGTGTGTCTAGTGAAAGAGTAGGGAACTGAGTGGATGGTGCAGGATGCTGAGGCAGGGGACAGTACATTGGGCCAGAGTGGCTGGGAGGGCTTCTTGCAGGAGGTGTAGCTCCAGCTGGGCTTGCTGCATCAGGCAGCATGGGGAAAGATGGGAAGAGGGAATGTGAGGCTGGAAGTCAGCAGAGAACTGCAGTTCATTGAAGGTCTTGGGGCCAAGCACTGTGAGAGGCACCTTCACACATCTGCCTTTAATGCTCTCAACAGTCCCTGAGGTGGTTTTACTGTGACCAAGTGGTCTCCCTCCAGGGTCCCCAAAGCCGGCATTGGCCCCAAGTACAAGGAAGGCCCTGAGGCCCGTATTTAGGAGTGAACTGGTCACACAGTTAGTAGATGGGAAAGCTGGAATCCAGCCTACATGTGTCTCCCTCCAGGGTCCCCAAGTGCCTCTGGAACAGTGTCCTGCTGGTGGGGGTTGGGGGGGGGGGTGGGTGGTAGGGACACATTGAAGGCTTTGAATATGGGCAGGTATAAATCCTAAAACATGATTGAGAATATGCTTGGAGATAGTTTAGACCTATGAGTTCATTTCTCAGACGGTGAGACTGAGGCCCTGGAAGGGGATAGGAGTCTTGCCACGGCATCACTGAGCAGCAGGCCTTGGATGAGGGCCCAGGCCTCCCGCCTGCCCATTGGATGCGGTTTCCACTGCACCACACTGCTAGGGACACACCGATTCTCCCTGTGCCTGGGCTCCCCAGTCATGGGCTGGGTGTTGGAGAGGGAGCCTCAGGCGTGGGCTCCTGACCTAGGTTTTGACAGAGACCACCCAGGCACTGGAAAGGGGCCGGCCTGATGCTGTCCCCTTCCACCTCACCCTCTACCCAGCTCCCCAGCGAGCCTACTTCCCCACTTATTCCTGGAGCTTCCTGCACGCTGCCCTTCCCCATTCCCAGTCATTTCCTCCAGAGGCCTGGTGAAAGAGCCGTCCCAGCTCCCAGCCAGGCTCAGGTTGACAGACAGAACACCTCAGGTGCCAGGCCTGGGGCTAGGGCCCAGTGTTCTCTCCTCATTCCCCTCCCCTACAAATATACTGGAATTGAATCCCTGGGGTATACCAAACCCTGTGTTAGATGGGGCAGGGGACCAAAGGAGAAGGCATTAATTGGATCTATTTCAGAATAATCAGGACTTAGCCAGTTCCACACCCAGGCTTGTGTTTTGTAGATAGGAAAGGCTGGGGATGGGGGCAGGGATTAGGGGAAGGGGAGTTAGATACCCTGGGGGAGCCAGGGAGGTCCTCACAGAGGAGGTGGCACTTGGTCTGCACTGCCTTCATTGGGGAGGGGAGAATTTGGGAAATAGTCTTCCAGGAAGTATTGACTGCATTCCCAAAGGCAGGGAGGTGAAATTGTGCATGCTTGATTTGGGGACAGTTTGGGTGTGCCAGAGTCAAACCAAGGGTGTCCAGGCAAGACAGGGAGGTGGCATGGGAAGGGTGGAATGGGCCAGATCAGGAAGGGATGACATGCTTGGCCTTATCCCTGTGGTCACATCTGTGATGCAGGGAGGTAGCTGAGTGGTGCAGGACAGGAATTGGAGAAGACAAGACCAGCAGCAGGCTTGGGGACACCCAGACCATGCTGAGGCCTAGAGAGGCTGGGCTCATTGCTGGGAACCCAACCAAAGGGGCTGGTCGTGTTCCCCTCCAGGCCTAGGATGGGGGCTTGGATGGGCGGTCCCTCTACAGTGTCCCAAGACTGTGAATATCCAGGTAGAGCCTCCTACTTTCTCTCAGATGCTCCAGTCTCACTTTCCCTTGGCCCTGGACTCCTCTGGGAAGCCTTTCAGGCTGCTCTGAGTTCTGGCACACCTTCCACTTAGCGCCCCTGGAGTTGTTCTGCCTGCTTTTGTGTTTCCTGGCTGCCAGCTCCATTGGGAGCTCCCAGGCCAGGCCTGGGCGCCTCCCATTCCTGTCCCCAGAAGGAGCACACTGGATGGGAACTTCCCTTCTCTCCCAGGGGCTGCGGCAGCCTGGCTGATGAGAGGTGGGATCAGGAGAGGTGGCACCACCCCCATCTGGCCCAGGAAGTTCCAGGTGGGGTGGGGCTGGAAGAGAGGGACTCATCTGAGAGGCTGGGGGCAGGGTCCTGCTACAGCCCTCAGCAGTGGCTGTCAGCTGAAGCCACCCCCTTCCTCTCCCCCCAGCCTGCTCCAGCAGGGCTCCCTCCTCCTCCTTTGTCCTCCGGGGATCCCCAGCCCCAAGGGCTGATGGGGGTGCGGGAGGAGGCGGTGTGAGCCCCGGTTGGGGGGTGTCCTCACCCCCCTTACTGCATGAGCGGGGGGCTGGCAGCTGCCCGCCTCCTGGGCACAAGCCCGTGCCAGCCGCTCCTGGCACAGTTGCTGGCACGCCCGGCAGACTCCCACGGCCACCTGCTCACACCCACCCACGAGCGCTGGCGCGCTTCGGGCCCTTCCGGCTTCCCGGGCCTCCCGGCGCCCCTCCCCCGCCGCCGTGCCCAGCCCCCCCCACCCCGCTCTGCTCCCCGCGGACCCCCTCGCTCCCTTCCGGCCCCACTGCGGCCGCCCCCGCCACACCCCGCGCAACTTAGGGAGCTGAGGAGGCGGGGCTCAGGGAGGCCCCTGGGGCAGCCACGCGGCGGGAGAGGAGGGGGCCTGGAGGCAGACAGACCGACAGACAGGGTGAGGGCCCCGCCTGCCACCTGGCGCCGCTCCAGCGGGACGATGGCGGGCAGCGCCGTGCCAGGCGGTAATTGCAGACAGACTAATTTAAAGAGATGAGACGGTTATTTTTAACTCGCGTTAAGGTAATGAACGGCGCGGGGGGTTTGCGGGTTCGAAAGTTCAGCGCCCCCAGCCCCCACTTTCCGCGGGTCTGGGGGGCCCCCTCTCTGCACGCCCCGAGGGCTCCAGCCAAGGGACTGACTAGAGGGAGCAGGGAGGTTGAGGAACTGGAGAGGCCCTGCCAGAGGGGCGGAGGGCTGAGGGGGCCGGGACAGAGGCGCCCGCCGGTCCAGAGCACTCCCATCAGACCCTCATCGCCACCCAGGCGGGCTGGCACCCCTGTGTTCCAGGTGGGGAAGTGACTTTCCCTGAGGTCGCTACCTGTGAAGTAGTGGACCTGGGAATTGGACCCCAAGCTCGAGCTTTTTCTGTGCCATTGGGTAGGATTGAGGTGGGGCAGGGGCTGGAGGGAAGGGCTTGTTTTGGACTCTGAAAGGCTTCAGGGCTTGTTCCCTGCCGCCTACCTTCCCTGTCTTTTGAGTGGCAGCTAGTGGTGACCACCACATGGGGTCCTATCTGTGACTTGTAGGGGTTGAGGGGTAGTCAAGTACTGGGTGGGATGTGGGTGCATCAGCTACAGCAGGGGGAGCCCCTTCCTCACCTCAGTTTCCCTTACGTCCCAGCAGACTCACTAGATCCCCTTCCCAACTCCCGTTTACCGGGAGTGGGGGGTGCCTGGGAAACAGGAGAGGGTGGGGCTGGGCCTGCCTATGCATTGGTGCCTGCTCCCTCACGTTCAAATCAGACTTGGGTTCTCCAAAGAGCTGGAGAGTCCTGGAACCCAGTCTCCGCACCCCTGACTCCTCCCCAGCTCAATACTCTGACACACTCCCAGCGACTGGAAACTCGCCGTCTCGGGATTGCCCATGCTGTTGCTAGACAAGTCTTTTTTTTTTTTTTTTTTTTTTTCTGAGACAAGGTCTCACTCTGTCACCCAGGCTGGGGTGCAGTGGCAGAGATCACTGCAGCCTCAACCTCCTGGGCTCAAGTGATCCTCCCACCTAGGCTTCCTGAGTGACTAGGACCATGGGCACAGGCCATCCCACCGGGGCTAATTTAAAAAAGGTGTTTTTGTAGAGACAGGGGTCCTCCCTATGTTGTCCAGGCTGGTCTTGAACTTCTGGGTTCAAAGGATCCACCTGCCTCAGCCTCCCAAAGTGCTGGGATTACATCGTGGCATGAGCCACCATGCCTGGCTGCTAGATGAGTCTTAAAGCTTTTAGGACTTATTTCCTTCTCCCCAGCAGTACCCCATCCCCTTTCAGCATCACACAGGGTTTCCTAGTCCAGCCCTTTGGTGTCATTTGGAGTCAGCTGTGGAGTCAGGAGTAGGTGAGGGGCTGGACAGAACACCTACCTGTAGGGAACCTGATCCATTGCATGTGTGAGCTGGAGCAAAGCTCTCTCCCATTCTGGTTCTCAGTGTTCTCATCTGTGTCCAAAGGGCCTTAACTCAGTCTCTTACTGGTTCAGTGCCGTAACTTACAAGCCCACTGGTTCTAGGAGCCATGAGGGGTTCATTGGAAAGAGGGCACATAGTACTGAGAGGACTTCTCCCAGGTGGACACATATGAGTACGGGTGTGGGTGGACTTGAACTTGGGACTCCTGTTTAAAGATGCCTGTCCTGTCTGTGGCAGTACCCAGG
The DNA here is from genome assembly GCF_028885625.2 of Pongo pygmaeus. Classification (NCBI taxonomy): domain Eukaryota; kingdom Metazoa; phylum Chordata; class Mammalia; order Primates; family Hominidae; genus Pongo; species Pongo pygmaeus. Next base: position 189,304,718 of record NC_072373.2, on the reverse strand, counting down.
TGGCAGATATGCTCTAGGTACAATGAAAGGGGTGTTTATGGCAGTTCCAGCTGGCCCCCAGAGCAGGCAGATGGGGGTTCAGGGTGTTGGGTGGGCATGAGCTCAGGCTCTGGGGCCTGGGTAGGGTTCTCAGGGGGACAGCTGGATCTGGAGTACCCCCCTTCTCCTGGCACCCTGGTTACCATAGAAACCAACTCCTGTTTGGGAGGGTTTGGCTGTTTGCTGCCTCTCCCCACCCCCCAACCCATATGTGGAGGTGGGAGGGGGGCCAGGTGGCGTGTGGGGGAGGGGCCTCCCACACCCTCCCCCAAGGGCCTCCCTCTTTGCAGAGAGAAACCTTTCTGGTCTCTAAGTGGGGGTGCTTCTTATGGAAAGGAGAAAGAGAGGTAAGAGAATTAATGTCTGGGTGCTAGGCAGTCAGTTGGGCAGTTCCCATAAATTCTCTCATTTCATCTTCCCTGGATCCCGCTAGGTATACATTAATAACCCCATTTTGCAGTTGAGGAAATGGAGGCCCAGAAAAATGAGGTCATTTGGCCAAGGCAGCATAGCTGGGACAGGCGGAGCCTGGATTTAGCCGCAGACCCGTCTGTCTCTGCCACATTTCTGCATCTCCCCATGCTGGTGCTGTCAGCTCCACACGCCAGCCAGCCTTCCTGCCCCCAGGCTCTCCTGCTCCAGAACCCTCCTGGGCTCCATGGTTCAACTGGAAGTCAACCAAGTACCCAAACTGCTCTGCTGGGACCCATAGGCCCTCAGCCCACCTTGTCCAGGCCCTGCCCTTCCTCCCACTTTTCCTGCTTCCTCTGATCTCAGGTCGCCCTGGCATCTCCACCTTCACACCTGACACTGGAATTCTCAACCCACACCCCACTGCCGTTGTCACACGGTCACCAAGGCACCTATTGATTCTCCTTGGCTGATCCCTCTGGATACCCCTTAGAAACTAGGCGGGGTCTTGGGTGGTTTGAACAAAGCCCTACCTTCCAGGTGATGCTGGAACCCAACACTTCTGATTGAGAATTCCTGCCTCAAGTCCTTAGTTGTTTGCAAACCTGGCTGATGATTAGAGTCACCTAGAAGCTTTCTGACAAATACAGGCTTCCAGTCCCCAGCTCAGATCCTCCATATCAGCATGGGCGCTGGAATCTGTGTATGGCTGGTGACAGGTCATTCTGAACCGATGCCTTAGAGGGTGGCTTCTTGGCCTCCTGCCTGTCCCCCTGCCTCTTCCTCCCAGCGTGGACCAGCTTCTTCTCCAAGCAGGCTACCCAGGTTGAGGCTACGCCCCTCTTCCTCACTCCTTTTGGGTCCTCCAGAGTTCTGAACCCCATGCAGTCAGCACCCAGGGACTGGGCCACCACGTCAGCATCATGCAGCCACCCCATGGCTTAGAAATCACACTGTATAGGACATGGATGAAGAGAATGGAGCCACAGCCAGGGCTGATATGCTTTGCTACTAGGAGCCTTTGCTGCAGGAGGGAGCAAGGGCTGCCCTGGTCTCCTGCAGTCCCTTGGCAAGGGGACAGAGAGCCCAGGGCAGCCCCTGGGGACAAGGCCAGAGTCTGTGTGGTTGTAAATACTCAGGAAGCCTCTCTGGAACTGGAATGATGAAGAAACTAAAAGTCACGGCCGGGCGCGGTGGCTCACGCTTGTAATCCCAGCACTTTGGGAGGCCGAGGCGGGCGGATCACGAGGTCAGGAGATCGAGACCATCCTGGCTAACACAGTGAAACCCCATCTCTACTAAAAATACAAAAAAATTAGCCCGGCATGGTGGCAGGCGCCTGTAGTCCCAGCTACTGGGGAGGCTGAGGCAGGAGAATGGCGTGAACCCGGGAGGTGGAGCTTGCAGTGAGCCGAGATTGCGCCACTACACTCCAGCCTGGGCGACGGAGCGAGACTCCGTCTCAAAAACAAAAAACAAACAAACAAAAAGTCACAGCCCCTGCTCTCAGAGAGCAGAGAAGAGGGAGAGAAGAGGGGCATGTGTATAGCTGCTTAATCCAGTCCTGGGGGGCCTTAGTAGGACACTCAAGGCCTGGCCACCAGCCCTAGTCAACCTCTCCAGTCACCCTCCCATCTTCTGACCCTTGCCCTAGCCACACTGAACTATTCCAGCTCAGGATTCAACCTGCCACGTGCCATTACGTACATTCTTTCATTTAATTTCCCAGCAACCCTGTGAAGCTGGTAGGGTTACTTTCCCCATTTTGCAGGTGAGGAAACAAAGAATGAGAAAAGTAAGCAGCTTGAACAGTACCCTACTCTAAATGGCAGAAACGAAACTCTCCAGGACTAACTCCACCCTAGCCCAGGGCTCTGACCTTCCTCCCCTCTGCCCCTTCCCCCTCCCAGTCATTGTCTCTCTGCTATCCCTTGGAGTTTGGCCCTCAGGCTTCTGGCCTGGGGAATGGCCCTGGGGTCCCTGGCTCCCATTCCCAGATAGAGAGCACCCTGAGGGTGGGGGCAGACCAGCCTGATGTTCCCCTGGTCTGCAGCCCCCAGGGCTGAGGCAGCTCCCTCCATTCCCTGTGATCCAGGGCTACATCCACTGGGTACCTATTATGCAGGGCTGCTGGGTGGGGACTGGACTAGCTCCTTGACCTTGAGATCCCAGCCTGCAGGGGTCAAGCTAGGGAGATAATATGAGGACACTGACTCTGATGCAGGGTAAAACCTGCTCAGGGTCATGATGGAAGGCCAGATAATGAGCTGAGTGTTTGGAGGTAGAAGACGGGAAGGGAGACAAAGCAGACAAAGAGGGTCAAGGCCTCAGGACTGTGTGGGGAGCCGCTGAGGGTCTGGCTGTGCTTATGTGGGGCCCAGCAGGTGTTGAAACTGGGAAAGCAAGTGAGTGGCCTTGAAGAGCAGCATCCCAGGCTCTGGGCTTCTCACTGCGAATTATCCATGGGAATGACATGGGCAGAGGTCACTCAAGGGTGCTGTGGGGAGTAGACAGGAGGGAGAGGCTGGCCCAGGCGCCCAGTGTGGGCCTGCTACTGGGGTCCAGGGGAGAAAATGAGCCTGAGATAAGGCAGAGGCCCAAAGAGTCCCAGATGCCAGGCCTGGCATAGGCAGCACCCCTTGGTGCCTTGAGAATCCCTTAGGTGAGGCCAAGCTGTATGGTTAGGAGTCTTGGAGGCAAACAGGCAGGCAGAGCCTAGCCCTACTTACCCTCTGCGTAGCCTTGGGCAACTGAGCCTCAGTTTCTTCCTCTATAAAATAGGATAATAATAGGGTCCTTCCTCTAATGCTTCCCTTTCTTGTCCCTGAGACTGAGGTGTCAGATATTCAGGATGTCCAAGCTCCCTCCTGCCCTTAGTTGGGCCCGCTGCTTTCTAGCCTCCAGAGCCTTCCCCATAGCCTTGGATGACAAGCAGGGCAGGTTTTAGGCACCCCATTTTCACAGATGAAGGACATGTCTTGTTCAAGGTCACCCTTGAACCCAGGACTGCCCTGCCCCTGGACATTGGCTCCTCTTTGCCCCACTGGCAAGCTGTGTGACCTTGGGCATGGCCCTTCCCTCTTTGGCTCTGAGTTCCCCTCCCCTAACACTCTGGGAAGCTGTGAGGCCTCTTCCTTCTCTCTCCTGTCCCCTCCCTCTGTCCTCAGCTGGCCTCCTCCTCCTCCTCTTGTAACCTGAGCTGGGGCCCTGGGGGAAGGGGCTTGCCCTCTTCCTGAGGCACCTGCCAGCTGAACAGATGTGCTGAGATGGAGGGCCCCGGGAAGGGATTGAGGGCTCTTAGCCGGACAAGGCTGGGGCCGGGGCTGGGGGAGGCAGTGCTCAGCACACCCTACCCTGGCCTCTGGCCTCTGCCCCTAGGGCTTACTCTGATCACTTGTTCATTTTCCAGTGGACATCTGAGTGCTCCAACATGTCCTGCAAGGACCTCTCAGTCTCTAGGAGAAGACAGATGGCAGATGAGGGCTGGTGCCCCAGTCTGGGTGGGCTGCCCTGGGCTCCTGGAGCCCCTTGGCATGGGGACCAAGGGCAGCCCCTGGGGGCAAGGCCAGTGTCTGTGCGGGTGGCCGTGCCCCTGGGAGAGCAGATGGTTCTCTTGGCACCATGCCCACTCTTCCTCTTTCTCCCCCAGGAGCCAGCCTGCAGGGCTGGGGCACAGCTGCTGGGCCTTCCCCAGAGCTGGGCTCAGGGCAGGGCTGGGTGAGGTCACTGCAGCTGCTCCCAGGACCTGGGGCAGGGGAGTGGGGAAGTGCTGCCCGCAGAGGGAGGGAGGGGCTCAGACTGAGAGGGGAGATGGAAAAGTCTGAATGCTTTGCATTTAGGAGTTCTTTTTAATCCTGAATGAAGGAGGGTCTGTGAAGGGGTTGCTGAACTAGTACGGAGAGTCCCCTTGCCCCTACCGCAGGCTCACTCTGGAGCTTCTGCTTGGCTTTGGCTCCTCTCTGGAGGTCTCTCAGGGCAGGAGAAAGAGCAAGGGCCCTGGGTGTAAATTCCTGCACCACCACTTACACTATGCGACCCTGGGCAAGTCAGTTTGTCTCTTGGAGCCTCAGTTTCTCACCTGTAAAATGGGGACAATAAACCAACCAGAGGGTTGTTACAAAAATTCAGTGAGATAATTTTCAAGTGGCAGCACAGGGTATGGCATGTGGTCAATGTCTCAGAAGCAGTAGTCCTTCCCCACTCACTGCCTCACTTTCCCAAGGAGGCAGGAAGTACTGAGGACAAGTAGGGAGGTGGCAGAGGCAGCAGGAGCTGCAGGAGAAAGCAGCGGGGAGAAGGGTCAGACAGGACCCTGGTAGAGGGTGGGCAAGCCTTGGAGCTCTGGCCTGAGATTTTGCTGAACAGAAACTACACAGAAATGCCAGGCATGAGCAGCTTGTGGCTACTGAGGGCTCCATCCTATCTCTTGACTTCTCTTGAGCCAAGGATTGCCCCACAAAGTTTGAGTGGGGAGGCTGGCTCAGACACCACTTTGCTCTGGTTTGCTGTTAGATCTCTGCAGGAGCCCTGAGGTGGGAGCATCTATCTTTGGGGCTTGCATAGGGGATGAGGAAGGTGCCACAGAGCTAGCCTTGATGGAGGAACAGGAACTGATAGAGCAGAGAAAGGGACAAGAGTAAAGGGAATAGTGTGCAAAGGCACAGGGATGGGGGCATCCGAGGTGGCTGGAGGCCCAGATGGCCCTAAGGGAAGGGGGCGATGAGGCTGGAGGACATCAGAGGGCTCTTTAGTATCAGCCTGGGTTTGGACCCAAGCCCGCGGGTGACAAGGATGAATGTGCATTGGAGCAGTGTGAGGTTGGACTTTTCGTTGGTGGTTTATTTGCTGCCGAGCCTGGGTGTGTGGGCTCTGCTTTCTCTGGGGGGTGCCAGAGCCTCATGCCTTCCTGTGGATATTGGTTCCTCCTGGCCCCAGGCTGCCCACTCTGGGATCCACTGCTGATCCTGAGACCACTCACCTGGAGACATCTGTGTCTCATGGCCCCCACCTGCTCTTCTATCCCTTCTCCGCTGCAGACCCTAGTGCCGAGGATTTGCACATGGCCTCGGGTCCCTGGCATCATCCAGGTCACCTCTTTTGCCAGGAAGAGGCCTGGACTGAGAACCTGAACTTCACCCCAGATGGCAGGGCAAGTGACTCTCAGGGTGTCTGTGGCTCTGTCTGACACAGGTGTGTGTTCCTAGGCCAGGCTGGGGCCCCAGAGTTGGGTGGGGGCAAGGGGTAGGATGAGGAGGCTCCTGGGACTCTGAGACAGGGATGGGATGACATTCTTGACATGTGAGGTCTCATCTAGGTCCCATATGTCCCTGTGGATGCTGGGATTGTTATCTCCGTTATAGTGGAGGCCCACTGTCACATGGATGAAGTTGGGATTCAGTCCCCTGTCTTTGACCTCTCCATATGCAGGAAGGCAGGCCAGGAGGGAAGGAGGAAATGGGAATCATAGAGGGGATCAGAGCCCTCACCACAGCCCCACAGAAGGTCACTGCAGTAACAGGTGCTGGGTCATTTTCCCCATCAGGTAGTCAGGGTCAGTCTCCTGAGGGAGGGGCTGGGCTGAGCCTTTGACTGTGATGCAACCTGGACAGGCATCCACACCTGACCTTGGGCTTGGGCTGTGATGGGTGGACACAAGACCCAGGGCCGCCCTTGGATCCTGAAAGACCCCAGATACCAGGGAGGCCAGGAGGTAGCACAGGGTTGGTGGTAGGTGGGGGCAAAGTCCTTGTCTCCTGTCTCTGATGAAAGCTAGGAGAGCTTGGGCTTGAGCGTCAAGGTGGAGGTGGCCACTGGAGTGGACAGCAGAGTGTCCCCTGCCACATTAGGGGTAGGTGTGGGAAGAGCTCTGGCTTTGGAATCCAGCAGCCCTAAGACCCAAGCCTGGCTCCATGATTTCCCAGCTTTGTGGCCTCAGGAGTCATTTAACTCACCTGAGCTTCAGTTTGCCCGCTTCATAAAATCGCAGTACCTACTCACAGGATGGTTATCAGGATTAAAGGAGCCTAGCCTATGTTGGGCATGTAGTAGGTGCTGCCCTTCTCTGGCTTCAGCATTTGAAGCACATGCCAGTGGTGTGCGAGAGCTGGCTTGCACTGGCTCATGAGGGCTGATCGTGCACACTTCTTCCCAATTCTGCACTCAGTGACGTCATGTGGCAGTTTAAAATTGGCTATGATGTGAGTATCCATACCACAGAAAGCAGCAACAGCTACAAATCAGATCAGGTGGGGTTTTTTTTTTTTAACTTCCAGAAGAGCTGGTGGTTAAACATTTGCCAGCACACCACTAAATGTGCCCTAGAAAAGGTAACTTCCCCTAGTCCCACTGCCCAGGATCAGAAGAAGATGGCACAGAGATGGCCAGGCAAGTTGGCTCACACCTGTAATCCCAGCACTTTGGGAGGCCAAGGCGGGAAGATCACTTGAGGTCAGGAGTTCGAGACCAACGTGGGCAACATAAGAAAACCTCCTCTCTACAAAAAATATAAAAATTAGCCGAGTGTGGTGGCGCACACCTGTGGTCCCAGCTGCTCGGGAGGGTAGGGCGGGAGGATCACTTGAGCCCAGGAGGTCAAGGGTACCGTGAGCTATAATTGCACCACTGCACTCCAGCCTGGGTGACAGAGGGAGGCCCTGGCTCTAAATAAATAAATAAATAAATAAATAAATACCCTGGCAAGAAAGAAAGAAAAGAAAGAATGAACGAACCTGGCTATAAATAAATAAGAAGATGGTATAGCAACCATGAGTCCATGTCCAAGAATCCATCCTGTGGGCCCTCTGTAGCCATAGTGGGGACAGAACAGGAGGCAGGGCAATAGTGGAGTTCTGGCTTGGCCAAGCAGCCTAGAACTCAAAGTCCATGGCCCCTTCTGGGCCTGGAGAAATTGGATGGTTATAGCACCAGGCAGCCCTTGTAGGTGGGGGACAGCAAATGAGGGGACCTCTCTTTTCTCTACACTCTCCTTTGGCTCCCAGAGATCTGGCAGGCCCTGGCTGGAGGCGTAAGATTAGATGAGGTTGAGCTGTCGGAGAATGAAGCTGTGTTGGGAGAAGAAATGAGGTTGTACCGGAAGATAAACGAGGTTGTACTGTCAGGGAATGAGGTGGTACTTGGAGGCAAGGTGAGGCTGCATTATTAGATAAATGAGGTTGTACTGTCAGGGGATGAAGTGTACTTGTAGTAGAGGTGACGTCCTGCTGGATCAGTCAGCTTGCTCCGTCAGAGAACACAGCCACACCACAGGAGGAAGGACAGTGTCCGACTCAGAGGATAAATGAGGGTGTCCTGCTGGATAAATGAGGGGGCCCGTCAGGTGAATGGAGTGCTGTTAGCAAATGACGTTGTACTTGCTGGATAAATGGGACTGGTGTGCTGGATAAATGGGGTTGTGCTGTCAGGTGAATGCATTACTGCTCACGGGTGAAGGGCATCCTGGGAATAGATGAGGGTGTCCTGCTGGATAGATGAGCTGCCACCACCAAATGGATCAGACCCTGTCCGTGAGGGAGGCACCATCAGCAAGGACGAGGTTATTCTGTTCCCACTGGGGCTCCTGGAGTGTCTTCTGGCCCAGAGGAGACCTCGGTGTGTGCCAGCCCTGGGTTATCCAAGTCTCTCTGGGGAGCAGGGTGGGGGGCTGGGGAGGGCAGGCAGCTGCACTGTGCACCCTGGGACCTCTCCTTCACCCCCAACGGATGCCCTACCCCTCTCCCTGGCACCCCTCAGTGGGTCAGACTGCTGCAGACATTCTCACCCCACTGCCTGCTTCTCATCCTGCCTGTGTCTTCTTTTGCCCGGTTTGGAAAAGCCCCTATTATGTGCCAGCCACTCTGCCCAGTCTATTTCCCTACAACACAGTATTACTCCTCCTTGCACATACACACTTTCTCTTATTCATTCATCCATTCATTCATTTGACAAACATTTAAGTGTCTAGTATGTACCAAACACATGAGGTACAGTTTAAAAAAGGATAAAAATCACTGCCCTCATGAAGCTTATATTCTAATATAAAGATAGGATAAATAATGTATTAATTTAGAATGTGAAAATGCTTTACAAAAACATAGAGCAGGATCAGGGGGCCAAGAAATTCCAGGGAAGAGGAACAGTTTTTAAGAGAGGTCAGGATGGGCCCCGTTCCAAAAGATGACATCTGAACAAAGACTGGAAGGAGAGGAGCGATCTCTGTGGATATCTGGGGGCAGGTGGGACGGTGCCTGGCAGGTTTGAGGATGGGAGGGAGGGATGGAGCAGGGTACCTGCATGATCACCGTGGGTCTTGTGGGCCATGGCAAGGCCTTTGTTCCTCACTGTGAATGAGATGGAGGGTGTCGGAGGGATCTGGGCAGGAATGGACGTGATCTCGGTTATTTGAAGGGTCACCCTGGCTGCTGCGTGGAGTGCTATAAGGAGGTGAGGGAGGGAGCAGGGAGCCATTTGAGGAATGGAGCTTGAAAGCATATTGCCCCAGGGTCATAGCACTCACGGGTGATGGGGCTGAAACTGGAATCCCGTTCTAACGCTACAGCTGATGTACTTTGCCCTACTCTAGCCTCCTCCCTGGTGGGGAAATCCCTGGGGTGCTGGGCTCCCTGGCCCAGGTTCTGAGGGAGAATGGGGTAGGCATGACATATAACCCACTGTCCTTTCCCTCTGCCCCCAGATGGTCTCCCTCGGGCCCTGAATCAGGCAGGTCCTGACTCCCCTAGCAACATGCTCCAGGTCTGGATGTAGGTGTGGGAGGCATGAGGCCCCAGAAGCTGGGCCCAGCTCTGGGCACCAGGGGAGCCCGGGCATGCCAGGGCTGTGGCTGTGGTGGTAGGTTGCTAGGCGACTCTAAGAGGGAGCCCTGGTTACTGCTGCCTGGCAGAGGCATCTCCCTCCTCTACCTCTTTCACCTCCTCCATGGCCTCTGGCCTCCCAGGAGGCCTTGTGGTGTGAGCCAGAGCTGTGATCAGTGCTTGCCACTGGATCTGGCAGGGAGCTCTGATTGGTACCAGGTGGCTGGGCCCTGAGGAGCCAGACTGGGCTGCAGGGCCTGAGCTTCTCTCATGGGGCACAGCCCTGGAGCACACCTGGTTCAGAGCCCAGCTCAGCAGTCAGAGGCCTAGGTCCTTGCTCAGCTCTGAGCCACCTTGTCTGACCCTGAGCAAGGCATGGCATCCCTCTGTGCCTCGACGACCCCATCCATCTGCCTGCAGAATCCTCCCCAGGAGCTTCATTTTCTGTGAAAAAGGGTGCTGAGTGCATAGGGATCCAGGTACTCCTGTCCCCACCCCCGTTGGCTTGAGTGTGTAACGCTTAAGTTTTGCCCTAAATCTCATTTACAGGAAGAGTTCCACTATTTAAGAAAAATGTTTGAAAACCTCTGGGCTGAATGGTTCTAAGGATTTTCAGTGTCAAACTGAAAAGGTCCCCAGAGTACAACTTGCCCATCTCCTTAGTTTATAGTTCAGGACACTGAGGCCCCCAAAGAAGGAGAAACTTCATCTAGGTCAGGCTTGGTAGAGTGGGAGGAACACTGGGCTGGGGGTCGGGAGGCCTGGGCTCACATCCCTGCTCTGCCACCAGGTCTTGGACAGCCTTGGGCAACTCCTTTCTTCCCCATGGGTTGGGCCAGCCATGGTTTCAGGCTGAAGCCTGAGCTCCAGGGGTACCTGGCTGGATCTGGGACAGAGCAGGGAAGGATGCAAACCTTCAGAGGCCTGGAGCTTGTCTTGGCGGTAATTCTAAAACATGTGAATAACGTGTATAAAGAAAATGTGGGTGGATTATGAAGTATATGCAAAATCTCCTGGAATTCTAAAAAGAAAGCTGAGACTTGCAGGAAATTTTGACCTGTGCAACATTCCCCCAGACTTCCCCTGCTGCCAGCTTCCAGGGATGGTTTACTTGGAAAGTTTGAGGAGCACTGGAATACTCGCTTCCTAAGATTCTTTGGGATTCTCAGACCTGTTTCTGTCTTCCATGGCAGAATGTGATGTCCTTTAGACTTAGAATAAGACCAACCTGTAATCCCAGCAATTTGGGAGGCCGAGGCAGGGGGGTCATCTGAGGTCAGGAGTTCAAGACCAGTCTGGTCAACATGGTGAAACCCCATCTCTACTAAAAATACAAAAATTAGCCGGGTGGCAGTGGCACACACCTGTAATTCCAGCTACTTGGGAGGCTGAGGCAGGAGCATCACTTGAGTCTGGGAGGTGGAGGTTGCAGTGAGCCGAGATCGTGCCACTGTACTCCAGTCTGGGCTAGAGTGAAACCCTGTCTCAACAAAACAAAAAACAAAACAAAACACCAAACTGAAATCAATACCTGGCACAGCACTTAAGCTGTGTGACCTTGGCAACTCACTTAACATCTCTGAGCCTCACTCTCTGGTTATGAGATAGGGATCACAATCCCGGACTTGTATGGAGTTCATCTAATGATTACATTAGATAAAGTACTTAGAGTGCCCAGGGCTGAATGGGCAAGTGCTTGCTAGGTGCTGGTACCTGGTACTGTCCTTCCTCCAGGACATAATGACATTGATAAAGAGGTGTTGCCTGAGTGACCTCCAGCTGGAGAAATGGGGAGGTGGGAGTTGGAGCCTCTTGTAAGCCAGACAGTCCTATGGGGGAGGAGAACTGAGGCCTCCTAGGAGCCTGAACACAGGTGTTGGGGAGGGGCTGGGGAGCCAGGTGCAGGGGTGGGAACAGGAAGGGGGTATCTACTTGAGGGAGCACTGCTCCCTGGGGGCCCAGCTCCCCTCCCCTCAGGGTCTCAGGAGAACCAGGCAGGGCAAGGCTGGCAAGTCCCAGCTGTTGCCTTCAAAGGCCAGAAAGTGCCAGAGACAGGCAGTCTGGGGCCCTGAGGAGTCAGGTCAGTGCCTGGAGCTGGGGGTGAGGGGTGGGAGGGTACCCCGGGCAGCAGGAAGGACCCCTCCTCCCGGAGACTGGTGGGAAGGAGGCAGGAGGGAGAGCCTCACAGAGCAATGGCTGTGAGTGTGGCTGGGTGGATTCACAGGTTAAGAGCAGGTCCCTGAGCTGGGCAGAGCTGGAGTGGTACCTGGCATCGTTGCCTAGCTGTGGGGCCATGGGAAGTTACATCATGCCTCTGGGCCTCTGGTCCCCAGTGTATGAAATTGGAGAATGCCAGCTTCCCAGAGTTGTTGGTGCCCAGCACAGTTGCACACAAGGCATGATGTTAAAGAGATGGAAACAGAGCAGGTCTGTTGGGGGACCTAAGGGGTGAGAGCTTCTGGCCAGAGTGAGGATATAACCAACGTTTATAAGAACCTGGTGTGCAAACACTTATTCATGCACATGTAATGATTTTACAGCCTTAAGAGGTAGTTACTGAATGTAGCCCACTTTCTCAGAGTAGTTCACTGAGGCTCACAGAAACTGAGTAAACACCCCATGGTCACATAGCTAGGCAGCCAAAGAGCCAGGCATCCTGTCCCGCCCTCTGATACCCAAGCCCCTGCTGTTTCCATAGCAGTACCTGGACCCGGAGGTTGAGGCCACCAGGTGGGAGGCCCCAGAGGTGGGGTGCGGCAGGCCCAGCAGAAGTTCTACTCCAGATTCCAGTGGGGCCAGTGGACTTCCTGCCTTCCTCTGTCCTCAGAACAGGCCTGGCAAAAGCAGGCAGTGACATGGGGAGCACCGGAGACTGGCACAGCAGAATTAAAAAGAGGATGTATGGAGAGATGGCAGAGGTGAAGCCCAGGGAGGAACCGAGGGACAGCAGAAAAGGCCACCTTGGGCAAGCCATTCCTCTCTCTGAGCCTAGGTCTTCTGGTGTGTGAATGGGGACTTTGCCACACACTGTGGGGATTTTGAGAAGACTCCACCAGGAAGGGGCTTGGAGGGCAGGCAGGTGGGTCAGGAGAGGAGGGCAGGGTGCAGCCCAAAGGGCAGGCAGGAGAGCTGGGCTGGCCTGAAGGCGGGCACTGAAGAGGGTGAAGGCTGAGGTCTCTGTGGCAAAAGAATGTCTTTTGAGGGGCCTGCTGGAATCCAAGCCCTCTGCGGAGTTCACAGCAGCTAAGAGGAGTTGGGGTGATACCTCCGAAAAGTCTCAGGCCTGGACCCACCTTGGGGACCCCCAGCCTACTCTGTTTCCCCTGGCCAGGCCCTCCCAGCAAAGGGTTAACAGTCTTCTCTACCTGCAGTTGCATTTTAAAGACACGAAATTAAAGCAGGTAATTTATTCTCCCCACACACGAAAGAGCAATTAGTTCTAAACAGGGCTTAATCAGTCACCGCGAGATTGATTTCTGGAGCCCTGGGTTTTCGGGCTCCTGGCGCCATGCCAGGCTGGGGAGGGAGGGGGGCGGACAAATGAGCCGCGGCGGCATAAGCCCTTACGTAATCTGCTGGGGGCCCTGGCAGCCTGGTTAGCCCCGCGTGGGGCTTGGCTGAGCTGGGGAGAGGGGGTCCTGCTCCCTGCTGCAGGCCCCCCACAGGCTCAGAGTAGCCCACAGGGTTGGCCATGCCCCCAGGGAAAGGCTAGGCCCAAAGCTGTGGCCCCCACCCTCTGGGCAGTCTCTGTGTGGGAGTGGGGAGGGATGGGGGTGCAGTTCTGGGGCAGAGGGTGGGTACTCTGAGTTTGTCCAACCCGGTACTTACACCTGTCCCCTCCCTCTCCCAACCCCCTTACCTCATCTTCATCCCTATCTCCCTTCTCCTTCTACACTCTCTTATCCTCCCCCTCTTCTTTCCATCACGTCCCCTCTTTCCCCATGGCCTCCTCACTCCCCGACTCCCACCCGCGTCCTTGTCTCTGGCCACAGAACTCCATCCGGCACAACCTGTCGCTGCACACCCGTTTCATCCGCGTGCAGAACGAGGGCACCGGCAAGAGTTCGTGGTGGATGCTGAACCCCGAGGGCGGAAAGACAGGCAAGACCCCGCGGCGCAGGGCCGTGTCCATGGACAACGGGGCCAAGTTCCTGCGCATCAAGGGCAAGGCGAGCAAGAAGAAGCAGCTGCAGGCGCCCGAGCGAAGCCCCGACGACAGCTCCCCGAGCGCGCCCGCCCCGGGGCCGGTGCCTGCCGCAGCCAAGTGGGCCGCCAGTCCCGCCTCGCACGCCAGCGACGACTACGAGGCTTGGGCCGACTTCCGCGGCGGCGGGAGACCCCTGCTCGGGGAGGCGGCCGAGCTGGAGGACGACGAGGCCCTGGAGGCCCTGGCGCCATCGTCGCCGCTCATGTACCCAAGCCCCGCCAGCGCGCTGTCGCCGGGGCTGGGCGCGCGCTGTCCGGGTGAGCTGCCCCGCCTGGCCGAGCTGGGAGGCCCACTGGGCCTGCACGGCGGCGGCGGCGCGGGGCTGCCCGAGGGCCTGCTGGACGGCGCGCAGGACGCGTACGGGCCGCGGGCCCGCGCCGGGACGCCCGCCTACTTCGGCGGCTGCAAGGGCGGCGCCTACGGCGGGGGCGGGGGCTTCGGGCCGCCGGCGATGGGCGCTCTGCGCCGCCTGCCCATGCAGACCATCCAGGAGAACAAGCAGGCCAGCTTCGCGCCGGCGGCGGCGCCCTTCCGCCCCGGGGCGCTGCCCGCGCTGCTGCCGCCGCCGCCGCCCGCGCCCAGGCCCGGCCCGGTGCTGGGTGCGCCGGGGGAGCTGGCGCTGGCGGGCGCAGCCGCCGCCTACCCCGGCAAGGGGGCGGCCCCGTACGCGCCGCCCGCGCCCTCGCGCAGTGCCTTAGCCCACCCCATCAGCCTTATGACGCTGCCCGGCGAGGCGGGCGCCGCGGGCCTGGCACCGCCGGGCCACGCCGCCGCCTTCGGGGGCCCGCCCGGCGGCCTCCTGCTGGACGCGCTGCCGGGGCCCTACGCGGCCGCCGGCCCGCTGGGCGCCGCGCCCGACCGCTTCCCGGCCGACCTGGACCTCGACATGTTCAGCGGGAGCCTCGAGTGCGACGTGGAGTCCATCATCCTCAACGACTTCATGGACAGCGACGAAATGGACTTCAACTTCGATTCGGCCCTGCCTCCGCCGCCGCCGGGCCTGGCCGGGGCCCCGCCCCCCAACCAGAGCTGGGTGCCGGGCTGAGGGCCGCCTCCCGCTCCCGGGCGCCCCGTCCCGTCCCCAAGGGGCCTCTGTCTTCCCATCCCGATTCCTGGGTCCCCGCCCCCGACTCTAGCTCCCCAGGAGGCGGCCCCAGCCCAGCTAGGGACCCCCCTCGGAGGCCGGCCGCCGGGGAAGGGGAGGGAGGGGCCGGGGCACCCCACTGCCCCTGCCCACACTCCTGAGATCCACCCCCTTCTCCTGGGCAGGAAGCCTGGGAGAGGAGGCTGAATTCCAGGCTGGCTGGGAGTAGGGAGGAGCGGGGTGGGCCGCCTGGTGTGGACGGTGGTCGGGGAAGCCAACTAGGAGATGGGCCAGTGAGCGTTTACAAATCTTCAGTTTCGTTTGCGGAGCGCTAGCCGTGACCCCGCGCCCACCCCAAACACGGATCTGATTCCCACTTGACACACTTTCCCACTGGTCTTAGTCTCACCCACCCGAAGCCAGCAACACTGCTGAAAACTCACACCTACCTATATCCATCCACCCTGAGCAGCCCTCCACCCCCAAATCGCCCTCCGACGACCGCCACCCCCACAGTTCAGTCTCCCCCTCCCATCCCTGCCGGCCCTCGCTTCTCCCCTCCCCCGTCGGAGTCAGTCCCTCTCTTCAACCGCCCCAACCCCCCGGTACTGGTCTCAGCTTCTCCAGGGGGCCCAGCCCCGTCCACCCCCAACCCCGACGCCCCTTTCTCCGCGCCAGTTCTGGCCCTTCTCCCATATTTATAAGTGTCCGGCCGGGACGGGCGGTGGGCGCGGCGTCCCCGGCGCGTATCGTAGGCAGTGTACCGTGGCCGTGCCGTCAGAGTGTGCGTGTGCGTGTGTGCCGTGTCAAGGCTGTGTAGAGTGCATTGTACAGCATATTTTCATGAATAAAATTGTTTTAAATATTTCCCGCGCCTTGGGCTAGAGGGAGGGGAGTGGTGGTGGAGGATAATTGACAGGGAACTTGGGGCAGGGGAAGGGTTCCTGTGCCTGAGTCACTATTGTGGCTTTGTGTCTGGTACTCGTCAGCCTTTGCTAAACTAATGCTCCTCTGCCCGGCACATATTGGTTAAGCGCCTACTGAGTCCCCCGTGCTGAAGATGTGCTTCGTCGAGCTCTGCACCTGTTTCTGTGAACATGTGCATACACGAAGTTTTGGCCCAGGAAAATGCGTCCTAAATAAGCCTCAGAGATTGGGAGAGGATGCACAAATATTTACTGAGAACCTTTAGTGCCAGGCTCTGTATTGGGCACGATTTTTGTTCCCATTGTACAGATGAGAAAACAAGGTCAGAGAGAGAAAATGACTTGGGAAGGAGGGTAGAGATGGTGAAAAGAGAACTCTTTGAGGTGCACAGACTGCTGTTGGAATCCGTTTCCTACAATTTGCCAGCTGTGTGACCTCGGGCAAATTTTCAACTTCTGAAGCCTTGTCTTCCTGGACTACACCATGGGATAGTAGCGTCCATCTCATGAACTTCTGTCAGGCACGAGGAAAGGTATGGAAAGTGTTCAGCGCAGGTCCTGCACTCGTTCATTCCAGGAAGATTCGGTGAGCACCTGTTAAGTTCTTATACCAAGCATTGGGGCTGCCCTAGAGCCACACAGACACAGTCTCTACCCTTAAGGAACTTAGAGGCTCCTGGGGAGAACAGACCAGCAAATAGGCGATTATAGATCAAAGCTGTGCTGATCGGAGGAGGAGCTGGGGGCTGTCGTGGGAATGAATGATGGGGCAGCACTCATCTTGGACTTGAGTCAGGGAAGGTGCCTGGACTGGTGCTGCTTCAGCTAAGCTTGGTAGGAGGAATTGGCATTGGGAAGGGGATTTAGATGAAATAGCATGTTCAAAGGCCCAGAGTCAAGAGGTGTGTGGATTCCAGAACCAAAAGCAGTTGAGTGTGGCTAAAGTTCAGAGAGGGACAGATTACTGATGGCAGGTAGGCTAATGGGCCAGAGGGTTCAACAGTGGAAGAGGGACAGTGTGGCCCGGCCAGAGGTGCTGATGTGGTTCAAACCAAGGGATGGGTGAGGACAGCGGGGCTGAAAGGGAAAGGATGAGTTCACATCTACTTTGGATATGGTGTCACTGGGGACTTGGTTGGGGATTGGACCTGGGGGATGAAGGACAGGGAGGCATCAATTGATGCTTGGTTTTTGTTTGGGTATCTGGGGAGACAGGGCCATTCCTTGAGATGGGGCACACCAAAGCAGGAGGAGCCCTAGGGAAATTGATGTGCTCATTTGAGCTACAGTTCATGAGAATCTTTGGGATTTGGAGCAGAGGGAGGGATGTTCAGGAGCATACACACTGCGTGAAATGACATTCTGTGGCACTGGGCAACATAGTGGCCCTGAGGTGTCCACTTGCATAGTGGGGTCAGAGCCCAGAAGGTGTCTGGGCTGGAAAGGGAGGTCAAGAATCAGGAGCACAGAAGGTGTCACTGAGGGGTTGGAAATGGCTTGGGAGGGGGAGGATTGCAGAGTTGGAAGAGCAGGAAGTCCAAGTCTGCTTTGATGAACATCTTGGCACAGAAGGGACCCACTGGCTGAGAGGAGAAGAGAAGCAAAAGCAGGACCCCAGGGAATTGGGGACGGTGTCCTAGAAAGGAATACCCAATGTTCTTGCCTTCTGGAGCCTCACTTTCTTGGTCTGGAAGATGGGGCAGTGGCACCTGTTTCACACATTTGTTTTGAGGAGCAAATAAGATAGGAATTATTGTCTGAGGTCACACTATTGGCAAGGGCCAGAGCCCCTGAGTGTGTACCTCCAACACCCAGGCTCTCATGCAGCCCCCACTGCCTCTCTGATGAGGTGGCTGAGAGCAGAGGAGCACAGGAACTCAGAGCCAGTAGAATCCGCACAGATTCTGGGCTCTGAGTTGGGGCTGAGACCCAACCTGCTATGGCGGGTGTGCCTGCCAAGTGGGGAGCACATAGAGGCTGATGGCCCCTCCCCTGGGACAGATGCCCCAGCCCCACCCCACAGCCAGCCTCTGAGATAGCCCAGCTGGGTGTGGGCTCCATATGGGCTGCAGAACTGCCCCCACCCTAGGCTGACGGAGGGTGGGCCGCTGGTGTGTGTGTGCAGGGCTGTGTGTTTCCATGTAGTCCCATATGTGTCTGTCTGTGTGGGCCTGTGTGTGTGTGTCTGTGTGTGTGTTAGGGGTTAGTGAGTGTGCTGCGGGGCAGGTGGGTTGGTGCTTGAGGTTCTCCCTGCCGAGTGTGCACATGGCTGGGCGTGAGTGTGTGTGTGTGTGTGTGGTGGGAATGACAGTGGATCTGCCTCCAAGTGTGCCCACACAAGTGCCGGGGCTGTGCAGTCCATGCCTGTGTGAGGTGCTGTCTCTGTCCCCACATGTGCCATGCACACCCTCCTCTCTGGGCTTGCCTGCCTGTCTTGGCACAAAGCTCTCTCCGGGAGCATCAGCACTGGTGTTCCCCTGCCAGGAGCGTCTTCTGGGCTGCTCTGCTGTCTGTCAGAGGGGAGGGGAGCAGAGGGACATCCAGACCCTGGGATCCAGCCCAGCTTATGAGCAGGGAGGAGTGGGACCACCTCAGAGCTCTGACTGAGCTCTGCTTGGCTCAGGCCAGGGATCATTCCAGACACAGCTTCTGTCCTGCTGGGCCCCATCAGGAGAAAGGGGGCAACACCCCTGTGGCTGGGGGGCTGCAACTGGCTCTTCCCCATCAGCTTTGGAGCCCAGCAGACGCGCTCCCCTCTATGCCCACTCCCTGGGAGGCGTCTGACACATGATTTATTCATAAAAAGCCATTATTTGTGCCAAAGAAGAACTGAGCCGCTGGCTTTTTAAGTGCTGATAATGCTTTCAGCCTCCCTGCCTCTCCTCCTCTCCCTTCCCCTCCCGTCTTCTCTCTTCTCTCTCACCTCCTTCCTATCCTTTCTCCTCCTCCCCTTTCTTCCCCTTCCCCTCCATTCTTTCCCTTGATATTCCTTTATTGTTCTCCCCACACCTCCTCTCCTCCCTATTTCTTTATAGACCTCCCCTCTCACACCACTCACCTCCTTCTCTCTACAGTGAGGCTGGGTCAGGGAGGCTCAGAATCAATTGTCCCAAACTGGGGAAGGCCTGCACTAGCCTGGAGCCCCAAGGACCCCACCCCTCCACCTCATCCTTCACCTCCAAAGGACCAGAGGAAGGTTGGGAGGAGGGGGGCCAGGCTGAGAAAGGTGGCGGGGTGAGGGGGGTCTTTGGAGGCTTCCTTGACCAGCTCCCCCTATGCTAAAGGGTGTGATTTCAGCACTCTTATTAGCACCAGTACCCCAGACTCCCAAGTAAACATTCAGTCTTGGTAAAAGCAATGCACTTGCTATACAGGTTCAAGGTGAGCGCCTTAGAATGCCTTTCTCCCCCAAAGAATGCCCCCATATAGAAATTCTGGAGTCACCATTATTGAGGTGGTGCCAGGAGAGGATGGCATCAAGGGAGGCTCTTGGGCCCCATGACAGAGCATCCCCTGTTCTCAGAGAGGAGGCAGCAGAATGAGTGTGTTCACAGAGCTTGAACATGGACCCAGGAAAGGTTCTTAGAAGCAGACATCATACACCTACATGTGTGTGGCTTCGATGTGCACATGCACACACAGACCAGCATGTGCATAGCTGCATACTTGCTCATGCAGATGCAGAGCCATTCCACACCCCTTTCCAAAGCTTTCCTCCCCTGAGCACCTGCAGCAGGGGCTGGAACATTTTCCCCATTCAGACACTTGCTCATTCATTCATCCATTAATTCATTCATTCACTCCATGAACTTTGGTTTTATGCCCCCTCTGTGCCAGCCTTTGTGCTGGGCACTGGGGAGGCAGAAATAAACATTATTGGGCCCTAGGGAGGGGGACTGGAGAAGAGAGGGCACTACAGGCCCTCCCCTGCAGCCTTGGGCTGGGGGTTGGGGGCCCAGCAGGCGAGGGGTTAAGTCATTTGGCATCCAGAGCTGGAGCCATTAGGCCTCCTAATTATGAAATTATCGAGGTCCTCAGGTGACTGCTAATTTCACACACACTGTTCCTCTCACGGCTAATGAATGCCCGCAGAACCCACACCTTGTCTTTCCTGCTGAACGGTGACCTGCAGTTAATGAGCTCAGGAAGGCAGACAGGCCGCCGGCTGGGTGGGTGGGGCACCAAGCCTGAGGAGGGGGCCACTCACCCCTCCTTCCCCTCCCGGCTCCCTTTGCTGGCTGCCTGCCCCAGTGAAGACTCCAGGGCCAAAGCCCAGCCCGCAGTTTCTGCAGGACAGGCTAGGCCCAGGGCTCTTAGGAACAGGGAGGGATAAAGATTTGGGAGGGCTTTAGGTCATATGATCCTGGAATGAGCATGGGCATAGTGAGGGAGGGACGAGGGGGGAGTGAGAAATGAAATGTGGATGGTGGAAGAGGACCATTTCTGCTTGATTCTTGGGCCATGTCAGGGACATTTATGAAGGGTTAGGGAGTCATGACAGCTTAAGGGGTGGGGATTGGTGGGCAGGGTACAGTCATACCCTGATGCTGGAGATGACGATGACTTTGGGGGATGGTGGTGCTAATGATACTGGGGATGTCAACTGGTGAGGCTGCCATGCTGCTGCTGGTTGTGATTTGTAAAGTTTAAATTTTTTATATTAAAAAAGTAGCATAAAACATGTACCCTGCAAACTAAGAAGGAAAAAACAAGGGACACATACTAGTTGCGATCTTAGGTGGGGCAGTGTGGGAGCCCAGGTCTAGAGGCTGTGTTCCCCCAAATGGAGGCACACGGATCCTCTGGGATGACCACCAGGTGGGTTTGAAGGTCCTGTGGCCTGCCCATGGGGAGAGCCCTGCCCCAGCCATGACCCACCAGCCAGGTCAATACTGTTGAGTGGCAGCATGGTGAACGAGGACAGCAATAGAGTGAGAACCCCAGTCTGGGACATAAGCAGCCTTGTTCTAGCTTTCTCATGCCCTGTGGCCTTGAGCCAGCTCCATTCCTTCTCTGGCCCTCTGTTTCTTGGTGAGTAAATGACAGGGTTAGACTAGAGCTGTGTGTTTCAGTCTGTGTTTACAGAGGGGCAGGGCTGGGCTCCCTGAGGTCCACACTCAGCCTGTGACAGGCACCCCGGGCCGGGGTCAGTGCAAGAATCCCAGGTTTAGTATTTGTGCACGAGGCGCATGAGAAAGGTGAAGCTGCCCCTTCTCCCTCAGGACTCAGAAGGACATCCTGGATTCCCACCAGCCTGGTTGTAGGCTGCGTCCACTGACAGCAAGTTTCCGCTCTGCCACCAGCTTGCATCTACTTCTGCACCTCAGTTTCCCACATGTCAAAGGTAGGTAATAAAGTGAGAACTCACTTTGGATGCAACAAAAATCTCAGAAGTCCTGGCTGTCACTGTGTGACCTGGGCCAAACCAGGCTTTTCTCACGATTCTTCCAGTTCTCTCCCCAAGTGCCCACAGGGTCTCTTTCGGGCAGCTAGCTACATGATGAGACCAGGAAAAGTGTCTGCACCGTGGGTGTTCCCAGGGAGGGGGGAAGCACAGGGAGAGAGGAGAGTCTGCCTGTCTGCCCACAGGCTCGCCCCTGCATCCTGCCAGCCCTTGAGATGTATTATCCCATTTGACCTGCACACCAATCAGAGGAAGATGCTTTTATTATTTCCACTACAGATGAGAAAACCGGAGACTCGAGAGGTTAAGTGACTAGCCCAAAGTCACAGAGCGAGAAAATGGTAGAGCCAGGTCTCAAACCCAAAGCTGATGGGCCACTGACTAGGTTAAACCTTTTCTCTCCATGCCAGACACAAATGGCCAGGTACACGTATGCCTGTATATACATTCACACTAAGAAACAGATAGACACAGAACTTCACTCATCGCCACATCTTCCCTGTATGTACACAAACAAGTTTGTTCTCCCCTGTGCTAAGGCAGGCAAACCCACACACCCATAGGCGCAGTCAGACATGAATATATTCCTCATTCGTAGACTTGTAAAAATTCACATGTACATGCCCCCAGGCAGATGTTTGCACACAGACATACAAAGCACTTCTGCACATGCCTAAACACACGAAAGCACTATTGCATGTGCATGCAAACACTACCTAGGAAAGTGTGCATACACACAAGTTCACACTCCCACGTGCACAGATGTTAGTGTTCACCCATGCACATGCATTGTCATACAAACACAGAGTTGTACAAGAAATATCCTCAAGGGAGCATTTATACACATAGGTGCACATAGGTGTGCCTGTACAGGCACATATTCTGCACATATGAAGGAAGGCATATGAGTACTCTCACATGTGCATGCAGGCATGTGCACTCTTGCACACATGCACAGAGCACACAGGCCCGGGTACCCTGGTACAGCAAGGTGAGCAGCTTCCCTGTACCCTGGGTGTGATGGATGGACCCACATTCTAAGTGACTATCAAAGTGTCGTGGTGTGTGAGGTGCAAACACCAATTAGTGGGGCCTTTGAAAGCATCGGCTTGTTAGAGGGGAAGCAGAAGAGGCTGGAACTGGCATAAAACACGGAGCTATTTAACTCTCACAGGGCGGGGGTGTGTGCACTGTGGAAAGGCCTTTGGGCAGAACTCCCCCCTCCATTCTGCACTTGTTACTGGAGAAGGACCCTCACGAGAGGCCTTGGCAGCCGGCTTTGATGCTCCTTGAAAGTGGGGGGTGGTGGGGGAGCCTCCTGCCAGCACTGGGCTGGCACTGAGTGAGCGGGGGCTGCGCCAACTGGCGATCAATTTCATGCACATCGTAAACCTAAGTGCTTTCTGGAGAGTCGGGCAGATTGCACATAAAGTCCCCCTTCTGTCCCTAGCACACGGGTGGGCGGGTGAGGCAGAGGCTCACCCTAGCAGGCAGACCTCCACCAGGCTGCAGGAGACATGGGTAACCTGGTCCCCAGTAGGAGGTGTCCTTGGGGATGTGGGGAGCTCTCTCAGGAGGGCTGGCACTCTGGGGGCAGCTGGAGATGTGGACAGTGCATGAATCCAGAGTCTATAGGATTCTACTACTTGTTGGCTGAATGACCCTGGGCAATTAGCTTCTCTGACCCTTAGTTTCTTCATCTGTAAAATGGGTTTATGTAGGAATTAAATGAGCTCATGTCCTTGGCATGAGGTGACACAGAGCTGCAGAACCGATGAGGACAAGTAAGGTCATATTTACATTTATTCTTATGCCCAAATGATCCAGGATCAGAGTCCCCCCATGCTCACTGCAGGGCCTTTGGCCACCACCATTCCTGGCAGGCTTTGGGCGGTATGGGTAGGGGATCTTCCAGGGGGGCATAAACCTGTCTTTCATTAGAGGAACACACCTATTCTTCCATTCTGTTCCTGCCCAAACTTCTAACTGCTATCCTTGAACATGTCTGGAGAAGCCATCTCTCCCATCATGAAGTACTAATGCCAGCATGTTCTCCAAATACCCTGCCCTTTGGATGCCAAAGAGTGGTTCTGGGCTCTGCATCAAGGCCAGGGCAGCAGGGATGGAGCAGGACCCAGTCCAGAGCTTGGATCCTCCCCCAAACCCAACTAGTGCCAGCCCAGGGGTCAACCTGAATGTAGCCATGCAGATGTCTGGGCCCCATGCTTTCCGTGGCCTGAGAAGGAAAGAGAGGTCTGCAGGGCCTTTCCTGTACTTCAAAGGCACCGGTCACACCCCTCAAAGCAGGGTCTAGGCAGAGCGAAGCCTGGTTTTCGCTGGGCAGTCCATGCCTCTGGTCACACAACAAGCACTGGAACCTGAGCATAGACTGGTCCAAAGGGAGACCAGGATTGCAGCCAGGACCCCAAGCCCACCCCTCACAGTCCCAGCTCCAGGCCCTGGTGGCCCCTGCGGGGCCTAGGCCACCCTGACATTCACCTAATTGTCTTCCTGCTTTGATGAGTGGCTCCGCAGAGGCGCCGCCACGGATCAAATTAAATGTGAGCCAAGCCGGCAGCCCCGATGATGGGAGGGAAATACCACATTTACATAGCCCAGCACGGGGAGGGCGGGGAGACCCAGGCCCAGAGTGACAGAGACCATGGACCCAGGAGGAGGCAGGGGAGGAAGACAGAGGTGGGGCTGATGTAGGGTGGGCAGAGGCATCCTCCCCAGGGTTGCTGTCACTGTTGAATAAAGGGCAGGTGGGGAGGGAGGATCAATACAGAAAGAGGCTCTTCCCACCTCCAGGCAGGCGACTGCCTCCCTACCAAGCCCAGCCCGTTGGCCTAGAGGTGGGAAGGTGGGGCCCAGGACGCAGCCTTGCGCCCCTCCTACACCAACTCCCATCTGGGTTTCCACACAGCTCCCTTCACCCCAGCCCAGACCCCACAGCTGGGCTGCAGCTGCCTCCCTCAGCACAGCCCTGGTGGGTGCGGCCTTGAGCTTCTCTTAGGTTCACTCGGGGACATCCTGGCTGCCTGTCCTGGTGTGCGAGAAGGAACGGGCCCAGGAAGGGTGCGTGGGTGTTTGTGTGTGTGTGTGTGGGGGGGGTGTTTGTGTGTGTGTATGAGTGTGACAGAGTGATCATGTGTGGCACCTGCATGAGACCTTTGTGCAGGTGTGTTGGCTGTCACTAGGTCTGGGCACCTGTTGGACATTAGTGAGCTAGGTCTTCCCTTTCCTCGATGTGGAGTCAGGCCTGAAAGCCCCGGGTGGTCTGGAGGCATCCACCTGTAGACACTGAGTCTGTGTGTGGGAGGTGTGTGGCGCTGGTGTCCAAGTCAGAGTGATTGTGCCAATGGCCCCTCCACCCCAAAAGCATGTTCCCAGGTGCAAAGCACTGTCACAGCCTGCAAACTACCCTGGGAGGTAGGTATTATCCCCACTTTACAGAGAGGAAAACTGAGGCTCAGAGAGGGGAAGTGGAAGCATCCTGATTTGTACCAAGGGCACAGCTCCGACACAAACCTAGAACTGTCCCACTCAAACCCAGTTGGTCTTTGCCTGCTCTGCTGCTGCCTGTCTTTCTGAGTATGAAGGCTGGGCCTGATGGGTCCCGAGCATGCAGCACAGAGGGCTTGTGCTTAGCAGAGATTGACAAATGCTTATTCATCGCTTCCTTCAACTTCCTAAACCTATTCCCTCCTGAAACACCCCCTACTTTCCTCCTTTAGCCTTGCAGGCATGGGCTGGACGCCTCGTATAGTATTTTCATCATTAACACCATTTACTGAATGCACGCCATGCAGCAGGCGGGAGACATGCCCTTTCCACATGTGTCCTTGAACCCTATGCAGTAGGCACTTTCATCAGCTTCCTTAACAGATATGGAAATGGAGGCTCACACAGATCAAGGAAAGGCTTTTTTTTTTTTTTTTCTTAGACTGAGTCTTACTTTGTCCCCCAGGCTGGAGTGCAGTGGCATGATCTCAGCTCACTGCAACCTCTGCCTCCGCGGTTCAAACGATTCTCCTGCCTCAGCTTCCCAAGTAGCTGAGATTATAGGCGCTCACCACCACACCTAGTTAATTTTTGTATTTTTAGTAGAGAGGGGGTTTCGCCATGTTGGCCAGGCTGGTCTTCAACTCCTGACCTCAAGTGATCCACCCGCCTTGGCCTCCCAAAGTGCTAGGATTACAGGCATGAGCCAGCATGCCTGGCCCATTTTGTTAAGAGTTAGGCTGTGCACCCAGATGTGCAGAGGCGTGTGGAAGGAGCGGCTTCCCGTACGTGAATGTGTGCGTGGGCTTACACATTCACACAGTCGTCTGTGAGCACGTGCACCATATGGTGTGAGAATGAGGCCGGGGCAGGAGCAGGCAGGACCCCTTGCCCTCTGCCAGTCTCTGTGAGATGCTCCCGCCAGCTCGCATCATTGGCTCCTCACAACAACTCCACTACCTGAGAATTCTTAGTCCCCCATTTTTGGAATGAGCAAACTGAGGGTTGAAAATGGGAAGAGACGGCAAGTAGTACCAGGGCTGGTCCTGAGACCCAGTAGCAGCCTCTAGATGCTGGTTCTTTCCAAAACTCCAAGGCTCAGCAAGGTGTGTCCTTTCCTTCCTGCCGTCTTGGTGGTGCTGAGCACTGGGGTGGGGTGCATTCCTCTGTCTCTACCACCTGCTACTTGGTGCTCCCTCACACCAGCTTCAGGGGAGGTAGGCCCACAAAAGCGCCTGTTGGCTCCACTGAGAAGCCCTTCCCCCTCACCCACAGGGTCCAGGGCGGCTTTTACTGGGAAAATAATTAGAAATCTAATTCTTATTTCTCCCACTCTGCTAATTGTCTGTGGACAATTTGATTGTAACAGTCGTCACTGAAGCAGAAAAACCACCTTATTTCTGCCAGACATCCTCCCTGCAATTAACACCAGCAACTGCTTTGCTCTCTTCTCACCTGCAGAGACCCAGGGCCCTGAGGTGCCCTCACCTTTCTGCCTCCCAGCTCTGGTAAGCACATCTGGGGACCAGGCGTAGCCACAGGGTGGGTGGATGGGGCAGAGGCAGGGTGGGTGTCCAGGGACCAAGAGTCAAGACGACAGAGAGAGAGAGAGAGAGAGAAAGAGGAGAGAGAGAGAGAGAAGGTGAATAAATAGGAAGATTTGAGCATTTGGATAAAAAAGGGAGAGATGGAGGCCTAGGCCCAGCGGTAGGCAGAGAGCACTGGACCAGACCCAAGTCAAGAGAGATGGGGGGAGAAGGGAAGGCAAAGGAGGGAAGAAAGTGCCCAGTAGGGGCCAGGGTGACAGGGCAGGAGCCCAGACTGTCCCCCTGCCAAGGCAGGGGACACAACTTCTCTGAGACAAAACCAGACAGTGTGTTTAGGAGCTGGCTGTGGAGGGCTCCCCAGAGAGCCCAGCCCCCTGTGGGATGTGGCTGATTAGGAAAGGAAGGAGCTCGGGAGGAGGGGATGGGGCACAAAGGCGATGGGGGGATGGGAAGGGGGAGGGATCCGGGCCTAGACAAGACTGCAAATGGCACAACACTGAGAATGAAACAGCACAATCCTGGACTGACCTGTTGATCAAAGCTGCGAGGCTCCACTCTCCGGCCGCCACTGCCCTTCCCTCGCTGGGAGCACAGCCCCTCTGGGGAGAGGGTGGTGGGTGCCCTCCACTGTTATGACCCCACTGTTACTCCTCACACATCATATTTTCAGATCCCCCAGCCCCATCCCGGTCCCCTACTCTGCCTCATATCTCCCCTGCTGGCAGGACCCCTGGCAGGGGTTCCCACATGGGTTGAGTCTTCCCTCTTAGGACACGGCAGGCTGAGAGCTTAGCAGTCCCCTCGGCCTCTGCTGAAGCCTGGCGCAGAAGGCAGGAGAGAGCCCGCTGACTGTGTTGGCACCAACCTGGGCACACTAGTGCCTGCTGCTCTCAGATGCCTGGCTCAAGGCATCTGCCCCAGGGCACCTGCGGGTGCCGTGGGATGACTTGCTGCATGTTCTGTGAAGGGGCCAGGTGTGGGCAGCTCAGCTCAGCTCATAGAGCAGCCCTGAGCAGCGTCCCCTGCCTTCACCCCAGGGCTGCCCATGCCTGGTGAGGGCTCTGACCCAGGCTTTTCTCCCTTAGCTCAGAGTCTTGTGGGGAGAGTGGAGGGAGAGTGTGGGGGCTGGCAGCTAAGTGGGGGGGCCTGGGGCCTGCAGAGGGGTGGTGGAGTGAGAGAAAGAGAAAGGGGAGCTTCATCCCAGAGCCTCCTCTGTCTCTTCTTCCCTCTGCCGTCTCTCAGCCCTCCCCACTCCTCGCTCCCAGTCTTGTCAGGGGAGGATGGGGGTGCCGGGGGCTCCTGTCAGTCTGGAGCTGGAGAGCTCCCCGGGCTTCATTAACATGCAAATTAGCAAGTTCTGACTGGCTGTGGCAGCGACAGGCAGCCACCCCTCCCAGCCCCAGGAGTGTGTGTGTGTGTGTGTGTGTGTGTGTGTGTGTGTCTCCTCTGCGGCAGGGCTGGATGGAAGTCGGGGAGCAGCTCTCATTGCCCTGGTCTCCACAGACAGCAGTGCATGTGTGTCTAACACACATACACACACTTATACACACATACCTACAGAAAGACACACACATAATACACAGCTACATACAGCCACACATCACACAGTCTTAGGGACATTCATGGACACACAGTTACGCGTATAGCATCACACACACAACTTTACACACAGTGGTCACACCCTAAACTGTCTCAAATAGGCATCCCTTTCCAAACTCACACTATTTTTCACACCCTCGCCACAACCCTGCTGAGGAACAAACCCACAAACACACCACCCTCTACACGGCCACACACATACACACATAATCTCAGTTACACAAAATCACACACAGGCACAGTCCAGGGAGACAGCGGGGCTGAGGCTCCACACTCAGCCCCAGAGAGCAACTGCCTCCACCTGGACGCCCTCCATGCCCACCTCACCCACCTTCCCTCCACTTGAACTGGCCAAGATCAGCCTGTGTCTACCCCGGTCAGCTCTCAAGGTTGAATACTGTCTGGCCCCTCTGCCTCGATGCACCTTGAACTCCCTCACCCGGTCCACTTGCACTGTCTTCCAGCCATCACCTCTGCTGGCTGCCTGCCCTGACCCTCTATCCGTGGGGCTGGGCCCCTGCTCTGGCCGCCGAGGCTTCCCTTGAGAGTGGCCCTGGTCACGCTGCATTGAAATTGCCTGTTGATGTGTCTGCCTCCATCAGGATGGGAGCTCCAGGAGGACAGGGCCGGCGTCAGTCAGTCTTGTTTATGGCTCTGTCCCAGCACTCAGCTCACTCTGACCTGTCTGTGCTATTTCCGCAGCAGATGGAGCGAGAGCCAGCAGTGTTAACAATGGGAATGGCTAAGATTTTTACATGGCATTCGCTCTGTGCTGGGCCATATACACAACAACCCTATGAGAGAGTTTCTACTATTCACCACCCCATTGTCACAGTCAGGGAAACTAAGGCACAGAGGGCTTAAGGTGCCTGAGCAAGAGCACCCAGCCAGAACTGCAGTCTGAACGCTGGTTGCCCAGCTCAGAATAGCCCTGCACATGCTCTTCCCAGGACTCTAGGCAGAGATGTGGGGTGTTGAGGGTGGTCACAGGGGGCCAGAAACATTCGTTGGAGAGGGGAAGAGCAGCAGGAGGAGATCTCAGTTCCCAGGAATAGACGGAGGACACTAGATCTCTGAGAGGAAGGTCTGTGGTCACTCACCACCTGCACAGAGGCCCTGGGCCCTGGGATCCTGGGACATCAGGGTTGGGGAGATCGAGCAGGACACCCATTTTATAGAAGGGTTGACTGAGGCCAGAGAGGTCCTAAATCACACTTGCCTTCCATTTCTTGAATATCTGTAAAGTGTGCCAAGCACACTTGTTTATCTACTTTAACCCTTGAGACAGCCCAGTGAGGTTGGCACAATAGTTAGCTCCATTTTACAGGTCAGAAAAGTGAGGCTCCATGTATCTCTATATGCCCAAGGTTGGTGTGGGTATCTGTGGTTTTGTCTACAAGGAACCATTTTCAACCCATGTTAACCCTGATTTTAGAATGGGAGCTGCCATCTTTTACAGAGCCTACCCTCCTGGGCAATGTTGATTGGCTCAGTGAAGGACACGTGATTCACACTGGGCCAATCAGAAGCCCTGGCTTGAGTTTTGTTTTAATTTTTTTTTTTTTTTTTTTTAGACAGAGTCTAACTAGGTTGCCCAGGCTGGAGTGCAGTGGTGCCTTCTCAGCTCACTGCAAGCTCCGCCTCCCGGGTTCAAGTGATTCTCCCACCTCAGCCTCCCGAGTAGCTGTGATTACAGGCATGTGCCACCATGCCTGACTAATTTTTGTATTTTTAGTAGAGACGGGGTTTTGCCATGTTGGCCAGGCTGGTCTCCAACTCCTGTGATCCGCCCACCTCGGTCTCCCAAAGCATTAGGATTACAGGCATGAACCACCGCACTTGGCCCTGGCTTGAGTTTTGAATTTAGGGCCAAGGTGAGCCTCTGGAGTTTTCAGCAACCTGGATACTCCTCTGCAGTAGGAAAAGGGAAATGCAAACACGCTGAGAGCAAGGGAGGGAGGTCCAGCTATCCCCTGCCTGTACTGGGGCACCTTAGGGTGCTTCAGCACATGTTTTGTTGACTGGGCAGTCTCCCAACTAGCTCCACCTTCCCACATCTCTCCCCCAACCTTCCTTGTCATCTCTCTGCTTGTCTAGGGCCCCACACTTACCCAGGGGGCTCACAACAAGTGTACTAGGGTGCTGAAGAGGGGCAGGAGGGGGCTCTGCCCATTGGATAATCCCGGTGGGCACTGAGCCAGGATTCAGGGCACAGATCACCTCTCTCCTGCTGGAAGACTGGCGAATAGCCAGCTTCAGTCACTGAGTGGTCCTCATCCTCACACTGCCCAAGGCCCAGGCCCTTGTCTGCTTGTTCACTCTGCCCAGAATAGTGTCTGACATACAGTAGGCACTCACTGTCCATCTTTGTAATGAATGGATGGATGGATGAATGAACGGACTGACATATGTCCCTGTCCCAGGCCCTGGCTGGGCCACAGAGCTCACTCAGCTGTGTGGAGTGAGCCTTGTCATTGGGCACACTTGGTTCCCATGTGGCTCCCTGGCTCTGGAAACCACTGGAGCTTGTGGGTGCAGCTCAGCAGGTGGTCCTCCCTCTGACCTGTCTGTCTCATCCCTTTCTTCACCTTCTTTCAGCCTTTGGAGTCTTTTATCCAGTCTAGAGTGCAGGGATGTGGAATCTGTGGGTAGCACTCTCAATGCAAGCTGCATCCAATTTTTTTTTTTTTTGGTCTTAACTTAGAAGAGTATCTTTTGAATGTAAAAGGCCAACAGCACACACTTTTGTTTCTTTTGTTCCATGCAGGGGTGACCCCAGTGTCACTGTGTATGGTGGAGCAGGCTATGAATGGCACCCCCGTGTTGTGTAATGTAGCAGGCTCAAGACTGATGGCCTTACTTCCAAGGCTGGGAAAGACCCTTGGGGAGCAAGTAAAGTCGTTTGGTGAGAGTTGGTGGGAGAAAGAGTGGCCTATTAATTAATAACTCAAAATGTCATAAGGCCACATCAGCTACTGAGCTAGGGACTCCAACCTAAGGCTCCGGACAACTCAGGACTTCCAGGCCCTCACAGTTGCCTTTCTGAATTCCCCAGAGAGCATATTCTTAGCAAATTTGACCATGTGCTTCTGAACATAGAATTGTCAGGGCTTTCTGAATGTGGCTGGATGCATCTTGCCCTGTCCCCTGGGCCCTTGTCTTTCCCAGATCCAGTGTGAGGCCCATGCAGGGCTCGGCTGTGACCTACCCTCCCAGTCTGAAGGCCACTGTTAGGCCTGTCTCTTCTGTTCAGAGCTTTTTGAACCAGGAGAGGATCCTAGGTCTCTAGAGAGAGAGAAGAAAGGTCCAGGCCTGCCTGTGGGCCAGAGTCCTGAGTATCCTTCAAGACTGACCCCAAATTCCGCCGGGTGGAACAGAGGTGCTTGCGTTTCTGGCTCTGGTTCCTCAGCTTGGCAGCTGCCATGGGCATCTGGCACAGACAAGACAGAAGCCAGCATGGCCGGCACACTAGGGCAGCCCTCCCCAGCCCTGGAAGCAAAGGGTTAACAGGCTAGGGAAGGAGGGAGCAGCAGTCCTTTGGCTAAGGAGCCTTGTTAATTGATTCCCTCATTCCCATTTGTTCCTGCTAAAGAGAGACAGATGAGAGGGAGCCCGCCAGGCCCCGTCTTGGCACCCGGCAGCTTGGCTGGGCACAGCTGTGCTCATGGCTCTGGTGTCTCTGTGGGGGAGGGGCCGGTCGTAGCGGAGGTGAGGAGGTGGGGCAGTCCCACTGCAGACCTGGTGCCCCTCTGCTCACTTCCCTACAGGCAGAGATGATCTCAGAGCTCTTTGGAGAGGACAGATCTTTTACTTCGCCTTGTGGCACCTCTTTGATCTTTCTGCCTGCACTGTTACCACCATGGGCTGGGAGCCCAGCAGCCAACACCGGAGGCAGCTCCCTCACCATGGGCTCCTGATGGGACCCTGCCAGCCTGAGGCCCAGGCAAGGTTTCTGCCTGGAAGAGGGTCAGCTCTGGCCCGTGCAGTTTAGTTGTGTGCCTTTGTGAGGCAGGCTGAGGTCCATGTCACTGAACCTCACCGTGGCTGCAGGCTCTGTCTGAGCCCCCTGGTCCTGACCTGCCTTAGACCCAACTTTTTATCTGTTCCTGCCTCGTCTTCATCTCAGCCAAACTCGCTGATGCCTATAAAATTGGGCTGTTTTGGATTGTGACAGATGAGAGCCTGCCAGCTTCCCCTGAGAGAATGGAGTTTGAATGTCATGATGTAGTCAAGCCTGAGACCCTGGGGTTCACATGTCTGCCACGCTCTAGCTGCATAACTTGGTCAGGCCATTTTTACCCCCATGAGCCTTGACTTTCTCACAGGGAAAATGGCAGTGATATTAGTACCTATCAGTGGTAGATGGCAAAAGTGGCCACAATTCCCCATCCCTCCCTGAATGCACCTCATGGCAGTAAAATTTGGCAACTTCTCTCATTGCCTTGAATCTGGGATGATCTTGGACTTACTTTGGCCAACAGAATGTGGTGGAAGTGACAGAGCCAGTTCTGAGCCCAAGCCTAAAGAGGGCTTGTATGCTTTCCTCCATTCTGTTGGAGCTCTGCCCAGCTGCTGTGTGAACAAGCATGGGCTATCCTGCTGGATGAAGAGAAACGTACGGCTCAGTCACCCTCAGCATGCAGATGTCAGTCAGCCAACCCCCAGAAGCAGAGCCACTTAACCAACTAGCAGCTGACTGCAGATGCATGAGTGAGCCCAGCAAAGGCCAGAAGAAGAGCTCAGCTGAATTTCCAAACCATGGAATCATGAGCTTAATAAGTGGTGGTTGTTTTAGCTATAAACATTGGGGTAATTTGTTATGCAGCAAAAGCTAACCAATACACTATCACTTAGCTGTGTGGATTAAATGAGAAAATATAGTAAAGGACTTAGCAAAGTGCCTGGCACAGAACAGATGATCAGAAAATAGAGCTTCTATTACTATTGCCCAGGGTAGAGTCACTGACCACAAATTAAAGCCTCTTGTATTTGAGATTGTTCTCTCATTGGCACTCAGAAGTTAAGAGACCTATCCCCTCCACACACTTTTGTAGCAGTAATGAAAATAACAGATAACATTGTTGAGCACTTACTAAGTTCCTGGCTCTCAGGCTTTGTAGCAGGTGTTTTTTTGTTGTTGTTTTGTTTTGTTTTTGGTGTTTGTTTTGTTTTGTTTTGTTTTTGAGACAGGGTCTCACTGTCACCCAGGTTGGAGTGTAGTGACATGATCATGACTCACTGCAGCCTCCATCTCCCAGGCTCAATTGATCCTCCCACCTCAGCCTCCCGAGTAGATGGAACTACAGGTGAGCTTCATCACACCCAGATAATTTTTGTATTTTTTGTAGAGAGGGGGTCTCGTCATGTTGCCCAGGCTGGTCTTGAACTCTTGGGCTCAAGTGATCCTCCTGCTTTGGCCTCCTAAATTGTTGGGATTACAGGCATGAGCCACTGCACCCAACCTGTAGCAGGTGTTTTAGATACATTTTCTCTTCTAATCTTCACTCAACCTTAAGAGACAGGCAATCACATTTATACGTTATTTCATTTTGCACACCCATCATTTTATTTTTTATTTTTTGTAGAGATGAGGTCTCACTGTGTTGCCCAGGCTGGTCTCAAACTCCTAGGGTCAAGCGATTCTCCCACCTTCGTCTCTCAAAAGTGCTGGGATTACAGGCGGGAGCCATCATGCCCGGCCAGCTCACCACTTTAAACCCAAGCAAATGGAGGCTTGGAGATGTGAACTCTAACTTGCCTGAAGTTATACAGCTAGTGAGCCTAGCAAGACCCTTTCACTCTTCCAAAAGCAATGGACTATCCTTTACTTTTGTATGCTTTGACAATTCAACTCCAGTCAGCAGGCATATCCTGGTAACCCCAGGCTCTGCGCATATCAGAGTCATCCTCACACTTTCATCAGATGTTATAGTTAAGCTCAGTTAGATCCCCACCCCACCACCCCACCACCCCACACCTGGACGCTGCTGAAGCTATATTCTTTTCTCTGTCAGGACGATGCATTTAATCCTCTGTTCTCACTGGATGCCTTTTGGGGGTCACAGACTTTTCTCTGGCTACCCCTTCTGGACCTCCAAATGACAACTTACTGAGTTTTCCACCCTTTTGCAAACTTTTCCTTGTTCTCATGGTTTTGTTCCTTGTCTCTAGTCAGAACTTCAGCTGACACTCAAGGCACATAAGGAACACTAGGGACATTATCTGCTCAGCACCCTTCCCTTCTCTTGGGAATCACAGCCCATCCCACCCCACTCCGGCCCTGTGGTCATAGTGTGAGCTGCCAGGCTCTTATAAGAACCCCCCTCCTGGCCACAGCTGATTGGCCCAAGAATGGCACATGGTTGAAGCCCCGCCAATTAAAGTTCTCCAAGTTTTTGGACTGGAAATGCAAGAGAATGTCTTTCTTTTACATCCTATAATCATATACAAATTGAGAGGATGCCATTATGAATTTTTCCATACTTCCTTTTTCCTGTTTCAAAAGAATTTCGTTGCTTTTGTGTGTGAATAGTTTTTAGATTAGTACATCTTTCTTTTTTAATATATGGATTTCTGGGGTAGTCTTTTCCCTCTTCACAAACTATACATTGTCACATTTCTTCACATTTTTAGGCCAAAGGTGGCCAGGTCAGCCCTATTGAAGAGAAAAAAGTTTAAGATAAAATTTGATTCTGATTTTTAAAAAATCTAAGGGACTGTGGCCATGTGTCCTGGCTTGGGGAAGAAGCGGGTCTGCAGCTGGAAAGGATGAGCTGGCATTGGAGAGACTCTAGAGGAGCTGCTCTCTGGGCCATTCCTGTGGGTTCGTTCCGTGGATTCTGTGAGCCAGTAAATCCCTCTTCGTGCCTATGGGAGGCTGAGTAGTGTTCCTGTCACTTACAAACCAGAGTTCTGATCGGGTTCCCTGCCATATAGCCTTTCCATACATTTCTTCCAGAGTGGCCAGGGCAACCCTCTGGAGAGTGAAAGGAAAGGGCAGTCAATGAATGTTTCTCCCCTGGAGAGAGAACTCCCATAGGCTAAAGTCCCATCTTTAAAGGTGATTCACAAATCACTCATGTTTCCCAATCTTAGAAGTAGGCACCAGGCCAGGAATGGTGGCTCACACCTCTAATCCCAGCACTTTGGAAGGCCGAGGCGGGAGGATTGCTTGCACCTAGGAGTTCAAGACCAGCCTGAGCAATTTAGTGAAATCTTATCTCTACAAAATAAAGTTAAAAATAAGCAAATCCAGGCATGGTGGTGCTTGACTGTGGTCCCAGCTACTCAGCAGGTGGAGGTGAGAGAATTGCTTGAGCCCTGGAGGTCGAGGTTGAAGTGAGCTGTGTTTGCACCACTGCTGTGTTTGCCTGGGTGACACAAGACCTTGTCTCAAAAAAAAAAAAAAAAAAAAAAAGGAAAAAAGAAATAGGCACCACAACCAATCAGAGACCCAGATGTCACACTCTCCCCTTTCTTTTACCATCCATGTCCAGGCCATGAATGAGTCCTGGCAATTCTATCTCCCTAAATTATCTCAAATCTGACCATCTCTCTCCATCTCTGTCACTGCCCTGGGCTCACAGCATCCTCATCGTGGCTCTGAACCTCTGCAGTGACTTCTACCTAGGCTGTTCCCTGAGCACGTGCATTCTCCACAAGCCAGCACAAGTGTCCTCAGCATGCCCATGGAGATCAAATCACATTGCTTCTTTTTCTTAAAGTGCCAAGACTTTCCACCTTCCATTGCCTCTGGAATAAAACCTCCCATTCACACACACCCATTTGCCCTGCTAAATCCACGGTAGTCTCCCTCCTGTACTTCCAACACAGTCCCTTTTCTCCCTCCCCAGGACAGTGGCCTTGTCCTTCCCTGGGCTTGGAGCTCTCTCCCCTCACTGGAAAGTCCAGCTCCTTCTCTTTGCTTAGCTCTCGCAGAGTCCATCCCGATCCTCCTTCCTGAAATAAGCTCTCGCCCCAGTTACTCTGTGACCCCATCCCTTGTTTGTATTCATCACAGCATCATTACAACCCAAGTTATTTTGTTTGTTTCCTTGCTTGGAGTCTGCCCCTCTCACTAGAATGTAAGCTCAGTGCGGGCAGGAAATGGATCAGCCTTGTTCCTAACATAGCACTTGGTACATAGATGGGTTTGAGAATTTTTATTGCATGACTAAGTGAATAGTTGAAACTAGGCAGGGAGGCAAATTATCCCCATTCCACAGAACAGAAAGTTGGGGCTGGCACAGAACCAACAAATAGCAGCAAGGGGTCTGAAGCCCGGGTGTGTGTGAGGAGAGAGCCTCTGTGCTTTCCAGAACAGCCAGCATTTGTGTCACGTTTGAATTTACAAAGCAAGCCCATGCCCGTTATTTTAATTGATGTTTCCCACTCAGTTCATTCTCCCAATTTTATAAATGAGGAAATGGGAGCTTGGAGGGGACTCATGCATGGCTGGTCCAAGGGGCTCTGCCTTCAGTGGGAACTTCTTGGGTCTCACGGGTTTCTGGTGCCCCTAAGCCTGTCATGATTGGAAGGACTCAGCCGAGCTCCCCCTGCCCAACCTGGATCCCTGCCTACAGGGCACCACCTCCCTCTACCCCTGTGCAGCCGGCCTGCCTGTGTCTGTCACATCAAGTTCAAGTGATTCATGTGGCAGCAGCTCCTGGTCTGCCTGTCGGCACGTCAGCTAGTCCTGGTTACCATGACAACAGGATGCAAGGCACCAGGGCATCAGTGGGCTGTGGCTCTCTGAGGGGCAGTGCCATAGGCGAGGGAGGGGGCTTGTTTCTTCCTCCTGTGGGAAGCTTGGCAGGGGCTGCAGCCGCTGGGGGCTGGGTGGCCCCTCCCTGCCTCCGTGCCTTGGCATTTCCTTCCTGCCATCTGTGCTGGGAGCTGGGGGAGGGGCTGGAGTACCGTCCCTGGTGGGAGGGGTCTGGGAGCAGATGGGTAGGAAGAGCAGCCCTTCCCATCTAGGCTACGCCCCATCCCCGTTCCAAAGACTCTCCCAGGGCCCTCAGCACACCACAGCCTTTCTTTCCTTGGCATAAATGGGAAGTTCAAGACCCAGTGCAGTCAGAAAATTGGTCTCTGGTCTTGGAACAGAGCCTAGTGAGGGAGGAGGGGCTCTTTGCGGGAGGGTCCTGAGGGAGCTAACCTGCTCTGTGCCAGAGCCTGGCTGGGACCTTCTCTCAGTCACTCTTCCCAGCAGCCCTGTGGCTGAGTGTCACCATATCCCATTTACAGAGGGGAGACTGTGCTTCAGAAATGACAGCTGGAAAGTGGCAGCACCAGGATTCAAACCCAGGTCCACCTGGCTCCCAACCTTGTTCTTGCTGGAACCCTTGCTGCCGCCTTAGAGAGGGAGGGACTCCTTCCTGCTTCAGCCTCTCCATCTAGTCAGTCCACCCCTACCAGAGAGGTGAAGGCTGGGGGCGAGCTCCTGGAAGGAGCGCTGCTCTGCGATTCTGGTGCCTGGGTTTGGGTCACAGTTCTAGAGCAGGCTGTGAGACCCTGGCGGGTCTCAGCCCTGCTCCAGGCCACAGTCCCTTTGTCCAGGAACTTTGAGATGGCTGGAGGGGAGGTGAGGTGTTGCTCAACAGCACATATGGGGCTATTGTCCTGCCCCAGGGAGAGGGCTGGGGCTGGGCCTAGGATAGGTGACAGGGACCGGGATGTGGCCAGAGAAGGAGTCTGAGTTAGCAGGAAAAGCAGTGGTTTGCATTCACAATGAGATGTCTGAATGGAACGCTGCTCATTTGGAATTGCCTCTGAGAGTCATTGGTGCCCCAAACCCCCACATTCTAAAGTGAGAGGCAGATCTCTTCAGGCCTCACAGGACTGATGACCTCAAGCTGGTGTGGCCCATGGCACACACTTCTATGCTACTTTAAGGGAGGCGAGAGTGACAAGTGTGGGGAGGGGAAAGACAACAAGGATTCCTTGGTCAATGTGCTCTACCTGGCGAGGGGTAGGGTGTGCCCCCCTAACTACTCCCACCTTAATTTGGGTGAGGGGTGGTGCTTCAGGAGAAACACTGGGAAAAGCTGACAGAAATGTTGCCTAGAATTTGCCCCTGGCTTGAAAAGAGTCTAGATGGGGGTGGTGGTTTGGAGCCCAAACTCCACCAAGCCCAGGTTCTTCCATGGGTCAGAGTAGCTGTGGGTCAGAGTGGACGAGGCACACTGCACAGAAGGTTCTACCTGCCTTGTGAGGTGACTTCTTGGAGTCTGAGTGGAGAGAACCCCAGAAACAGGAGCTGGGGCAGGAACAGTGGGGTGATCTCCGCTGCAGACCCATTGCCCACGTCAGGGAAATGCCAGTTGAGAATCTCACTGAGGGGCTCTGCAGAGGTCCCACAAGGAGTGCTCTGCAGAGAGGACCCCTAAGCCCCAAGCTTCCTGGAGGACCAGGCCTCCCAGCCCCATCACCTCAGCTTTCTCAGCCGTAGCCAGGCCTGGGCTAGAGAGAGGAAGGACTCTTTAGATTGAATGAGACATTGAAGTTTTGATGCTAGATGAGATTGGAAATTCTAACTCATCAAAATGAAATTGACAGTGCCTGAGAGTGCCCAGAAAAATGATGGGATCTGCCCCAGGAGCAGGACCCACAAGAGCAAGCTGTGAAGAAGCATCTTAGGTGGTGCTGAGGAAGAATCGAGGGTCTTTCCCATCTGGCCCTATTAGGGCCAGCCATTCCCGTAAGCTGGTCCCTTCGGTGGGTGTCCCGAAGAGGTGGCGATTTAACCCCTTTCCAGGCCCCTTGCCCTCCCGCTACTCCTCGCCTGTTTCCTCCCAGCACTGAGCCTAAACTGGGAGGGATCCTGGGGTGGCTGCCTCTCGCCTTCCACTGCCCCCCACAGGGCTCCTTTCGGCTCCCTCCCTGCTCCTCCATCCAGCCCCCAAATCCCCCAGCCACTCCTCCACTGGCCCTAGGTGGCCCTCCCTTTTTCCTCTTCTCCCCCTGCCCACTCTAGAGCTGATTTTGGCTTCTTGGACCTGAGTTCACCTTCGAAGTTGGGGCAGCCTGGGTCCCGTATCCACAAATGGACCAATATATCTAATGGCCCAATAGCCTCTGTTACAGATAGGGAGATTGAG
Organism: Pongo pygmaeus; assembly: GCF_028885625.2. Taxonomy (NCBI): domain Eukaryota; kingdom Metazoa; phylum Chordata; class Mammalia; order Primates; family Hominidae; genus Pongo; species Pongo pygmaeus. The sequence continues at coordinate 189,266,091 of NC_072373.2, read as the reverse complement.
GCCCAGGAAAGCAAGTGAACTTCCTAAGGCTATGCTGCAGCCATACTCCTGGCAGAGGCGGGTTAGAATCTAGGCCTTCAGCTCCTTTCTCCTGGGCTCAGTGGAGTATCTGGGGCTCCCTGGGAGAGATGGCTGGGCCAAGTCTATGACAGATCCCACTCGCCACCCCTCCCTGCCCTTCAAAAGCACATCCAGAAAAATCATAGAGGACAGAGGGCTAGAAAGATCCCTTCCCAGGGGGCCTCAGGCTCCATCAGCATTGGCAGAGATGTCAGCACCTGGCAGTCACCTACGCCCCACACCCAGCCCTGTGGTTCAGTGGGCCACTGAGACCCTTGGCAGGAGCTGGCTGTCAGAGCAGCTTCTGCCAAGGGCTTCTGCGTGCCTACTGCTGTGGACTCCAACCAGGTGGGGTTTAAAGGCACAATTCCTGGAGTTAGATCTGAGTTCAAGTCCTGTCTCTACTGGTTAGAGTTGTACCTCCATGGGCAAATCATGCCACCTCTCTGAGCCCTGTTGTCTCACAGAAAGGAACAAGGCACTGGGATTTAGTAGTGAGGATAATAAGCTAATGCACCCCAGGCACGTATCCCAGTGTCTGGCTTTCCAGGCATCTTCTAGTCCCCTGAAAGAGCTCTGTCATGGCAGACTTTCCTTATGAACAGTATGGTGGAGATCCAGGGTTGTGGCTCCATCCATCCTTCTCCTGTTCACCCTGCATGGAGCCCCCAGGGTCAACTCATCTATTTTAAAACTTCTTTTCCTCCCTCTGTCCCGCCATTTCCATCCATTTTATCCCCCTCTCCCTTTTTCAGAAATGACATAATTAGAGGGGTTTAATGTTCTGCTGCTGAAATCTTCATTTTCTTGGGTAATTTCCACTATTTCATCAAGGAATAATTAATTGCATTGTCTTTAATCAATTGTTTGACAAATCCAGCAGCGGGAGGAATTCTCCCACCATCCCCGCAGCTGCTCTCCCCTCCTGGGTGAGGCGCCAGCTCATGCCAACAGGAGCGCTTGGCTGCCAGCGCTGGGGTGGGTGAGTGTAGAGGAGGGGCCCCCAGTTTCCCCAGCCTCCTGTGGGGGAGGGGAGCGCAGGCAGCCAGGAATCCACCCAGCAGCCTCACGGGGAGCACCCAGCTGAGCTCAACTGTGAGCTCGGCCTCCTCAAAGCCCAGTCAGGTCGGGGGCGGGGAGGGGATCGATCCCATTTAGCAGATGCAGAAGCTGAGGCTTGAGGAGGATCACAGAGACTGAGAGGTGGAGAGGGACTCAGGTATCTCGGGCTCTGAGACTCAAGAGAGGGAAGATAAGATCCAAAACTGAATCTTAGAGATGGAGGCTGGTAACCAGTAACTGGTAACCGGGAGAGGGGAAAGAGGAGAAGGGAAGGACGTCCCCAGGCAGAGGGGGAAAGTGATAGTAGTAATAGTGAATGTTTTTATGGTACTCATGAAATGGCAGGTCCTGTTCTAAGTATTTTATCATCTCAATAACGCTGGGAGGTGGCCCCTCTTATAACCCGCGACTTACAGGTGAGGAAGCTGAGGCTCCCAGAGGTTAAGTGATGTGCCCAAGGTCGCAGGACTAGTGAGGGGCGTAGCAGTTGTGCATTTATTCACTAACACTGCTGCTTCCCCTAGCCACCCTGGGACAACAGACGAGTCCTATTTCACTCGTGGAAAGCCCAGCCCTGCTGTGGTCAACCACGTGCCCCCGTGATCTCCCCTTCGAATGCCTCTTTCTCCTGTCTTTCCCACTGGCCCGTTGCTCCAGCCTACTGGTCTCCTTACTCTCCGGCCACCCCAGGGCACTTGCTCCTCCTTCCAGGCTCTTCTTACAGGATTGCTCCCTGACTTTATTTACATATCTGCTCCAATGTCACCTTCCCAGAGGGCCTCACCCAGGCTCTCATCTCAATAAGTATCACCCCTCCCTCTCCTTACGCTATTTTATTTGTCTTCCTGGTACTGATTCATGAATCTATCCATGGTGGGCATTAGTGCTTTCTGCCAAATACGTCCTGCTCCCCATCTTCTGGGTATGAGTAGGACTGTACTTTCCCGCCCCTCAGAGATGAGTGTGACTTGTGATGGAACGTGAAATAGGACAGACGTGTCCTGTATCATTTCCAGGGCTTCAGATGGGGCTTTTGGAACGATTGGGCCATTTGCCATATTCCCTTTTGTGGAAGTTGGGGATGGAGCCTCCTTCAGCCTGGGCCCTTAAATGAAGACAACATAGAGCAGACTCCCCTGCAGGGATCCCCCAAAAGGCATGCAATGTGAGCGAGAAACAATTTTTCGTGGCTTTACACCACTGATCAAAAACATTGCCCATCCGACTGATCCATTACTTAATACATTCTCACTCATTTTTCTTTCTCCGTGAGAACAGGGGCTTTGTTGTGTTTGCCACCCTATCCCCACTTCCTAGAGCATGGCCTGGCATGCAGTAGGTGACCAGTAAGCATTTGTTGAATGAATGAATGTATGAAGATCATGTTCTCTCGTGCAGGACCTTGGCATTTACCAAGTTCCTACATCTATATTACTTTATCTTCCCTCCAGCACCATGATGCAGGAAACACTTCCATTTTATAGATTCTGGAGCTGAAACCCAGAGGGGTTAGTTGAGCTGTTCTTTGACATGCAGCTAATAGTGGAGGGACTTGTATCCACATGTCTTAGTTCACTGCTCCCCCTCCTGCCCCCATCCGTAAGGTGCCTGAGTTACTCCTGCGTCCCCACCCGTACAGCGGTACTCTTCCCTTTTTCCCTTACACCAGGCATTTGGCCTCTGATGGGAGTGTGTGGGAAGGGGTGTTTCCTTCATGTAGAGCCCATAGTTCCAGAGTCTACCCCTTTCTCCTCCCTTGTGGAGTTACCTGCCCATGCATGGGGTCACCTGCCTGTAGGATTGCTCTGCTGATGAACATTTCACCCAATTGGACAACCCCTTCCCTTCTGTCTCTTATCCCTGCACCTCTCATACCTGGAGTACAGCAGAGAATGGGAGGGTATGCAGAGCCCCTGCGCTCATGCCACGCTCCCCATGGGAAAGGCACTCCCAGATCTAAGTCAGGAATCATAACCCTTCCTTTCCACATGGCTCCATGAACTCAGTTATCTGGCGTTCCTGCCTCCAGTGGGTCAGGAATAATAATTAGAAGGATAAAGTGGGAACAAACACATGGGTGCAGTGACAAGCTGAGACAGGAAGATCATGAAAACATGGAAAGACTGGAAGAACACGGACTTTGGGGCCATTTACTGCAGGGGCAAGGCAAGGGCTCTAAGCCCTTCAGTAAAGCAGGAAGCATCATTTACTGTAGCTCAGACATTAATTAAAGATCATCCCACGAGCTGCTTTCCTGGGAAGTTACTTGATCTCTGTAGCCTTGAGATCCCTCCACTACTGGATGATCTCCAAGGCTCCTTCACAAAAACTCGGCATCTGTATTGACACAAATCATACAATCAGGCAAGGTTAAGTCATGTCCCATGTACTGTTTTAAAAAAGCAGGGGAGTCTATAATACCTTTTAGCAATATATCCATTCAAAGTGGATTTTAAAGGGGTTGACTTTAAAGGTCAATCTAAAGGTCTTCCATTTTAAGAACTTGTATGGGCTTTGTATACTGGCCACTGAGCAAGGCACTGGCGATACAGAGAAAGACATATCCTGCTTTTGAGCTGTCAGTCTAGTGAGGTGCAAGGCATATAAACCAATCAGTGCAATCCAACAAGATGCAGTGGGGCCAAGAGAGATACTAGCTCTTCGTGGTGGATTAGAATGGCTGGGTCTTGACATATTGGTAGGAGTTTTCTGGGCAAAGAAGGGGAAGAATATTCAGGTAGAGAGAACAGCGTGAGCAAAGGCACAGAGGCATGAAAATCTCTTGTGTTCAGAGATTAGAGGTGGTTCAGTCTTAGTGGGGTATTATAGTTGAGACAAATAAAAACTAGAGATCAGGCTGGAGAGGTAACTGGGGGCAATGATAAAAGGTCTTAAATGCCAGTCTAAGGGGTTTGGACCTTATTCTGTAGGCAACAAGGGAGCCATGGAAGGCTCTAGAGCAGGAGCAACATGATCAGATCTATGTTTAATTTTAATTTTTATCTTTTTGAGACAGGGTCTCGCTCTGTTGCTCAGGCTGGAGTGCAGTGGCACGATCTTGGCTCACTGCAGCCTCAGTCTCCAGGGCTCAAGCGATTCTCCTGACTCAGCCTCCTGAGTAGCTGGGACTACAGTGTGTGCCACCATGCCCCACTAATTTTTTTTTTTTTTTTTTTTTGTAGAGATAGAGTTTCACCATGTTGCCCAGACTGGTCTTGAACTCCTGGGCTGAGGCAATCTGCCTGCCTCAGCCTCTCAAAGTGCTGGGATTGCTGGGATTACAGGTGTGAGCCACTGCACCCAGCCCGGATCTATAGTTTAGAAAGTCCTCCCTCCAGCAGTCAGTGTGGAGGATGGGTGGAGATAAGATATCGGCTTGGGGCTGCAGTCATCTGCAGGTTCACCTGGGTGAAAGCATCTGCTTCTAAGGGGACTCATCTCATGCCTGAAGGCTGGAGCTGCTTGCTGGAAAGAAGCCTCATTTCCTTTCCACTGGGCTGCTTGAGTGTCCTCACAACATGGCAACTGGCTTCCCCCAGAGAAAGTGATTTAAGGATGAGTGAGACGGAAGCCTCACTGTCCTTTTGCGACCTAGCCTAGGAAGCCACACTCTGTCACTTTCATAATATCCCATTGTGTACAAAGATCAGCTCTGTTCAATGACTACACAGGGATACAACTACCAGGAGATGACAAGCACCGGGGACTTCTTGGAAGATGCTACTACAGACAGAGGTCATCTTCTTCAACTCCTTTGTTTTTTGGATGAGGAAGCCGAGACCCAGCGATGGGTGGGGACTCACTCAGGGCCATGTAGCAAGTTTGGGCCATGACCAAGGCTACATGGTGGAGTCTACATAAGCCTGGAGGACCGGGATCTTCTTTCCTGGAAGGCCTAGAAGGAGGAGAGGCCCAGGCCAAGTGTGGTGGCTCATGCCTGTAATTCCAGCACTTTGGGAGGCCGAGGCGGGCAGATCATTTGAGGTCAGGAGTTCGAGACCAGCCTGGCCAACATGGTGAAACCCCATCTCTACTAAAAATACAAAAATTAGCCTGGCATGGTGGTGTGCACCTGTAGTCCCAGCTACTCAGGAGGCTGAGGCAGGAGAACCACTTGAACCTGGGAGGCAGAGGTTGCAGTGAGCTGAGATCGTGCCACTGAACTCCAGCCTGGGCCACAGAGCAAGACACTGTCTAAAAAAGAAAGAAAGAAAGAAAGAAACAAAGAGAGGCCATCAGGAGGCTGATTCAGCCCCTGCTCAGTTGGGAGGCTGAGGGACTGGCCAACCTCTCTGAGAGCTGGCTGGGGAGTGGGACCTCCTTCCTAGCCTGTCCCTGGAGTATGAGCACCAAGCCAGGGCTGCTTCCACCTGACCTGGGCAGCATCTCCCACCCTCCCCACCATGCAACACTTCGGCTGTGCAGGTGTGGAGGAGGCACATCTTGCTGGTTCATCTCTCCACCCTTTATTTATTCAACAAGGTTTTACCAAAAATCTCCTATGTGTCTGGCATCTCCAGGACCGATGTTGGACATACATGTCCCTTGACTTCGTGCATGAAACTTACCATCAAGTGGGGTAGACCAACAAAGACATAAAGAGATATGTATGTACAAACTGTGAAACGTGCCTGTAGGAGAATAACAAAGACACTTCGTTTAGATGAGGTAGTTGGGGAATGTTCTCTGAGGCAGTGACATTTAGGTCTAGACCTGAAGAAGTCAGGCAGACAAAGAGTTTGGGTGACAGGGTGGGAAGGGTGTTCCAAGCACAGGGACCCCAGTGTGCAGAGTTGGCTAGGAGGGGTGAGTTGGGGCAGTGGATCTTCAGGGGTGCCCTGCGCAAGTTGGAGCAGGGCGAAGGGGCTGATGTGGAGAGGCCAGGGCCTATCTGGGCTTGCCCTGCCACCAGGCCAACCTCAGTCTGCCTGCTGCATAGCAAATGAGCCCACGTGGCTCTGGAAAGGAAAACATGGGGAGTGGCATGCAGGCTGGATTGTCACTGAGATGGCCCTGAACAGGACCCTTGGCCCTACAGGATGAACAGGCAGACCTTGCAAAGGACAGAGATAAGGCAGGTCTTGCTGCTGCCAGGAAACTCGGGTGTGGGTGGAGGCAAGGGGCAGGGAAAGGGGACTGCATGGGAATTTGGGGCCCCAGAGCTCTGGTGGAGAGGAGACCCCAAAATGTCAGAGCCCTAGGATCGTGAGCCTCCTCTGGGGAGCATCCCAGTGCATTTCTTGTTCCCTGTGGCCTCAGGTGTGGGAGACACCTGAGCTAAGCCAACTCTGGCACTGTCCTGCTGTGTGACCTCAAGGAAGCCTCTTTCTCTCTCTGAGCCTCAGTGCCCTTCACTGTCAAAAGGGCATTAAAATCCCCTTGCAGAGAGTTGTCAGGATCAAAAGAGATAATGGATAGGAAAGGGTCTTAGTGGTTGAGAAGTGACCCTCCCAACCCCCACGAGGCTGCCGGGTTCATCGTTGCTAATGAACCAGTTGGGGGCTGGCTTGGACGCCCATTAGCCACCGCTCTGCCTCGGTGCCCCAAGCCAGCTGAGAGCAGGCAGGGGCTGCTCCCACCAGGGGACCGTGGGGTTAAGTGGGAGCTAAGAGGATTAGAGGGTCCTTGTGAGTGGCACAGCGCGATCATCTCCCACTCACCCTTGCCTCCAGCCCGGGCTGTCTACATATCTGGCTGCCGGGCCAAGGAAGAGGGATGGAGGGAGGAGGAGGGAAGGAATCAAAGGGAAGAGGGATTCAGAGGAGCCAGGGAGATCTGCTGCACCCCCACGTTCATGCACATGCACAAAAAATACACATACAACTACACACAAGAGCACATAAACACACATGTATGCAGTGTGCATATAGGTGTACTCGCAAGGATACACGCATGCATACATATTGCACACACATGCACATGAGTGCGTATGAAAGCACATATGCATGTGACATAGCACGCAGCATACATGTGACATAGCACACAGCATACATGTGACATAGCACACAGCATACATGTGCATACTCACATGCATGTGTGCATGTGCATAAACACACGTACACACTGGCCAGGTCATGCCCTCCCCTGCTACCCCAGTCTCTCACACAGTTTGAGACCCAAGGCCTCACATGTCCCCAGGTCATAACTGCACCTCGGATGCTCCTTCAGTCTTACATCAATGACACGCACAGCCTGTGACTTGCACAATGTCTCACAATGCTAGAAAGGGCCTGAACCAGGATCTAAACTCATTTTGGAGGGTGGCGGGTGTGCCTGTATGGAGGGATGGAAGGTGAATCCAGGAGACCCCAAAGGGCTGCAGCCCCAGGAGCAGGAGGGGGCTGATGCTGGTAGAAAGAGATATTACACACCTGGCATGGAACTGCTCAGACATATGATTACCCAGTGCCTACCCCCCAGGCTGGCACATCACGTTGCCCTCTGCTTCTCTCTCCTTTCAGCTCCCTGGACCCAGTCAGGGAGCTTCTAGCCAAGGGCCTGGTGTCTCATGAAGAGAACGAAGATCAGGCTGGCTGGGTGCCTGGTGCCCCTGAAGGAAGGAGGAAGGGAGCTGGCATCTGTGGAGGACCACTTCTGACCAAGACTGCCTAGTGAATGCTGGCCACTTTCATCTTGTTAAATTTTTAAGTGAAAGGTCAGGGGACTTGCAGTGTTCATGCGGCTGGAGCAGGACAAGGCAGGTCTTGACCTCAGGCATCCATTTCCATATAGCCATGGGCATGGCTGGACAGACATACAGGTTGGAGTGGCCTGGGCACAGCTGCCAACAGCAGCCTCCCCGCCCCACCCCGACTGCCACACTGCATCTGCTGTCCCTGCTGAGGGTGGGGGGAATAAGAAAGTGGAGTGAAGGCATGGAGTGGGCCTGGGTAAGGGGCTCAGGGCTGGACACCCTATGCATGGCCACAGGTCCTTGAGCTCCAGAGTATCCTGGTGATGCCTGGGGCAGTTCTTGGGTCTCCCCCAAGAGACTGCTCCGGGGCAGGGTGAGAGAAGTCTCCCCCGCTGGATGGCATGCTCTGAGGCTTCCTGGAGCTGTCCGCTGTTGCCTGCCAGGGGCCTGGCCGGTGCTGCAGCCTGAGATTTACGACCCAGCCTAAAGGCGCAAACAATAAATCAAGCTTGAGTCTGGCCTTGGACTGGCCCTCCCGCTGCCTTCCAGACCTCTCACCTGCCATGTCCAAGCCAGGCACTAGAGTTGGGATGGGAGCATCGGGGAGGAGCCCTGGCCCAGCCTCCACCTTCCCGCTTCTCCCTGTGAGACCCTCTGGGTTTTCCAGATACTGAGGCCTGGAGGTTAAGGGCTGGGGCTCTTGAAGCTGTCAGCCTGGGTCCAAGCACCAGAGCCCCTCTATTCCTGGTTGGGGAGCTTGGGCAGAGGCATAGCTCTGAGCATCCATTTATGGGGATAATGGTCACACCGGCACCAGGCGCCCTTGTGGGTTTGCTAAGCTGCTTAAAACAGGGCCTGGGAGGTAAGTTGCTCTCACCTGAGTCCCTAAAACAGAACACAGGGACATGGGTGTGGCTTTGCCTGTGCCCCAGGGTTTATCCCTCATTGTGTCTGTCCAAGTGCCTTGGGGAGAGGTCAGGGCAGCCCTTTTCCTAGAGGCTGCTGTGAATCACTGGGCTCAAAGCAGGGCCAGGACAGGGCTGACTGGGGAGGTGCTGGGAGGTGCCCCCAGCCACAGCCCTGCAGGCTCAGGGACAGGAACAGAGATAGAAACCAGCTTTTCCTGTCCCCTCTCCCCACTGTGGCTTTTCCTCCTCTGGACAACCCTATGAAGCAGATACTGTCCGTGTTTAAAGATGAGGTTGCTGATCTCATCTTTAAATGAGGGGGAAGAGGAGGTATGTGACTTGGCCAAGGTTACACAGCTTGTAAAAGGCAGGTGGAAATTTGAACCAGCCTCTCTGGGTTTTAGTGTCTCTCAAGAGCACACCAGGCCCAGTGGCTGGGACAGGACAGGACAAGTTGCTGGGAGTTGGTGAGGCCTGGCAAACCACAGGCGCTTACCAAGTATCATTCCCTCTGCCTTCGGAGGCTAGGGAGAGGGATGAAGGGTGCCTCTTCACTGCACAGGGGCCCGTAGGATGCCCAGCCGGGGCCCACCAGGGCTGAGTGGGGCGGGAGCTCAGGGAGGTTGGTGCCCCAGATGAGTCCCAAGCCCTGCCCTGGAAGAGGCTCAGGAGATAAGCTGGGGCCCTAGGGCCCCATCTCCTAGCAACGTGGCCTTGGGGACCCTGCGGACTCTGCCTGTCTGCCTCAGGTGCCCCAGGGAGCCCAGCTCAACCGCCATCCCCAGGAGGAGGTGTCTGGCCCAGGAACCTACTGGGTGGGGGCAGAGCAGAGGGCGAGTGCTAAGCCTGGGCTTAGCCCCCAGGACAGGGAAAGAGGGTCCCCACCTCCAGCCAAGGGTGAAGCTTCTGGGGTGTGGGGGGCTGTGGGGCTGAAAGGGGAGGGGTTTTCCTTTTCCCCTCCCAGCTGTCTCTCTGTGTCTGTCCCCATCTCTCTTCCTAGTGTGCTCCCTGCATCTGGGAGCTCTCCCTTCTCCCTTCCTCTGCCTCCTGCAGCTGCCCTCACTCCCCCAGTTCTCCCTCAGGGTTCGGTTCCTCTATCTGTCCGTCTGTCTCTCTTCCTGTCCCACCCGTCTCTTCCGAATGTCTCTCCCACATCTCTCATGCCCCCACCCTGTCTCCCGTGTTGCTTTGCTCTGCCTCTCTCTGCTCCCCGCCCCCCAGGCTCCCTCCATCCCTTATGCTGAGGCCTCCCCACCCTCACACGTGTGGCTTCCCCTGTTTCCTGCAGTCTTCAGGGAGCCAGGGAGGCAGCGTAGGTGCTGGTGCCCCAGCCGCGGTTGGGAGTCATACCACGGATGCTTAGGGGGTGTGCAGGGAAGCCAGGCTGAACAGGGAGACAAAAATTCACTCATGACCTGGGGCTGATCTTGCCTTCTCTTGGGCCTCAGTTTCCCCATTTGTGAAATGGGTCTAATGGCTTTGGTAGGAAGTATTCGTGTTCTCTAGGCTGTTGTGGATCACAGGCTGTGATAGAAATGGACAGAATGTCAGGCCGAGGTGGTGTGAGGCATCTTCTGGAGAAAGGGCTGTGCTGGTGGAAGCCCTTCTGGGGGATGGAGACTCGTCCTTGTCCTTCTGGCCAGCAGGCTTTGGCTGGCACTGCCCTCCTCCCTCAGGAGTGGTCTTCCTGGGTTGAGTCAGGGAGGCCTTGGTGCACTTGGCTGCATCATGGTGCCCTCTGGTGGCATGCGGCAGAAACTGCTGCCACATTTTGCTCTGCCCTCTGGTCCCGGGCGGGTGTGGACTCCAGGGCCTTGCTGAGTGACCCTGGGCCCTGGGAATGCCAGTAGGAGCTAAACTCTACTGAGCACTAGGTGAGTGCCAGCCTTCTCTGCACCACAACTGCTTCTGTGCACTCTCCTATTTCGTCATCACCCTGCCCCACTGTTACCCCCATCTTACAGATGGGAAAGTTGAGACCCAGGGTTTTAACCCAGGCAGTCGGCTCCACAGCCAGCACTCTTGACACCACACTTGGAATTCTGCCTCTAAAAGGCCTCCAGCAGATGCTACAATCCCACTATCAGTGATGACCCATTCTTTGGGGCCATTTATTTGTCTAACAAATATGTATTTACACTTGCTATTATCAGAGCCAAAGGAGCTCACAGAATCCACTTAGCCTGATTGTATCACTTTACAGATGGGGAAACTGAGACCCAGAGAGGGAGAGTGACTGTCCCGTGGTCACATGTGTGAGTATGAGGGTGTATGGTAGGACTAATGGATGGCAGTGTGATTGTCAAGCCCAGCATGCGTGAGGCAGTGTGAGACCGGCGTAGGAGACAACACACGATGAGTGCAGTGTTCTGGGGTGAGGGAGGCCACGGTGGGTAGGAGTTGGGGCCACCCCATCCTAAGTGGGAAGCACCGCTGGAGGAAATGCATGGGGCAAGGGTGGGCGTGAGCTTGGATATGGGCGTGGCTGGGGTCAGTGTCTGAGCTGTGTGAGGGAGAAGGGAAATGTCTAGGAGCCAGTGGGAGCCACTGGAGGGGGCCGCAGGTTTCCCAGCACCTGCCTGGTGCCAGGCAATGCAAGAAATAGGACAGCCTGTCCTCATGGAGCCTGCATTCCAGGAGCTGAAAGCACAGATCACTCCAGAAACAGGCCTCTCACATCCCATCCATGGTGATGGACTCAGAACAGTGCGGGAGGCAAGGCAAGGGGTCTTGATGGGAGCTCCGTGGGGTGAGGGAAACGGTCTAGAGCTTAGCCTGGGGGGTAGTGACGTGGAGGGTTCAGAGGTAGAAATACATCTAGCTGTTCACTTCAAAATAGTGCCCCTTACTGTATGCAAATCTTACCTCAATTAAAAAAGAAGAAAACAAAAAAACCTAGTCTTCTGCTTTGGGTGGGAGGGAAAGTGGGAATGGCCAGTAGTTGTGGCCTGGGTGGAGAGGACCTAGACAGAGAGGTGGTGGCAGAGAATTCTATGGAAAGTTTGCTGGTAGGAGTGAAAGCTGGAACCCAGCTCTAGGCTTCTGAGGAGCCCCAGGGGATGGAGCTGCAAAGATTTGGGGAGGCTCAGGGATCCTGGGGCATCCCATCTCTGGAAGAGCCTCCCCTCTGCAGAAGTGGCAAGAAGCCCTCTGAGAGTGTGGGTCTGGGATGCTTTTTGTCAAATCTGCAGGTGCCTGGGTCCGCAGTCTACTCCTCTGCTGGGGGTGGAGGGGATCCCCTAGATCTACATTTTCACACATTCCTAGGGTAATTTTGACACTGTCAGCTGCACACCAGTATTAGGAAGTCACAGCCTGAGGTTCCTTCCAACCCCTGGCTTCTGTGAATCCAGATTCTGAGATTCCCTGCATTGGAAAGTCATTTTAGCTAGGCCAGTGCTGCCACCGCTGGCCATGGCGAGGCTGAGTCCCAGGGAGGGGAAGTGACGTGCCCATGGCCTCATAGCCAGCTTGCAACCAGAGCTGTAACCGGAACCCTGCCTAGGCTGCCAGGCCAGGTTCCCAGCCCCCGCCTGGCCAACTTTGTCATGCCCAAGGAATTCCCAGCTGTCAGAGATGGGCGGGGACCGCAGGCGACGGCAGGGAGCCTGGCAGCTGTAGGTGGGCCCCACCCACCCTCCAGGTGCCCCAGGTCTCCGGAGTTGGTTGGGGGCCATCTCAGGCTGTTGGCTGCTCGGGGCTCAGGCCCACCTCCTGCCCCTGTGGCCCCAAATAGAGCTCCTGGGGGCACTTGGCCACCAGGGGAGGAGAGCAGAACCCTGACTCTGTTCCCAGCAGGGGAGGACCTGTTGAGTCCTGTCATGTGGGAGTGCCACCCCAAACTCCTGCCTGCAGAACCTCATTGGGATGCCGGTGGCACAGGCTGAGCCGGCAAGGTCACTGGAGAAGACAGCGAGGGTGAGGGCGTCCACCGCCAGCCTGGCACTGCCCCCACTGGCGCCTGTTGGCTCTGAACCTCTGCCTAAGGCAGTTGCTTGCACCTGGCCTCACCTCTGCTGGGGCGTCCTCTGCCAATGACAGCCGTCCCTTCTGTTTTCTCTCCTCCTTCCCTTCTCTACCCCTCCCTCTTCCTTTTCTTGCCTACGGGATTGGGGCCCCGTCTACTCCTCTTCCATCCTGAGCCCTCTGGAGACAAGCCGACCTGGTCTGAGCCCCAGCTCCTGCTCCTCCTGCTGCTTAGCTCTGTGACCTTGGGAAAGTTGCTAAACCTCTCTGAGTCTCAGTTTACTTATCTGCAGAATGGGGGGTAATAGATCCTATCTCCTGAAGGGCTTGTGAGGATCTTTAAACTGTCTAACCTTGGTTGGGCACTTACTCTGCCAGGCACTGTATGTGTGTTTTACCTGAGTTATCATCCTCATTTTATAGACAGGCAAAATGAGGCTCAGAGAGAGGGGACAGGCTTGTTCCTAGTTGCTCAGGTGTACATGCAGAGTTGGGCTTTCTGGATCCAAGATCTCTGTTCTTTCCTAGGCAGGTTGGCACTGAGGGAGCAGGCAGGGCCATGGGCAGAGCTGTGACCTCACCACATAGGGAGGTGGGCAAGGCTGGGCCTGGGTCCCATGCGTGGAGAGGTTACGATCCCGGGTGTTGGGAGTCAGGTATCGTCTCCATCTGTAGAATGAGGAAAGTTGTAACCATCCCTAGGTGCGATACCTGGGACTGAATCCAGCTTCCTGCACTCGCCCTTGTCCAAAGCAAGGACTCTTGAGTTCCGTCAGTGGAAGGGGAGCATGACTCTGTCTTATGGAGGCAGTCATACATAGCAAATGTTGGTGACTTTTACATTTTTCCTGTAACCACTATCACAAGTCCTGAGATCTTTGCCCGAGGGATGAAAATAGGGGCGCACAGAATTTTAAGTCCTCACTTAAGGACTTGAACTTACCCCTCCTGAGTAGTACATAGTAGCCCCATCTCCAGAGGAAGAGACTGCTGCTCAGAGTGAGGCCCAGCTTTGTCCCGATCACACAGCCCAGGGGTGGACAAGGTCCTGCCCCCTCCCCGCAGGCCTCAGAGGGAAGGCCAGGCTGGCTCTCTCCCCATCAGCGGCCGCCTTCATTAGCATTCCGAGGTGCACTGCCCAAGTTGCCATTATGTGGTTGGGTAGATTCACATCTGTAGGTTCTAATTCACCCTAATTGACCCTGCAGGGAATCTTCTAAACTCCTGGGTTTTTGCAGCTTCTTGGAGTTTTATTTTGGCTTTTGAAAAATAGTGCATTCATGCCAAACACACAGGGCTATAAATCGATGCTGCTCTGATTGATAAAGTATAAAAAGGCCAGCATGCTGAGTGGCCAGGCCCTGGGTTGTCTGTGTATGTGTACATGCATGCATGTATGTGTATGTTTGTGTATATGTGTGTGTATATATGTGTGTGTCATAGCAACACATAGAAGCTGGCCTTCATCGAGCATTTCTGCGTTGAGCTCTGTGCTAAGCACTTCACAGGCATTAAATACAATTGCCCAGGGTCCAGCTGCTACTAATTGTCTGATCCAGAGCCCAGCTTGGCCAGGAATAAGAAGGTCAGGGCAGAGTCAGTGAGCTCATTTAGGTTGTGGCAAGTCTGAGGTTCTTGTGGGATATTCAAGGGAGGGAGCCTGGTAAGCTCTGAGGCTTACCTGCTATTTCACTTAAAGCAAATCAGTAACCCTCTTTGTGCCTCAGTATCCCTTCTACAAAATGGGGATAATCAATCACAGTACCTACTTCACAGGGTTGTTGTCAGGCTGTCTGCCTCTTGGTCAGAGTGAGAACGGAAAAGCACTCCCTGTATTTAACAACAGTGTGTTGAGTGACTCAGTAAGAACCATTTTGGTGGAATACAGGGTGGACAGCAGCAGGCCTGGGAAGCAGACGGCAGGTGCAGGAGTGAGACTGGCCGTAAAGGTAACCCTGGAATATGTTTTGCTGGGAAGGGGGAAGAAAGATGGGTCCTGGTTGGAGCCAAGTGTAGGGCTTCGGAAGGGTTTTTTTTTTTTTTTCTTGTTTTTTGTTTTTTGACATGGGGAGTCTCGCTCTGTTGCCCAGGCTGGAGAGCAGTGGTGCCATCTCAGCTCACTGCAACCTCTGCCTCTGGGTTCAAGTGACTCTCCTGCCTCAGTCTCCCAAGTAGCTGGGATTACAGGCGCCTGCCACCACGCCCAGCTAATTTTTGTATTTTTAGTAGAGATGAGGTTTCATCATGTCGGCCAGGCTGGTCTTGATCCTGCCCACCTCGGCCTCCCAAAGTTCTGAGAGTGCTTGAGCTAGGCTGAGGTACACTGGTGCCATCTTGGCTCACTACAGCCTCGATCTCCCAGGCTCAAGCGATCCTCCTGCCTCAGCCTCCTGAGTAGCTGGTACTACAGGCAGCTGGGACTATAGGCATATGCCACCACGCCCGGCTAATGTTTTTTATTTTTAGTAGAGATGAAGTCTCGTTTTGTTGCCCAGGCTAGAGCATGTTTCTTGATGCAGGGAAAGAGAAGGTGAAGAAGGGGGATAGATGAGAGGAGGGAAGGGTGGAGTCCAGAGCTCAGGGCACAGATGGGCTCCTTGGGGAGGGCCGGCTGGTTTATCCCATGGTTGCATCTTTGCAGAGTGGCGGGGAGACTTTTGCAGGGTGGGTGCCCAAGACTATGGCTATAGAAAGGCTCCTTGGGGTCCAGGATGGACAGGGAGGGAAGTGCCCCCAGGAGGAGAAGGAAGGTGCTGTGATGAGGTCAGCGAGTGAAGGAGGGCTAAGTGAAGGAGGGCCATGGATAGAGGCCAATATGGGGTTGGGAGGATATGGGGTGGGGGAGGTAGTTCTGAGTGAGGATACCCAGGCCATGGCATGGGTGGGGTTGGCTGGGCCAAGTACAAAAGAGGGAGAGAGTTGTTGGTGATGAGGGAGAAGTAGGGGCTTGGCCAGGTTGTCAGGGGTCCAGGGAACTCCCAGGATGAAGGCAGGTGTTGGTGGAGAAGGCCGAGTCAGGCCTCAGGTCCTGGGGGTGTGGAGGTGTGGAGGGAGGTGAGGGGAAGTGGGGGAGGTGGCTGAGGGATGGGGAGAGGGAAGGCGGGGCTGAGGATGAGGGGTTTTTGCCCCAAAGTGGTGGCAGGGTGTCCTGGCTTGCAGCTTGAAGGGTTTTTATATTTTTGGCTTCTTGATGGGAATCTGGAAGTGGTGATGAAATTGTGTCATGGATCAGGATTCTGTATTCACAGGGCCCTTAATGGCCCATGCTGCCCTAAATGAGTCCCCTGCTGTCTTGTCTGACTTTTCCTCTGGGTGAATTCTATGGGGCTGGGCTATGTTGTAATTTACCTCTGCCACCACCGAGCAGGCGAGAAAACCGCATTGGATGAACAGTTGGGGAGACGTGGCTAGGAGCTCCTTCCTGGAAAACAGTCTCTGGGAGATGTAGCATGGCGAGGGGAGTGTGGATTCCCGAGGTCAAAGTGTTCCAACCAGAAGCTGTGTGGCCTCTGGCAAGTTCTTTTCTTCCTTCTCTGTAACCTGGGGCACAGTGATGCTTCATGAGAGCGTAAAGTGCCATGGCAGTTGGTTCCTTCTTCTTAGTGATTACTATTACTCAGTGCTGACCAGAGAGAGGCCTGGTCTCTGTGGCAGAGGGGGTCCCTGGAGGGGCCCAGGACGAGGGTTTTGTCCCTGCTCTGAGCACTTGGGTGCTGGTTAACGCCACGGGTTGGTTCTGGTGCTTTCTCCAAAGCTCTGTGGCAGACAGAACCAGGGGCATCACTGGCTCCATGCCTACCAGCTGTGTGACCTGGGCAAATCCCTGTAGGCACAGAGCTGCCTCCTTACTTGTAAAATACTGATTATTGATTATACCTCCTTCACTTCATTCATTCATGTGTGTACTCAGCAAACATTTCCTGAAGCAAGGTAGTGCTGCCATCAGATGAAAAGAGATGAAGAGTGGCTAAGGGGTTGCCTGGGGGCGCACACAGGTAAGTCTGCCCCCTCCCGCAAGATTCAGCTCCAGCTCAACCCGAACCACTCCCACACCCTGCACCCCACCTGAGACCTCTTGGCCGCGGCTCCCTGCTGGTTGACAGACGCCCTCTTGTGGCCGCGGCCCCTTCGCACGTCGCCCCGCGCCCGGGGACCAGAATCCCCGACAAGGGGTGGTCAGCTCAGCGGCAGCACTGGACCCTCTACCTGCCCCCGCTCCCCCGATTGTACGGAAGTCTGCGGCGCGTCTCAGGCCACACTGCGAGTTGGGGGTGGCCCTGGCCACCAGCCTGGTGTCCTTGCCTGGAGGGAATGCGAGGTGTCAGATGACCCCGCCTGCCCTGCCCCTCCCAGGCCACCCTCGCAGAGGACGCCTCTCCCTGGCAGGACACCCTAGGGCCGTCTGGGCCCGGCATGCCTGCTGGCTCGTGAGCAGGCCCTGGAAACTTGCGCCTAGCGCAAATGGGCGTTAGGCGACACTGCTGGCTGCCAGCTGCCAGCCCCACACCCCACAGGCCCCTGCCTGGCCAGCCCCGGTGCACTCCTGGGATGTCCCCTGCAGGCCCAAGGGTCTCAGGCCCAGCCTCGGGGCTGTGTGCTGCCTCGGGGCTGTGTGCTGCTGGCAGGACCCACAGCCTCCTGAGCTCAAAAAGCGGCTCTGCCCTTTCTTCTTAGGTTCAGCTAAGGCCATCTGTGCCCGAGGGGCACAACAACTGAGTGGAGATGAGCAGCCCAGGGGCGCCCTGCTGGCCCGCACCCTGCCCAGACCACAGAGGGCGAAGAGGTCGCTGAGTGAGTGGCGGGGGTGTGGGATGGAATTGTGTACATGGTGTGGTGTGTGTGTGGAGTGTGTTGGTGCGTGTGTGGTGTGTGATATGTGGTCTATATCTCTGTGTGTGGTGTCTCTGTGTAGTGTATATCCATGTGTGCGGTGTGTCTCTGTGTGGTGTGTGTGTGCATGTGTGTTTTGTGTGTGTGCTGTGGTGTGTCTGTGTGTGTTGTGTGGGTGTGGTGTGCCCTATGTGTAGTATGTGTGGTGTGTGTGTGGTATGTCTGTATGGTGTGTGTACATGTCTGTTGTGTTATGTGTGTGTGTGTGGTATGTGTGTGGCATATAGCTATGTGTGGTATGTGTGGTGTGTGTGGTGTGTGTGCACGCATGTGTGTTGTGTATGTGCATGTGTGTTGTGTGGTGTATATCTATGTGTGGTATGTCTGTGTGGTGTGTGTACATGTGTGTTGTGTGTGTTATGTGCGTGTGTGTGGGATGTGTGTATGGCATATAGCTATGTGTGGTATGTGTGGTGTGTGTGTGCATGTGTGTTGTGTAGTGCGTGTGTGTGGTGTAGTGTATATCTATGTGTAGTATGTGTGGTGTGTGTGTCTGTGTGGTGTATGTGTGCATGTGTGTTGTGTGTGTTGTGGTGTATATGTGTGGTGTGTGTGTCTGTGTGTAGTGTATCTGTGTGTAGTGTGTCTGTGTGTATGTATGTTGTGTATGTTGTGTGTGTGGTGTTGTGTGTGTGGTGTGTGTGGTGTGGTGTGTGTGTGCATGTGTATTGTGTGTGTGTTGTGTGTGTGTGATGTGGTGTATCTGTGTGTGTTGTGTGTGTGGTGTGGTGTATATCTATGTGTGGTATGTGTGGTGTGTGTGTCTGTGTGTGGCGTGTCTGTGCATGTGTGTTTGTGTGTGTGGTGTTTGTGTGGTGTGGTGTATAGGTATGTGTGGTGTGTGTGTGCATGTATGATGTGTGTGCATGTGTGTTATGAGTGTATGTGTGGTATGTCTGTGTGTGGTGTGTGTATGTGCCTATGTGTTGTGTGTGTGTTGTGTGCATGTGTGTGGTGTGGTGTCAACACTGGACAGCATGGTACAGGCACTTCCTGAAGTCTAATGCGGAAGGCCCTTAGCAACCTTATGTCCCAGATGAGGAAAGAGTTTGGGGAGGTGGTGTGACTTTTCCAAGGTCACACATTCACCCAAGAAACGGCCCCCAGGATTCAGACCCAAATCTGCTGACTCCCAAACCTGCCTTTGATTTATTGATTTAGATTTGTACAAGTTTCTATACACAGCATAATTTATATTTATTTATGCATTTATAATAAGCCCAACTTGTGTTTAAAATCTCTCTGCTCCCCAGATTCTCAGTGAGGTAAGCAGGCCCAGGCTCAGTGGCCTCAAAGGCAGGTTACAGAGAGCAATGGGGGCATAACCTGGTCACACTGGAGTTCTGGAAAGATCCCTTTGACAGCCAGTGCGTGCATGTATGTGTGTGTATGTGTGTATACATTTGTGTGAATATATATGTGTGTATGCAGGCATGTGTTTGTATATGTTTGTGTATGTGTGTGTGTTAGTATGTATTTGTACATTTGTGTGTATATATGTGTATGTGTGTGTTTGTGTGCATATGTGTGTGCATATGTGTATATGTGTTGGTGTATATGCATGTGTATGTGTATGTGTGTATGTGTATATGTGGGCATGTGTGTATATTGTGTTTATGTATGTGTGTATGTGTTTGTGTTTGTGTATATGTGTATGTATATAGGTGTGTGTATAGACGTGTGTATGCATATGTATATGTCTGCGTATATGTGCATGTATTGTACATATGCATATGTGTATATGTGTATGTGTGTAGGTGTTTGTACATTTGTGTGTTTGTATATGTGTGTGTATTGCATGCATCTGTGTATGTGTGTGTATATGTGTGTATGTGTATATGTATGTGTGTGTATTGTGTATGTGCATGTATGTATATAGCTGTGTGTATAGGTAGCTATATGTGTATGTATATAGCTGTGTGTATAGATTGTGTATGTACATGTATATGTCTGTGTATATGTGTGTAGGTATATGTGTATAAATGTGTGTGTATGTGGGTGTGGGTGTGTGTATGTGTGTGTGTGTGTGTGTGTGTGAGCTAGCAGGGGATATGCTGAGCAGGGAAATGTGACAAGGACCTGGCAGCAGTCCCAAGGGGTGATGGTGGTGGCCTGGATTCTGGTGGGCTGGGGGTGAGGAGAGGATGGATTCCAAGAGTTCGGAGGGGCTTGGGCAGGGCTGGGTGGTGGTTTGGATGTGAGTTCGGAGGGGCTTGGGCAGGGCCGGGTGGTGGTTTGGATGTGAGTTTGGAGGGGCTTGGGCAGGGCCGGGTGGTGGTTTGGATGTGAGTTAGGAGGGGCTTGGGCAGGGCCGGGTGGTGATTTGGGTGTGAGTTCGGAGGGGCTTGGGCAGGGCCGGGTGGTGGTTTGGGTGTGAGTTCGGAGGGGCTTGGGCAGGGCCGGGTGGTGGTTTGGGTGTGAGTTCGGAGGGGCTTGGGCAGGGCCGGGTGGTGGTTTGGATGTGAGTTAGGAGGGGCTTGGGCAGGGCTGGGTGGTGGTTTGGATGTGAGTTAGGAGGGGCTTGGGCAGGGCTGGGTGGTGGTTTGGATGTGGGAGATGGGCAAGAGGAGGCAGCAAGTGTCTGCTGTGGGAACCTGCGTGGTTGATGGGGGCTCATTCTCTGAGGTGGGAGAGAGGAGCAGAAAGGGAAGGCAGTGAGTTCAGCCCTCTACCTGACATGTGGGGCAGAGCTCCTGCTTTCTGGGTGTTCTGTGGCCTTCTCTGAGTGACGCCCACACATGCACATACACACCTACTTCCCCCAGTGCACCTGGGCTATTCCCCAGCTTGGCAGCTGATGGGAAGAGTCAGAAAGGGTCTGGAGGGCAGCGGCTGCATCCTGCTTCGGCCCGAGCTCCACCTTGACCAGCAAGTCCTGAGCCCCGGCCATTTCCAGGCTGTCCCCGGGCCTGGTAGGAGGAAGACATGGCCACCATTCTATTAGAGGCCTGGCTGTGGCCAAGCTCTCTGAGGGACAGGAGTCTGTAGCACTGGTCTTGGTGGCCCAAGCTTCCCCCACCGGTGGACAGACGTGTACCTCAGAATCCAGGACTCAGGTCCTAGCACTCTCTTCTAGCATTTAAGGCAGCCTCATCCTAAAGCCTGGAGTCCCTCCTCACCTCAGCCTTGGGCCCCTCTGGCTGGATTGCAGGGTGCTGGCATGTTCCTCTTGGCAGAAGGCCAATGGAACCCCAAGAGGAGCTCTCTCTGCCCTCTCTTTTCAGCCTCTCTAAGTGTCCCTCCTCTATGCCCACTGCAGAGCAGCCCCCGTCTGATTTGCTGGGTCATCCTTGTCCCCTTGGAGCCTCAGTTTCCTCACCTGTCCATGGCAGAGCCATAGTGGGGGAAGTCCCCATGATGAGGAAGGGGCACATTCCTCAGAACGGGGGCATCTCTTGTCATCCTGTCGGGGTCCCTGCCTGCAGTGTGGGGGGCTGCCTATGAGAAGGCTCTGTGGGCCCCTCCTCTGGGGCCCTCCCTGGCAGGCTGCCAGCAGTTCTTCCAGGCTGAATGAGTTATTTTGAAGCGATTGTGGGGGATGGATTAATGAGCAGTTGGCTCTGGAGCTGTGATCGGTGCCAGCCCCCAGCTCCCGCCCTAGTGCCCATTGGCTCTGGAAATGCCACCGAGCATGGGCCTCCCTTCCCAGGGCTGAGCAGCGAGAGGCAGGCCAGGGGCTGCCCTGGGCCAGGCACCTGCTTAATGACAGGGGAGGCCCGCTGTCCTGTCTCACCCATCTCCTGTCCTCAGGCCTCCGGGGCAGGAAGGGGCGTGTGGTGGTTCTTCTCAGGTCAAGCTGGGCTCCTAGCGGGCCAGCCTGGAGAGTCCCCAGCAGGGCCTCGAGGCCCCTCCGAGGCTGCCCCAGCTCTCTGCTCTGGGCACAGTGCATTGGTTGTCCAACATTCCTGTGAATCTTTAGCAGCAATAAAAGTTCGGAGCCCTTGCCTGCCACAGCCAGCCGCATTCCAAGAGGGACATGCAGCTGGGGTTCCTGTTCCCATTTAGCACACGAGGAGCAGGCACAGCCAGTCACACAGCCAGGGGGCGGGGGAGTCCAGGAACCCATCTCCTGTGCGTGCCCGTCTACCATGACGCTCCCTCAAGCCACAAATGCTCCCTCCTCCCTCTCTCTCCCCCCCGTCCTCCTCCTCTCACTCCTTCCTCTGTGGCCCTCATGCTTGCTCTGTCCCCCTTCTGGTGACCCCAAATCCTTTCCACCCTCTTCCCAGGGTTTCCTCCCCATTAGGCCATGACCTCCACAACAGCAGTAGCACAACAGACCCATCTCAGTCACCCCAGCATCCAGCACAGGGCTGGTCACAGCAGCATCCACAACTGTCCACTGTCCACTGAGTGACCAAGTGAATGAATATGTGCAGCCCAGTGCGACCCGGAGCTCCCTTCCAAGCAATCTGTTCCTCCGGCTTGCATGCCTCTGGCTGTGGGAAGCTCACTTCCTTATGAAGAATCCGTTTCCACCTTTAGATGGTTCTGTGCGTCTGGAAGGCTGGCCTTATGGTGACCTGGAAGCTGCCCCTCTGGAGCTGCCCACATGAGCTACACAGAACAGACCTGCTGTCTTTCCCCACTTCATCCTTTCATCAAAACCCCACTGCTTTGTGCTCCAGGCTGAGCGGTGGAGATCTGGCTCCTGCCCACTAGCCTGGGTCACCACATCCCGGCCCCTGGCTTCTTTGCTGTTTCCGTGCACATCATGCCTGATTCCCCGCCCAGCACCTTTGCACCCCCAGTCTTGGCGGGCCCCTTCTCCTCCATCAAATCTCCGCCCAAACATGTCCTCTCCAGCGGAAGTCAGCCCTTCCCTTATTCTGTTGCGTCCTCCTGTTTATTTCCTTCACTTGCCAGCTCATCTCAGCTTAACTCATCTTACTTCCTTAATTTGCAGTCTTTATTTCCAGCCGCCATGAGAACAGAAGTTCTCTGGAGTGGGGACCTCATCTTTAACCCTGGAGCCTTCCACAGGGCCTGGTACACAGACATTAATAACTGTGTGCCCAATGACATCATCCCCATCCCCATCACCATTCTCTTCATAGAGGCAGAAGAGCCATGAAGCGGCTAAAAACCAGGCCTCTGGGCCATACTGTCGGGCTCTGGGGCTGAATCCGGGACTTAACCAGTGTTTCCAAGCAGCCTCAGAGATAGAAGCAGGCAGGGCTGAGAACGCTGATTCCCCACTGCTCAAGCAGGCATCTTGATTTTGCCCAGAATGTAGGCTTTTTCTCTCAAATCTTTCTCATTCCCCTGTAAACACAGAATCCCTTCAGGATCTGTGGGGGAAAGGAAATTCACATATAATGAACATCTCCTGTGTGCCTGGTGAGTTTGTTTGCTCTTCCTAACAACCCCATGATTGGAGCCCCTGCTTTACACATGAGGAGCCTGAGGCTCCTCAGAGAGGCTGATGCACTTGTTCAAGGACACACAGCTGGGAGAGATGAACCTGGGACTGCACCTCAGTGCTGTGCGACCCCAGGATCTTGGTGTTTGGAACTGGAGGAGTTCTGTGGAAGTTGGAGCCAGCATGTTCTGTAGAGCCAGAAACAGGCTTTGGCTGCCCCTGAAGCCTGATCCAAAGGTAGCGAGTTCCTCCACTGGAGGATACCAACAACATGCCAAGTAAGCTACCACGAAGCCTGTGCAGTTGACACGTGTTGGCTCCGTTCCAACAACTTTAGGAGGAGGGAATCATGCTCAGCCCCATTTACCCTGAAGAAATGAAGACTGAGAAGTCAGAGGAAGGCTCTGGGACAGAGTGGAATGAATATGCAGTGAAAGTAGTCATTACAGCAGTTCCAATGCGTGCGTCACTGCTTACGTGGGTCACCGCAGTGGTGTAGCCAACCCTGGGCTCAGGGTGCTGCAAACAACGCTCCACTTAATGTTTACAGCAACCCAAGGAAAGCCGGTGCCATTATTGTCGCCATTCTCCAGATGTAGAAATGGGCTCAGAAAGGTTAAGTAATTTGCCCAAGGTTACACAGCTCGTCAGTGGCAAAAAAATGACAGTCACATGACTGACTTCAAGCCCCACGAGAAATCTCTAGCTGATGGGGCTACTGCTTCTGAGATGAAGCAACCAGGAGCCTCTGTCAGGGTCAGGAGCCCCAGTCCTCTTTCTAGGGTCACTTGTGACACCCCCATCCTTGTGGGCCTCAGCAGAAGGGAGAGTATCCCTGGGGATGTCCTCTGGCCATTTCAAGGACAAACTGTAGAAGGCTCTCGGTTTGAGGGGCCATCTTTCCTGTGACCGTCTCTGGCTCTCACAGGTGCAAAGAATCACCCTTTCAAGAGGGTCTTTGGATCTAGAAGCTTCCATGCTCCTCTCCCATCTGATCAGCCATACCACTCTGAAAAAGCAATCTGAAGGAAATATTTTAAAATTTGAGAACAGCTTTTGGCACAAAGGTATGCATCACAGCTTTGTGCAGAATAGCAGGAAACAATTTTAAGATTGTGAGCCATGGGATCAGCCTCTTGGAGGAGAAAGAACTTAAAATGAAAGGGAAATGCTCATGAAATCTTACATGTACTGAGCAGGAGATGACAGAACACCTTCTAAAGCACAGGGGTAAGCAAAGGAACAAAAGGATGTCAGCGAATGTCGAGGACACTTGGGGTGAGACAGAGCTGGGGACTTTTCTTTTCTATGTTTTTTCCTTATTGTCATATTTACCAAGTTTATTTAAACAAGGATTACTTTTATAGTGGGTCGGGGAGGAGAGAGATAGAGAGACCTTTATTTTATGCAACTAAAACCAAAACTGCTTCTGGATGCAGACAAGAACCAAGTGTGCCACCCTGGCCAGGGTGCAGGCTCTCCCACCGCCAGATCCTGTGAGGCTGACAGATGTTGAATTTCCTAATGCTGCCCTTCTCTGAGGAACACTGGACATCTCAGTTAAAAATGTTGTACCTGGGTTGACAGAAATTCTTTCCAAAGCACTTACAGTCTTACCTCAGGCTTGGCTGTGGGGTGTCTTGGCAGTTCTTTTGCCTGCAACTCTTGCACGTATTTTCCAAAGCACAGAATCGTTTTTAGTGGAAGTAGCTTTCCCCTATAGGATCTTCAGCACAAGGGCTGGGGAAAGGTGGGCAGTGGGTGTGGTGTTTCAGCTGGCTGATGTCCACATTCACATGAAGGGAGTTCATCTGATCCAATGGGCTTGACCAGGGAATTTAATTATTATTTGGGTATACCAGGGCTGAGGGCCTTTTCCAAGCCAGGCCAAGTCTGCAACGTCCCCTGTGGCCAGGGGAGCCCCGAAGGTCCAGAGACCAAGGAAGGAGCCCAGAGCAGGCCAGGGTAGCCCCTGGTCCTGGGTCTCTTGTGCCCCCAGATGCTGTTTCTCCCCAGCTGGAGCTGGTCTGCTGAGGGCCTTCAGGAATCCTCCAGGGGTGCCCAGCACATCAAGAGAGCATCTCACTCTGGGCGCCTGCATCTTTATCTTCATGGGACCATGCCCGTGAGAAGGTGGAGGACGCTTCAGCACAGCCGCTGCCTGCCCCGGGTTGGGGGGCTGATCCTGAGGGTGGGTCTTTGGAATGGAGCAAGTAGAGGTGAGGAGTGAGGGGGAAGGGGGTGTGCTCTATCCTATGCTTTGTGATGAACTAGCCCCATCTGAGGGAGGGGAAAACTGAGGCTTGGTATGAGAGACTTTCCCAAGATCATCCAATTTGCAGCAGAGCCAGAATTATTACCCAGGACATGAGGTTTCTCAGGGGGCATCAGGACCCCCAAGTGCTCACTGTGGAAGGTTCTTCCAGAGCCTCCTTCTGGTCCTAGATAGGCCCATCATAGAGAAGGAACAGTGAGTCAGCTCTAGGCAGTGTGTACACTGGAAAGAGCACGGGCTCTGGAAACAGATAAACTCGGTTTCTACTGTGTGATCTTGGGTAAGTCACTTAACCTCTCTGAGCCTTCCATTTTCTGCAGCCGGACACCAATACCAACCTCATGGGGTTAGTTTGAAGCAGAGGAGCTTTCCTGGGAATGACAGGGAAAGAGAAGTCATTGACACCAGGGGATACTCAGCCGGTCTCAATGCAGGACAGATGCTCCCAGGCCACACCAGTGGGAGCTGCCCCCCTGCCGGGGTCTGGAGGGCAGGACCAGCATGCCTCCTCCCCTGAAACCTCTGCGCCTGACATTGCCTGGCACGAGGCAGGGGCTTGATAAATGTCCACTGGTCAAATGAAGCAAATTTGGCAAGTGGCCAGCCCCATTCCTGGTGTTGTCCCTGCCTTCCTGGCCCTGGAGCCCCCTCCTGCTCTGAAGGCTCCGCTTCTGCCATAAGCCAGGTCCCTGCCCTGCCCTGTGTGGCTCAGGAGACATGGACATCCCCGAGCTGGTCCAGATGCCTGCACCCCTGCTTTGCTCCTGGGGGAGGACTTTGCCTGTTTCTCATGGACGCTTACTCCGTGTCAGAGGCCAGGCCTCACCCGCACGATCCCGTTCATGCCTCGCAACCCCACAGGGCAAGCGCCGTGAGGATCTTCACTCTACAGAAGTGGCAGCTGAAGCTTTGGAGGAAAGGAGTTGCTGCTGCGGACTGAATTGTGCCCCTGCTGCCCCCACATTCATATATGGAAGCTCTAACCCTCTATGTGACTGTATGTGGGACGCGGTCTTTAGGAGGTAATGAAGGTAAAATGAGGTCATAATCCCACAGGACCGCGCGGCCTTATAACAAGAGGAAGAGGGACCGGAACTCTCTCTCCATGTGAGTGTACAGGGCAGGCCAGGAGGAGGGCCCGCTCCAGAAATGGCCCCGTGCCAGGCTGCCCAGCCGCCACCGCTGGGAGAAATGAGTTTCTGTTGCGAGCTGCCCAGTCTGCAATACTGTGTTATGGCCGAGGCTGACCATCACTCGCCCAAAGTCACACAGACAGGAGCAGACAGGATTCAAGCTCCAGTCTGTTCTTGCGGACTCAGGCCTGTTCATGACCCCACAGTGGGTCTCCCGTGCTAGGGCTGTGCCTCAGTAGCCGGGTCTGTGGAGTGGGTGGCTTTTTTCTGCCCTGCTCCAGGGTCATGAAGCCTGAGTAACCTTTGACTCACCTCAGGCTCAGCAGGCTCCCTGTGGGCCATGGGGCCATTTCTGCTGCAGCAGCGCCCCCTGCTGGACCAGACCACGTCTGCCTTGTGCCTGCCCCCTGGAGTTCGTTCCCCTCCCTCCAGATCTGGCCCTCCAAGCCCTGCCCCTTCCGTGCCATCCCTCAGGTTACGCAGGGCACTGGCCACTTCTGCACAGCCAGGCCTTCCCATCCTACCCCCAAGATTCACAGAGCAGGGTCCACTCCCTCCCAGGCTTGGCTTCCCCAGGCTGAGGGCCAGGCATTGGCATCCTTCCACAGACCACATGAGTCAGCTCCCTCCCCACCCAACAAGGCCAGTGCTGGCTCTGTCTGAGGCCCCTTTGTTCAGGTCTCTTCTGAATAAAGGCACCAGAGGCTGCAGCTCTGGCCATAAAGCCCCAGATGAAGCTTGACAGGAGGAGAAGTGGACACAACAGGCCAGGTGGGGATGGGACGCCTCTGGGCCAGGATGCTGCCTTGGGCCTGAGTGGGCAGGGAAGAGGCAAAGATATGCTATCGTGGATCCTAGGCTGGCTACAAGGCTCTCAGATGCCAACCCACCTCCCTCCTGTCCTTTTACACTCGCTGGGTCCCCTGCCCCCTGCAGCCCAGGGCCCCTCACTGCCTCCTCCACCAGCTGCTCACTGAACCCCTTGCAGCTCTTGGAGAGGGCAAGCTGAGATTCTGGAGCCAGAAACTCCTGGGTCCTTTTCTACACTAACTCACTTTGTGATCGTCTTCTCTCTTGGCCTTCGTTTCCTCAACTGTGCAATGGGGGCAGTGCACTCCTCTTGGGTGTGAAGGGCCCAGCCGAGGGCCCAGTGCAAAGCTGGCGTCAGTGCATGTTTGTGTGATGGGCAGATGGGCTGGGGGGGGTCGGTAGCCTTGACTACAGGGACAGGGACTCTGCTCACCTCCGGGCTGTCTTCCTTGCCTTTCTTTCCTTGAAGGGAGTGGTTCCCTCTGGGTGCCTACGCTAATGAGCTCCCTGCAGCTCCATCTGCATAAGGAGCTTCTGACTCGGTTTCTCTGGGTCAAGCTCAGGCCATGGAGGCATCTTAAGGGCAGCTTCAGGTGGAAAAAGTAGGTAGGGGTGTGGGGAGGCAGATCCAGTTCCAATCTTGATTTCACCAAGTTCTTATCGTAGAAACTCCTGTAAAACTGTTTTCCATTGTCTGAGCCTCAGTTTCATCTTCTGGAAAATGGAGCAATGACACCCTGTTAAAGGAGCTCCGTGAGAAGGTGCAGCTCAGAGTAGGTACCTCGTGCCCACATCCACCACAGTCTGGGTTGCATCTACACTTGCCCTCTCACCTCTCGGTCCCTAACTCCTCTGAGCTGCAGTAGCTGAAAAGCAGCTCAAACTCAGCTTATCTCACCCTCAGCTCCTTACCCCACCCCAGTAACTGCCCACTCTCCACTCACTGCACAGACCAGAAACCCAGGTGGGGTTTCCTTGATTCCTTTCTCTCCCTCAACTCCTTCCCTAGTCCCCAGACCCACAGCCCCAGAAGATTCCATCCTCACACACTCCTGCTGCCTCCTTCCTTGACGGTCCACTGGACTGGTGCAGGAGCCTGCTGGCAGTTCCCACATTCGTCTAGCTCCTTTCCAACCCTTTCCCCACACTGTAGCTCATGACTTTATCAGGCTCACATGCGGTTCCTTGCTGAAAATCCTGCAGGGGCTTCTCAGTGCTTCTAGGAGGAAGAACACATGTCTCTGCTGCAGGTCCTGCATTATCTGGGCCCTATGAAGACCCTGTTAGATTTCAGGGCGCCTTCCCCTCACTCAGAGCTCCAGCCATCCTGGACTTCCTTTGCTGACCTTTCCCTCTGTCTGGAATGTTCTTTCCCATCCCACCTCATTGCCTGGTTGCCACCTACTCACTCTCCAAATCTCAGCCCAGGCACAGCATCTCTAGAGAGGCTTGTCCTGAGCCCTGGCAGGGTTGAATGCCTCTGCTGCAAGCTCCTGGCAGTATGGGGCCTCTTCTTTGGGCCCTTTCTTGGTTATTGCTGAACAAACCTTTGGGTGACCCTACGGCAGAGTCTTCTCTGTCCCATAGACCGCAAGCTCCCTGAGAACAGGGTTGCTTCTATGCCTGCTTGCCTTGGCAGCTCCAATCCCTGCAGAGAATTTGGGATGAAGCAGATGCTTGATAAATATAGTCATATCCTCCTTGAACCCTTGGATGCGTTCGTTCTATGTCCTGAGTTTTGCACAAGATGTTCAGGCTGATTGTTGGTTGGAGAGCTCACGGTGTGGTGGAAAGAATCTTAGTCTGGGATTTCTAGGATTCAGGAGTCTTGAGTTCTAGCCCTGGTTGTGCTGTGTGACTCTGGACAAATCACTGCGCCTCTCTGAGTCTGTGTTCTCACCATAACATCAAGGGGCTGTATTGTGCAAGATCAGAGCAATCTCTTCCAATCGGATTGGTACAGGAAAATTTCTTGAATAAGACGGGGCCTGTGCAGGGTCTTGAAATAAGGGCAGGACTGAGTGAGGTGGAGAAGGAAAGGCATTCCAGATGGGAGGAACAGCATGAGCAAAGGTGGGAATGAACATAGCCTGTGAATTGCATGTGTGGCTGGATGGAGGGTGGGAGGTGAGGCCTGGGTGAGCAGGAATGTTGGGGAGCAGGGACTGAACTCCCCTTCCCAAAGTCCTCTGGGGCCCCCAGCTGACTAGGATCCCAGTCCCAGCTCTGAGAATGGCTGGTTCAACCTGAAGATGCCTTAATTGCAAGGCCCCTCAATTATCCACCCCACCCAGCACCTCCCGCCTCTGGCATGGTGGGTTAATTTCTGGCTCTCCAGAGTTGTCCTGTTAATAGTCTTGTCTTCCTGTAACCGACAGCTCCCTCATCAGATAGCGGCAAGGACAAGTCCTCCGGGGGGAACCAGAGGCTCCTGCCTGCCGCCCTCTATGGCTAGGGAGATGGCGTCACCGCCCAGGAATGCTGCACCCAGGCCCCCTCCCCGTTCCCAGCAGCTTATCTAGTCTGGAATCTTGTGTCTGGCTTTGCCATCTCCTGCCCTGTGCCGCCCCCTGCCACCCTCAGCCCACACAGTGTCCCCTAGAGCCGGCTCCTGTGGAGTTTTGGGTTAAAAGGCTGCCAAGATTGGTTTCTTGGTGCCTCGTTGGGCCAGGTCTGGAGCTCTGGCTTCTGGGGGTGAGGCTGGGTGCCGGCATCCTGGCTGAGGGATGGGTTGAGAGGCAGCAGTTCATGTGCAGGATGCTGCAGGCTGGATTAGCAGTCTAAGATTGGGATGGGTGGGAACTTTTCCTGCCAGAAAGAGCCTGGGTCCCTGGAATAGTGGGGACTACGGGATGGGAAGCAGGGATTTCACCCTGAACAATCAGCCCACCCAGTGGGCCCAGCATCGAAGCAGTGGGGAGAGACTGGGTGGGTCAGATCAGCCAAGTGTGTTTGGCAGGTGCTCTGAGTCCTGGGGTGAGGTTTGTTTGCCCCTTGTGGTCACCTAAAATGAAGTGCCCATCAAAGGCAAGACTTCAAAGGCCACCGGTGCCAGAGAACAGAATTAAGGGCAGAAGGAATTCAAGGACTGTTTTTAATGGTACCAGACAGTTTGAAGAAAGGAAATGTGATGAAAAATCCCTAGAGCCTTAACCCAAGGCATGGACCCAAACTCGAGAACTTTCTATGGTCTGGAAAAAGAATCTCAACTCTTATCAAGGCAGGGCAGACACGACCAAACACCAGATGCCTACTTTGATCTGGTGGGTTGCTGAGTTACAATATTAGTTGAATTCTCAAACTTTGCAGGGTTTTTACATAAATATCAGGAATTAATCCAGAAGAGGTGAGAGTTGAGAATCAGAATAAGGGTAGACAGGATGGTGCACTCAGAGACCCAAACTTCCAAGCCTCACAGAGTGTCCCATGCTGTCCAAGCTGGCCCTTCTCACCTCTTAAAGGGGTTGTTCCAGCTCAAGTCAAGACTCCTTGCCTAAGGGTATTCATTTGCAAGGCAGAAAACAACACTCCCTGCTTGTGCTTCCAGGCTTGTGGCGAGATCAGATTCCAGCATGTTCCTGTTGACCAATTATAAAGTCAAACTTTGGAGGAGAAAGTTTACTTACCAACAGAATTACAAGACTTTACTAACTTGTCTTGGCAAAATCCTGGGCATACCACATGTGGATGGTTTATCAGAAGGAGTATCATTTTAGATCTGATGTCAGGAATTAATCCAGAAGAGGTGAGAGTTGAGAATCAGAATGAGGACAGACAGGATGGTGCACTCAGAGACCCAGACTTCCAAGCCCTACAGAGTGTCCCATGCTGGCCAAGCTGGCCCTTCTCCGCTCTTAAGGGGGCTGTTCCAGCTCAAGTCAAGACTCCTTGCCTAAGGGTGTTCATCTGCAAGGGGGAAAACCATAGAAAGTTCCCGGGTTTGGGTCCATGCCTTGAGGTAAGGATCTAGAGATTTTTCATCGCTGTTTTCTTTCTTTAGGCTGCCTGGTGCCATTAAAAACAGACATTTCAACTCACAGTTCTAGAATTCTTTCTGCCCTCAATTCTGTTCTATGGCACCAGTGGCCTTAATTTCTTGATGTCATTGAGCCTGTCTGAGCTCTGGATTCAATACGCTGGATTCAATACGCTGGATTCAATACTCCCAGGAGCTGGGAGAGATTTCTTGACGTAAGAAATTCAGGAGAAAGATGTCCTCCTATCCCAAACCCTGACCCTTAAGAGACCCCAGAAGTTACTCCCTTGTCTAAGACCTTATACATTATCATTGAAGAGGGGAGTGCCAACCTCTTTGAACCCCCCTGCCCACCCAAAGGCTGTTCTCTGTGTATTAGGCATGCTGGTGGTAGTTGCCATTGTTAAATAAACCCCTTATATCAATGGAAAATAACTTGAGCCATTACCATAAAAAATGTTCAGACCCTCACCCCACTCAATATGTCGTACCAGGCTGGGCACAGTGGATCACGCCTGTAATCCCAACAGTTTGGGAGGCTAAAGTGGGAGGATCGCTTGAACCCAGGAGGTTGAGAGCAGCCTGGGCAATGTAGGGAGACCCCATCTCTACAAAAAACAATAGAATCATAAAAATTAGCCAGGCACGATGGCACATGCCTGTAGTCCTAGCTACTTGGGAGGCTGAGGCAGGAGGATCACCTGAGCCCAGAAGATTGAGGCTACAGTGAGCTTTGATTGAGCTACTGCACTCCAGCCTGGGTTACAGAGTGAGACTCTGTCTAAAAAAAAAAAAAAAATTCAGAACCCAGGTCCCTTGAATGGAGTGGTCAGCCTTGAGGAAACACTATCTAATAATATAATTTAGTTCCTTAAAGCTTCTCTTGTTCCTCTCCAAAAAGACCTGTGGCCATATTTCAGAGTAACAGTGTACTGGCAAAGATCCTAGATCTCTTGAAAATTAACCCTGAATTAATGCTAATTTCTAAAGACCCAGATTACCCAGAGATTTACCAATGAGAGTGGGGGTTTGTAGGGATCAGATGCTGAATGGAATGTTGATCTGAGTCTGCTTCATGACAGACAGCAGTACTATCAGTTGGTACTTCCCCAGGTTCTCAGTACAGAGTTACAATAGATACTCTCCGGATTGGCAGACTTACTGCATGGTTCCCTGACCCATAGAGCAAGGACAGGCCAAGGGAAAGCCACTATAGGTTCCCAAATCACATCAAAATAGTAAGTCAAGAGCACTAATGCATATTAAGCAGAAGCACAAAGATTAACATGACTGTGAAAGAAAGATGCAGGGATTGTGCTTCCAGTTAACTTTCTAGTTTGGCCAGTGTGTAAATTGGATGAGTCTTGAAAAATGAAAATGGATGATTATAATTAATCAGGCGGTGATTCCAATTATAGTTCCACAATGTTCCAAATGTGGTCTCATGATTGGAACAAATTAATGTAGATTTGACACCCAGAAACTATTTTCCCTCCTATATCCTGATCACTAGAGAACATCAGAACTACTTTATTTTCTCATGACAGGGACAGACAACAGCACACCTGCCATCTTGCCTCAAGGCTGAGTCAACTCTCCAACTCTGTGCCATAAGTTAGTTCACAGAGACCTTGATCATTTCATCTTTTTATAGGCATCACACTGGTCCAGTACACTGGTGATGTCATGCTGATAGGTCCTAGAGATCATAAAACAGCAGGTACCTTGAAATACAATTGTTTTCCAGAATGAGGGAAGAGCAGCCTGTGAAAATACAGGGGTCTCAGTTAAGTCTGGGGACAAAATGTCTTAGGAAATTCAGAATATTCCCTTCAAAACGAGGAATAAATGAATGAAGGTTATTGAACTTTGCATCCCTGACCACTAAGAGGCATATCACTGGGTGGGCTATTCTAGATTTTAGAGGCAACATATACCACATTTGTGTCTGCTACTTTAAACTATTTCCTGAGCAATCGAAAGTTTCTTGCTTTGAATGGGGTCAGAGCTGGCTAAGACTCCAAACCAAGTCCTTAGGATCCATTAGATTCAATGGTGCTTGAAGAGTCTGTGGCAGACTGCGATGCTGCACAGAGCCTTTGGCAAGGCAAGATAGGAGAACCGCAGTAAAGGCCCTTCATTTTTGGAGCAAGGCCATGGCTTCTTTGGCAAATAACCATTCGCCTTTTGAGAAACAGTTCCTGGCTTGCCCCTTGGCAGTGTCAGAGGCTAAGCATCTGACCACAGACTACGAGGTAACCATTTAATCCAAGCTACCCGCTGTGTCGTCTGACCCACCTAGCCATTAAACTGAGCTTGCCCAGCAATGCCCCTCTCTCAAGTGGAAACGGTATAAATGGGTCTGGCCCCGGGCACATCCTGAAAGCACAGGTACACTGCATGAGCAAGTGGTTCACTCTTCCAGCGTGCTATGACTTTCTCAGCCTACATTTATGCTCACAGAAATGCCCTATAGCCAACTTACCGAAGAGAAAAAATTCTGAGCCTGGTTTACAAAGGACTCTGCATGGTATGCTGGCACCAGCTGGAAGCGAGACCTTGTGATATTATAACTCCATTTAGAGTATCCCTGAAGGACAGAGTAGGGAAATTCTCACACTGGGTAGTACTTTGAGCGGTATATTTTACTCTCTTGACCTGGAAGAGCAGAAGGCCTAAGTTCTGCAGTGATTCATGGTAAGTGGCTAATGATTTGGACAGATAAACGGGGACTTGGAAGAGACAAGACTGAAGGACTGGTAAAAAGGAAGCTTGGAAGAGGCATGTGATTGGACTCTTAGAATGGACCCAGCATCATACGCATACTTACATCCCATGGGAGCACTCACCAGAAGCTCCTAACCACCCTGGAAGGATCTTAATGAACAGATGGACAAGATGTGACCCGCTTTGTGGATGCCAGTTTGCCTCTTTTCTCAGGCACCCCAGTATTTGCTCAATGGACTCAATAAACAAGTTGGTCAAGGATGTCACCTGGTGGTGGATGGATGACATCAGACTCCTTTCTTCCTGGAAGGGGACTGGGATCTGTCCTCACTGGCATAATCACTTATTCTGGATTCGGCTTCGCTTTTCCTGCCTGCCATAACCCATAATTCTTCCAGCAGCATCATCTGCAGACTCACCAAATTCCTTCTCCACTGTCAGGGTGTCCCCTACAACATTGCTTTGGGCCAAGAAATTTATTTTACATAGAGAGAAGTACACCAGTGGACTGAAGCCAATTAGATCCATTGGTCATACCAGGTGTCCCATTGCCCAGAAACAGCTGGACCAATAGGATTACAGAATGACCTAATGATGAATCAATTCCAGAGGCAGATGGAAGAATACAAACCAGTGTGAAGCTGCAGTGCCATTTTACAGGATGCCGTAGACACTCTTAACAAAGCTAGATCCATGGCCAGGGGAGCCAGGAAGCAGAAGCAGGGTGGTGCCTCTCACAATTCCACCCAATCACTCCTGAAACTTGGGGCTTAGAAGGGGTAGTACCCAAGGAAGCAGCGCTTCTACTAGGGGATGTAAGTTGAATTCCAATTCAGCTTCCACTGAATTGGAAGTTGAGAATGCCAGCTGGCCATTTAAAACTCCTTATGTTGCTGAGTGAACAAGCAGAGAAGAGGAGTTATGATTTGGCTGGGGTTATTGACTTTGACTCCTAAGAGGAAATCAGCTTTCCCATGCTTAGTGGGAGCAGAGAGTAACAGTATGGAAACTGTTGTAATCTAAAAGTAACTGAAGACCTTTCTAGCTCTAGGTGGGCAGGCCCCGCCCAGTCTCAGATCCATAGGAATAACTGTTTAAGTCATCTTGCCAGGTAAAGGACCCTGCCTGGGAAAACAGGAAATTAATAAATGCCAACTATTATGTGATGACCAGCAGCAGAAGGAGATGTAGTATTTCCCTTCATTTTCTTTTTCCTACCTTGTCATGTCTATGTTAGTATATTTTAACCTAGTGCTTCTTAATCTCTAATGTACATGCCAGTTATCTGAGGGATCTTGTTAAAATGCAGATTCTGAATTAAGAGGTCTCAGTTGAGGTCTGAGATTCTGCATTTCTAAGTAGTCTTTCCTGACCTCTTTACAGAAAGTAGTCCTTCCCAAGCCACTCCTTCTATTTACCCTGCTTCCCCCACCTTCGTGACAGTGATCCTTCAGATTACTTATTCATTTATATATTTGCTCATTTATTGCCTGTGGCTTATACTACATGTAAATTGCATGGGGAAAGAAACCTTGAATTTCTTATTTATCTTCATATTCTCAGCACCTAAGACAGTATGTGGCACATAGTAGACACTCTGTAAATATTCATGTAGGCTGGGGGCAGTGGCTTATACCTGTAATCCCAGAACTTTGGCAGGCCAAAGAGGGCGGATCCCCTGAGGTCAGGAGTTTGAGATCAGCCTGGCCAACATGGTGAAACCCCGTCTCTACTAAAAATAAAAAAATTGGCTGGGCACGGTGGCTCACACTTGTAATCACAGCACTTTGGGAGGCCAAGGCGGGTAGATCACGAGGTCAGGAGATCGAGACCATCCTGGCTAACACGGTGAAACCCCGTCTCTACTGAAAATACAAAAAATTAGCCAGGCGTGGTGGTGGGCGCCAGTAGTCCCAGCTACTTGGGAGGCTGAGGCAGGAGAATGGCGTGAACCCAGGAGGCGGAGCTTGCAGTGAGCCGAGATCGCGCCACTGCACTCCAGCCTGGGCAACAGAGTGAGACTCTGTCTCAAAAAAAAATAAAAAATAAAAAATAAAAAAATAAAAATTAGCCGGGCATGGTGGCGCACCCCTGTTATCCCAGCTACTCGGGAGGGGGAGGCAGGAGAATTGCTTGAACCCGGGAAGCGGAGGTTGCAGTGAGTCAAGATCGTGCCACTGCACTCCAGCCTGAGCAACAGAGTGAGGCTCCATCTCAAAATATAAATAAATAAACAAATATATATATATATATATATAAATGTAAATATTTGTGGAATGACTGAATGTGTATAACTCATGCAATCAGTTGTATTTCCATGTATGCCCAGAAACACCCACACACATACATAAGGGCAAACACACATGTGCAGGCACATATAAAATGTAATTAATTAGAAACATACACACACAAAATAATTGTAGATATTCACATACACAAACACACAAATATGTGATGCACATGTATACACACACACAGACACACAAACTCACATAAACACATGCCTCCTCCAGGAAACCAATGCCCACATCAGAGTCGAGGTGCCACTGGCCACCAATACAGTGACTCAGGCTAGGCCCTTCTTTGCCACTTTCTGATCCCCTGTAGCTGGTGAGAGTTTTCCTCACCAGGGCAGAGAAAGGGCTCAGAACGTGGACCCCTCCCTGACCTCCCCAGAAGCAGCTGTGCTGAGCTTCTCCCTCCACCTGTATTGGTGCCCCCGAAGGCAGTGTTGATGGCTCCTGTCCCCCAGTGCTGGCCAAGGGCAGCATGGGTGTACCGCAGGTCTCAGTCTACAGATGGGAAGCCTGAGGCCTTGCCCACCATCACCCAGAAAGGTGGAGGGAGCCCCAGAGTCTCAGAGGTGCTGAGTGGGACTGGTTCTCTCCATGACTCAGGGCCCCGGTGCCTGCTCCTGCGTGCCCCACCCAGGGCCCCCCTACCATACAAAGGGGTGGTGGCTGCTGCCCAGGCCCCAGTCTATTTTGTTTGCAATTATCTGGCCAGTAAGCCAGGAAACTGCAATGAGCAAGTTTTGGCAGACAGACCCATGTCTCTGCCCAAAGATTCCTGCTCCTGATAATCCCCCAGGAAACCCTGCTGCTTCCCTCCTCCTTGGAGCCCCCCTCAGATCCCTGCTCTGAGTTCCCGAGCAGCTATAACCAGGCCTGACAGGTGTCCTCTATCTGTTGCTGGAGTCCTCTCTGAACCTGCCCAGGGGGTTGTCAGGGCCTCCTGGTACCCACAGGTGTGGGGAACTCATTGCCTTTCACGGGGCCCAGTTCCTTCAAATCATGGATAGGCCTGCTTTTATTAAGCAACTCCTCTTTCACCTTCTTTTGCTCCAGGACCACCCTTCAGAATTCAGAGACAGAGCTTATGTGTTCCCTGAATCTTCCAGTTCCCCTTGTGACCATCTCCATATCTTTCACTTTATCCAAGGAGGACATTTTTTTTTTATATGGGGTCTTACTCCGTCACCCAGATTGGAGTACAGTGGCATGATCATGGCTCACTGCAGCCTTCACCTCCCGGGTTCAATCAATCTTCCCACCTCAGTCTCTCAAGTAGCTGGGACTATAGGTGCACACCACTATGCCTGGCTAATTTTTGTATTTTTTTTTTTTTTTTTTTGTGGAAACGGGGTCTCGCTTTATTGCCCAGGCTGGTCTCAAACTCCTGGGCTCAAGCAATCCACCCATCTGGCTCCCAAAATGCTGGGATTATAGGCGTGAGCCACCGCACCCAGCCCAAGGAAGACATTTTTTCAAGTTCCCATTATTCAGCTATCCAGTCACTCACTCACAGGTGCTTGCTGGGTCCCCACTATGTGCTCAGCACTGTGGGGTGAGCAAAAAAGATAGTGTGCTGGTAAACAACAGCAAAAAAAGTGTGTGTTTTTCCCCATAGGCCACACATTCTCCTGAGAAAGGCAGGCCAAAGGGAATTTTAATAATCATGACTACTACCTACATACTTCCTCAGGCTTCAGTTAAAGTAGGCGTGATTATTCCTATTAAATATATAAGGAAATTGAGGCTCCAAGAAGTCAAAAAACAAGTGCAAGTTCACACAGCTGTTATATGTCAGACCTGAGGTTGGAATTTTCTCCTTTTAGTGGTCGACAGGTAAGAGCAGCAACCTGAGGTCAAGCAAGAAAGGGTCTTGGGAAGAGCCAATGAGATGGTCAAGTGCTCTGCAAGTGTAACCAGAATCACCCGCCTCACTAGCTTGGGAGTATTGTTTACACGCATCTTAAAATTTTCCAGGTACTTGCTCAAAAACCTATCTGCACACTTAAGAGATGTCCTATATCTCCTGATCAAAGCCATTAACTGCCTTTGTCTGAATGAACCCAGGAGATTTCTCTGACCAGAGGAGAGACTCCTGCTCCCGATGCTGTGACTTGAGAAATTCTAGTTCTCATCAGCCTATCAGTGTTTCTGCTTCTATTGCTGCCACATGGGGTCGCTGTTGAAGACATGTTCTGCACAGCTTTGTGAACCCTTGTCTTCTGCTACAGTGGAGCCTGTGCTTCTGTGATCTCCACAGGTTGGCTCCAAGGTTATAGCTTCCTTAGACTCACATCTGCACACTTGATGACTGGCCCCCAAAGCAAATTACTGTGCCAGGCCAAGAAGGGCTTCTAGCCTCAGCCATGTGGAAAACCAAAACCAGCCCTCTACTAACATCCCAGCCCCTGAGCTGGGCCAGTGCCTCATTTCAGATCCTCCCTCCACTCGTGGAGGGCAGGAAGGTATTTAGTGTCTTCTCTGGACAATGGATTATCTCAACCTATAGGAGAGAACACTGAACATGGAGGATTTTTGGTCACTATGCAGACTTGCCCACCAATGCCTCAGAGACCAGCTCTGCAAACAAAGGGGGAGTGGGAGAAGCCTTTTCCAGGCCACAGTAAGTCCTGTCACATCCTTCCCCAGAACCATAGGAGCCTACTGGCTCCATCTGGAGAGCTAAGAGAGATATGCTTTCCCCACACTGGTCAAGTGACACTTCCCTGAACAGGGAAGGTTTGTTCCAAGAGGCAGCTCTACTTACACTTCAACAGAGAAATAGCTGGCAGCTTCTCTCACCACTTGCCAACCCTAAATTAAACTCTTCTTTTCCAAGCACTCTGGTATAGAAGCATCTTCCTCTTTCATCCTCACAAACCACCCTGTGAAGAAGAAGCTGTTGTGAGGATTAAATGGAATGATGCATGATTTGTGGCAGGAAAAGAGTGGCTACTTAAGGAATGATGGGTGCTCCTGTTGTTATTTTCTGGATGGAGTTTGGGTTCCCTTTCAGCACTGAAAACCCATCTTAGGCCCCTTGCTTAAAGATTGCTTGACAACTACTTTCTTGATTCGATGCAACTCCCTCCCTGGTGGGAGGATAAAACAGGCTCTTTAATGCTTCCCCAGGCAAGGCAGAGTTTGCAGTGAACAGAGATCGTACCACCACACTCCAGCCTGGGCAACAGAGCAAGACCCTGTCTCAAACAAACAAACAAAAACAAACAAACAAACCATGCTTCCTCAAGCTTCAGTTAAAAGGCCTTTCCCCCCTACTCCCCTACCATCATGCTCACCCTGACCCCTCTAGATGGCACCACCAGGTCTGCCCGAGCATCTGGGAGAGGGAAAGTCTGTGGGCAAGATGTTATCTGGAGTGGGTAAAAGGGAAATAGCAGAGCAGGCACTCCATCTGGCAGACAGGTGGGCAGGTGGAGCCCCTGGGCCAGGCTAAGCAGAGGCCAGAGAGCTGAGCCCAGCTAGAGAAGGTGAGTAGGCAGTGCCCTGCCTACCTGGCTCCAAAGTCCTCATCCCTGCAAGATCTGAGTTGTGTTTGCAGCACCTCCCTGGATGGACTGCAAGTGGAGGCTGTGATCTGATCTGCCCTGTCATGGCATCACTGATGGGCAGTGCCACCCTCAGCTGGAGGGGCCTCATCATGAACAAATGGCCTCCTGACAACAGGCCCTATGTTGGCATGGATGCCTCTGCCTTTCCCCCTTCAAGACCCCCAAAATTTGAGCTTTTCCAACCAAGGTGGGTGACCTCTGAGTCCAGGGGGTGAAGGAGCAGACACCTCTTGGTTCTCTGAAAAATGTCATTGGTGACAATGGGTAGAGGGAAAGCACCAATTTGCTCTATGGCTTATCCAGATCTGGTTGCCTTCACAGGCCACAGTGCCCTCTCTCCAAGAGGACTGTTGAAGTTCCTTCTGGCTCTGACATTCAGTGGCGAAATAACAATGACCAACCTTTGGAGCACTCATCTAATTAAATCCTCCTGAGCTAGTACAAATATTATCCCCAATTTATTGACAAGGAAACTGCAGCTTAGAAAGGATAAGTAGGCCGGGTGCAGTGGCTCACACCTGTAATCCCAGCACTTTGGGAGGCCGAGGCGGGCGAATCACGAGGTCAGGAGATCGAGACCATCCTGGATAACATGGTGAAACCCCGTCTCTACTAAAAAATACAAAAAATTAGCTGGGTGTGGTGGCGGGCGCCTGTAATCCCAGCTACTGAGGAGGCTGAGGCAGGAGAATGGCGTGAACCCAGGAGGCGGAGCTTGCAGTGAGCCGAGATTGCACCACTGCACTCCAGCCTGGGCGACAGAGCAAGATTCCATCTCAAAAAAAAAAAAAGAAAAAAAGAAAGGATAAGTAAGTTGCCCAATGTCACCCAGCTGCTTGGTGGCAAAGCCTGGATTCAAATCAGAGGTTCTCCAACTGCGGAGTCCAGCACACTTAACTCTTCTGCTATGCCATCTGTGCCCCCTTTGGACAGTGTGGAGATTAGTCAGTGCTAGTCTAGGCTGGTCTTTTGCTGATGGGAATGAATTCATCCTCTGTTCTGGTTTTGTGCTCTGGGGCTTTAAGAAAACTTTCTTCTCTTTCTGCTTTAGTTTCTGAAGAAACTGGCCAAGCTGGCTCCGAACCGGCAGCCAAGAGAACTCCGTGGAGTATGTCAAGCAGGCTCTTGCCTAAGAACACAGATGTGCGTGTGGAGGGGAGAGCCCAGGGAGTAATTAGGGCAATATCTCGAAGGGGGAGACGTGCCTTCTCTTGAGGGAAGACCGTGAGCCTATCTGTCAACAAGCCCTCCTTGACTCCTTCTCTGGGCTGGGCACTGTGGGGGGTAGAGGGATGCAGGAGTACAGAGCTCCCTCCCAGGTCTGAATGCTCTGACATGAAGACACCCCTTCTGCTCTCCTTCCCCAGAAGCCCCAACCCCCATACCCTGGAGCTCAAATCCTGTGAGGAGAGATAAGATTTATACACGTGAAAGTGAAGGAACAATGGGATGATTTGCGCCAAGTGTGTGGTCTATTGGCTCTTTAATAAGCATTGAATGAGCTTTTTCAGAACCAGGACAGGGCTAGACAAGGGAGACCCAGAGATGGAAGGGGCTGAGTCTCCCCTCTTAGCACAGGGCCAGATGGAGGACAGGCTTGTTAGCCAATCAGGGCCAAAGAGAGGAAAGAAGCTTAGAAGCTTCATAGTAACACGCAATAGGTGCCGAAGCACTTGCTTAAATACTTATTGTGGATTTTTAAGTTTTTAATGTTCTTAAAAATGGAGATGGGGTCTACACTATGTTGCCCTGGCTGGTCTCAAACTCCTGGGCTCAAGCGATCCTCCTGCCTTAGCCTCTCAAGTAACTGGGACTACAGGCATGAGCCACTACACCCAGTTGGATTTCCTTATTTAATCCCCATAAAATTCTATGAGGTGGGGGCCATTACTGCTCCCATTTTATGCATGAGGCAGCTGAGGGTTTGTAACTTGTCTAAGACCCTGCAGCTTGTAAGAGATGGAGGCAGGATAGGAACCCAGGAAACATGGCTTTGAAGGCTAAGTCTTCGAGTGCTGGACTCTGGAGAGGGCAGACCTCAGCCAAGGGGCCAAGGAAGGCAATTAGAAGAGAGAACGTTTGGGCTGGTCTCAAAGAGGAGTTTATCAAGGAGGGATGAGGGCCAGAGCCATCTGGGCAGGGAGTGTCTGGAGGCATGAAGCAAGGAGCATGTTTGGCAATGGGGCATTGCCAGAGGGGACGGGTGTTTATTGTGTGGGTAGTGGGGTGCTGAGACAGTAAGTGGGGATGGATGAGTAAGGGCCTCAAGTGCTTTGTGACTTTGTCCTGGAGATAGTGGAGGATGCTTGAAGGGATGGTGGGTGGGTGCTCTGTCGATCCAGGGGAAGATGGCTGTGTGGTCAGGAACGGAGGTGTCGAGGAGGATATGGGCTTGGACTGGTTAGAACATCCAAGAAAGAGAAAGGAGGGGAAGTGGTGGGAGCAAAGGGGAGGAGGGGGAGGTCCCCAGTCTGGATAGGGGGAGGCATGTGGAAAGGGTTAGGGCCAGGGAGCGCTGGAAAAGTGGGTGGGGTCCAATCATGAGGCCCTTAAATTCCACACTAAGAGTCTGCTCCTGGGCCATCAGCACAGGCTGTATGGACAGGGAAGCCTGGTCAGCTCGGGTTCTGTGGTGCTATGGGCCAGGCACAGTGTGGTTGTAGAGTAAGCAAGACAGACATGGCCCCTGGCCTTCATGGAATTTGCAGTCCAGGAGCCGAGACAGACATGAATCAAGCAGCCTCAGGCACCCATGGCTGACTGCAAACAACCTGGCAGCTGATGGAAAACTCACGGGCCCCAGGGGAGTGTGAGCTGGTAGGAAGTGCAGAAGCAACTCTAGGCTGGATCTCTTGGGGATGGGGAGAGGGGGAAGGAAAAGCATTCCAGGCAGAGGAACCAGCAAGCGCAAAGCCTCAGAAGCAGCAAGGAATGGAGGCATTGAAAGAAAAGCAAAAAGGCCAGGGAGGCTGGAAGGCAGAGAGCTAGGGGGAGGGAGATGCTGAAGATTTGGGGGTTTGACTGGAGAAGAGTTGGGAGATGGTGAAGGGTTTTAAGCAGGGAAATGACCAAAAGATCTGTGTTGTAGAAAGATCCCTGGCTGTTGTAAGCAGAATGGAATGAGGGAGAAGTATGGCTTTGAGAGACCAGTTAGGCAGCTGCTGCAGGCTCTCAGGAGCAGCTGGAAAGCCCCGGCTCAGGTCACAGTGATGGAGTCAGAAGCAGGTGGGTGGCCCACACAGTGCAGGTGCTTGGAAGATGGATTCAGC
Source organism: Pongo pygmaeus (assembly GCF_028885625.2). Lineage (NCBI taxonomy): Eukaryota > Metazoa > Chordata > Mammalia > Primates > Hominidae > Pongo > Pongo pygmaeus. The sequence goes on along the minus strand of NC_072373.2, from coordinate 189,223,156 downwards.
AGGACTTGGTGACTGGCTGGGGAGGCGGGTGAGAAAGAAGAAGGGGTGGATGGAGGGGCTATCTACGGAGATCGGGGGTCGGGAGGGAGGGTGTCTTGAGAGAAAGAATCATGAGATAGTTCTAGCCACTCTTGGATTGAGGTGCCTGAGAGACACCTGAGTGCAGGCAGCTGGGTGCCCCAGCCTGGGGCTCAGGAGGCGGTGTGGGATGATCTAGGAATTATGAGCTAGAGATGGAAAGTCAGCCATGGGGCAGGCCAGGGAGAGAACATGGGAAGAGAAGAGGGCCCAGGACACAACGTCCATGACTGTTGGAAGGAGGAGCCACCAAGGACACCGAGAAGCTGCTGGTGGAGCAGTGGGGGAATATCAAGTCAGGGAATCCAGAAGGCCCGTGAAGGGTGTAGTCTGCAGGTGTGAGGAGGCCGAAAGCCCAGGCAGGTTGACGACTGTAAAACACCGGTTGGATTTAGCAAAATGGAGGTCCGGGGCCTTGAGCAGGAGCAGGTTGAGTGGAGGGGGGGGAGGGGCAGAGACAGCCTCGTGGGAGGTGAAGCTGAGGAGATGGGACTTGGAGATAACAGGTTACTGCCAGAAACTGGGGCTGAAGGAGGAGGAAAGGAATGGGACCGAGTTCAATTGAAGAGGATAGAGAGGCTTGATTTGTTTGCTTGTTGGTTTTTAGGGTGGGAGGAACTGGGCATGTTTAAGGAGAGGGAGCCAGTCAGGAGAGAGAGGTTCAGTGTCTTTCCCAGAATAGACCCTTGAGGCTAAGAACAACAACAAAAAATCCAGTAGAGCCCCAGGAGGAAAGGAATTTGGCTTTTTAGCTGAGTAGTGAAAAGGCAAGCTGGCAATTGCCCTTTGGCTCTGCCAGGGAAGGTCAGAGAAAGGCCTCCCCAGCGATGGAGAGGGGAAGGAAGTGAGGGGGAGAAACAACAGTGGAGAGATAAACAAGCCTTGGCTGGAAGGAGGAGAGAGAAGCCCCCTCTGAAGGTACCTAGGGGTATTAAAAGGGGGTAGTTAAGAGTGAGAACAAATAATAAAGATTATTATATGTAGCCAAGGTTTGCTCTTTGTGTACTCTGAGACTACCATACGTAAAGGCTGGTGTTTGAACTTGGCTCCTAGCAGTGGCAGCTTGTTGGGGAAGAGTTCTGGCTCGGGAGGCAGGAGATCAGTCTTCTGGTCTAGCTCTGCCATTAACCGGCTCTGGAGCCTGGGTCGCAGTGTCCCATATTTCAGTTGGGCTGGAGGTGAGTGTTTCTAATACTTCCATGGGGTTTTGTGAGTTGGCAACCTTGTTACGTGGCTGGTGGCTTGATGCTCCAGAAAGTGTGTTTGCTGCACGGGGCTGCGTGAAGGAATAATAGTGTTGATGGTGGTAATAATAGCTAAAGTGTACCGAGTGGCATCTCTGTGATCTGCACTGTGCCAACAGGTTTGACTCCTGAGGAGGGATCATTCTCCCCATTTTACATCATGGAGATGCTGAATGCCAAGTTGAAGGGTCTGAATGGGAGTATATGGAAGGTTTGGAAAGAAGGGTCGGCAAACCGATAGCAGGATCCACACAAGACAGGTGGGACGATGCTGGAGTCCTGCAAAGAAGGAAGGCAAGCAATAAACCCAGAGGCAATTTGTGGATGAGTCTGCATGGGGGAAGAAGCAGAAGGACTGGCCTGAGAGAGGCATCGGCCTCTGCAAGTCTAAGGCTGGGCTGCCCACTTCCTTGGGAAGGGGCAGAAAATCTAAGCAGGCCCAGCTCTGAGCCCGTCAGAGAGTTGGGTTGGGACATGCCCGGGGGTATTTGGCTCTGGGATTTTGTTGTCTGTTTACTAACCGCTCTCCGGCCTCTGGCTGCAGGGGTGAGATTGCGAAAGTTCTAACCCGCAGCTGTCTTGGCCTCGCTGTGTCTCTGTCTCACCGCTGCTGGAGGAGCCCAGTGGGTTACCTGGCCTCCCCTCCCTCTGCCGGGTCTCAGCTCCCTGCCACCTGCCCTGCAGGGCGGGGGGCCACTCGGACCCCAGTGGAGACTTGTCCCAGCCTCAGCCTCCCTGCAGCCCCTTCATGCCACATCTGTGTGTTCCTTGCCACCACCCTTCTGTACTGTGCCTCAGGGAGGCCCCAGCCTCACTCCACATTTCCACTGGTTTTCTTTCCAAGCAAGTTCCCATCTATTATCCAATTTAATGCTCCTCCAACCTTGTGAGAGCATCAGCTGAGCCATAAGCCCCTGAATCCGGGTCCCACAGCTGGTTGTAAAGCTGGACCAGAGGCAAGGCTCCTCCTGGTTAAGTGCCATATTGGAAAAAGTCCTGAGTGACAGGACTCTGGATTCCATTTCTGGCTCTGACATTATTCCCTGTGTGACCCTGAATAAGCTCTTGCTCTCCGTGCGGAAAGGAATGGGGTGGACGAGGTGACCTTTACTGTCTTCCCAACTCTGAAAGTCTTGGAAAGATTGAGCCGAATCCTTTAGTCAGCAAACATGCCTTGTCCCTTCCAGTGAGGCCAGCCTGGGCTGGAGCTGGAACCACTGTAGCAGGCCTGCCTTCTGGGTAGGGGTAACCCTAGCAAAAGGCCTGGTCCACAGATAAAAGGCCTGGCCACAGTCAAAGGGGCAGCATACAAAAGGCCTCTGAAGGCCTGGTGCAGTGGCTCACACCTGTAATCCCAGCACTTTGGGAGGCTGAGGTGGGTGGATCACAAGGTCAAGAGATCAAGACCATCCTGGCCAACCTGGTGAAACCCCATCTCTACTTAAAATACAAACAATTAGCTGGGCGTGGTGGCTGGGCCTGTAGTCCCAGATACTCAGGAGGCTGAGGCAGGAGAATCGCTTGAACCTGGTGGGTGGAGGTTGCCGTGAGCCGAGATCCACACCACTGCACTCCAGCCTGGGGACAGAGCGAGACTCTGTCTCAAAAAACAAAAAACAAAAAACAAAAAGGCCTCTGAAAATCATCACAGAGACTGCCAAACCCCTGTCATGGCCTCTTTCTGTCCCCCTAAATTCTCTCACACCCACCCTGTCCCCAGCCTCTCTTTCACCCCCACCCACACCATCACATAAAACCACTCTCCACCCCCAGCCTGGACGTGCTTCTGCTTACATGGTGCCATTACTATTGGCCAGAAACTCACTTAATCCTCGCTACAGCCACCCTATGCCATGGACATTATTATCCTCATTTTACAGACGAGGAACCAAGGCCTAGAGAAGCTAAGTGACTCATCCAGGTGTTCCCAGTGGGAAGTGGCAGTGTGGGACGTGGTCCCAGAGTGCAGGGTCCCAGTGCCTGAGGTCAGACCTGAACTGTCCTGCTCACCAACTGTGTGGCCTTGAGCAGAGGCCCCCTCACCCTCTCTGAGTTTTAGCTTCCTTTCTCATAGAGCAGATCTCCCCATTTCTACCTTTGGGCGGCTGTGAACAGACCCATGTCTGTCACCATCTGTGTGCTCTCAGCAAATCACTCACCCTCTCTGAACTTAGAGGCTTTGTCTAGAAATGGGGAAAGCAACACCCACTTCACAGAGTTGGTGTGGGGATTATGAGACAGTATTGAGAAAGAGCTGGTGCTCAATACACCCCAATTTCTCTGAAGCTGCCTAATTGTAAAGCGAATACGGCCCTGTGGTTGGACAGGCAGATTGCTTCTGATTATCCGCCATATTGTAAATATGGCTGCAGGGAACATCTTTTTGGCTTTCTTGGATTCGTTCCTACGGATAAAGTCCTGGGGATTGATTGCGGCCCAGGTCAAAGGTCATGAACACTTATTCAAGTTGGCAGCTTTTTGTTATGGAGCAGGATTCTGGAGTCAGATAGTCCTGCGGGTGAATCTGCATTGGCCTGTTTCCTAGTCACTAGCCTTGGGCAAGTGACTCCACCTCGCTAAGCCTCTGATTTCTTATCTGTAAATCAGGATAATAATATTACCTGTATTAAGGGATTGTTGCCTGACATGAAGTACTCATAAACCCTACCTTTTATTACGGTCCTGACTTGCTCTGATCACCTATCCTTAGTTAATCAATAGGGAAGCCGAGGTCGGGTGAGGGGAGTAGTCTCCTACCAAGGTCACAGTCAGTGTGCAGCTGGTAACCCAGATCTATCTGGGGCTAGTTTCAGCATCTTCTTTGCAGACCCTGTCAGACTTAAGCCAGGGCTGGAATTGATATGGTGCAGAGGCTATGGTGGCCCAAGACCTCATCCAGGTAGCAGAGGGAAAGTTCCAAATTGCTCACCGAGTCCTAAACAATGCCTGGGTGAGCCCCACTGTTTTCTTTCTCACCTCTCACCTCCATGCTTTTGCATCTGTTGTTTCTGCTAGAATGTTCTCCCTGACCAACCCGCTTTAAACTGCATGACCTTCTTACCCACTGGACTATGATGGGGCCCTGCCTTCATCTCTGTCCGTTGATTGAATAGAATGAACTTGGGGAATTTCAGAGCTGGTCTGGATCAGTTTCATGTTTTCTAATGGAGAAATGGACGCCTTGCCCAAGGAGGCATGGTCTATCCACGAATCCATTTCTTGTGTGCCTACTAAGTATTTAGGGTGGGTGCAGTGCCCAGCCAGGAAGTGTCAAGGTATGGCAGAAGGAACACATGTTTGGGGATCAAAAGTCTTCAAGTCCACTCTCTCTTATTCCTTCGCTAGGACCTCAGGCTTGCTTTGGCTCCTTTCTGGGCCTCGGTTCTCCCACCTCTAAAATGGAGGTGATAAGCTCACCCACCTCTTGAGGCTAGTGTGAGTAGGAGTTGGAGACGCTGTGCCAATGTTACACCCAAGTGTCATGTGGCAATGGCCCCAGCTGAGAGGGGGGCTTCCAGGAGAGACAGCGGGGTCAGGCCTGGAGTCATGCAGGCCTGGGACCAAAGCCTGGATCCTTCACTTACAGCTGTGTGATCTTGACTGAGTCACCTCCCTCCTCTGAGTTCAGTTCCTCCTCTACGAAGTCACCTCCTCAAAGAGGCCTTCCCTGGCCCACCTCCCACCCTTCATTTCTTCCATACCTCTGACCACAGGCCACGGTTCTCTCATTTGTTCCTTTTTTATTGTCTGTCTCTTCCTTCCAGAATATGCATTCCAGGAGAGCAGGGATATTTGTTTTGTTCCCCGATGTATCCCCTGGATCTGGCACAGGACTGGCAGGTAATAGGCACTCAATGATATTTGTTGAATGAGTGAATGGATGAATATGTGAATGCACTGGAATTAGTACGTCCAACCTCCCAAGGGCGTTTAGAGACGAAGGGCGAGATGCGTAAGGTGCCCGGCTCAGCACATAACAGACTCGCTCAGTGAGGATGGAGCTGCTGTTACCATCCGGAGGAAAAACTTCGCAGCTGCCTCCCAGGAAACTGGCCCAAGTTCGGGGGTGGGAGAGCTCAGCAGCTCCCACAGTGTAGCTTCCACTTCCTGGCTGGGGCTGAGCCCTGTAATTGCTGCCATCTCCTTGGCAGCCTCAGCAGCTGTCTAATGAGTTTGCACCCGGCTGGCCCCTGGGCTTGGCCGCACAGCCCAGGCCTGCCTGCCCAACTGCAGGCAGACAAAAGCCCTCTGTCCCTGGGATCTGCTTCCTGCCTGCCCACTGTGTCCCTGACAAACCGAGGTCCCCAGCTGCCAAGCTCTACTTCTGTAGTGAAGGAGCCCAAGGTTCCCATGTGGGCCAGGGGCACAGAGCAGTGGAAAGGGCATTTGACCTGGAGGGTGGAGCCCTGGGTCCACATCCCTGCTCTTCTCTGGCTGAGGGGTGCTAGGGGAGGCCGTGGGATGTCATGCCCAAGAGCCTGACCAACAGAGTTGGAACCACACCTTCACCACCTCTAGCTGTGTGATCTTGGGCAAGTCCCAGACTGCTCTAATTCTCAGTTTCCTCATCCATCAAGCAGGGGTAGATTACAGGAGCTCATGGGTGCACAGCTGTCAGCATAGCTCTTGGCACATGGAAGAGCTATTATAATTATTGGGGACCCCGTTTGATCCAGGGTCCTTGGTCTGCTCATCTATCAAATCAGGATTGCTCAACCTTGGTACTGTTGACATTGGGACGGGATGATTCTGTTGTAGGGGCTGTCCTGTGCATTCTAGGATGTTTAGTAGCATCCCTGGCATCAACTGACCCAGTTTCAAGGTTTCTGTTACACTCTGAAATTCCCTAGTTTGCTTTAGGAACCCCAGATTCTTCTCCATGGTCTGAATCATTGCAAAATAACTTGTAAGTATTCCCTCCCTGCAAAATAATCTCCCTAGTCTAGGGGCCCCAAATGCCTCAGGCTGCTCACAATGAGCATTGGACATGGAGGATGATGGCGGCATCTTTAATTATGTAAGAGCTGTAACAACACCCAACCCTGAGCATCCTGGAACCTCCTTGAAATGTTCCCCATGACACTTCTTTGGAGCCTCCCGTCTTCCTCCTGGAATATACATGGCCACCAGCCCATTGTCTTTGTGCTCCACTCTGCTCTACATCCTGCTGCAGTCCCCATCTCAGACTGCCAAAAGGACCCCCGTGCCCAGCATTCACTGCTTGTCCCCATCTCCCTAAACATCCTTTCCCACCACACCGTCCCCTGCAGTTGCCGAGCTCTCTTTGCACCCTCCATCCACTGTGCCTTTGCTGATGCTGTCCCTTCTGCCCCTAGAGCCCTCTCTCCACCCCTCCCCTCCCTCCAGGCCTAGCTGTGAAGTTGCCTCTTCCTGAGGTTCTCCCAGATTCCTACATCAGAACAGCTCGCCTGCCCCGGGCACCAGAGCCAACCCTGAGCTCACCGCTCCGCTGGAACACATGTCTGCCCAGCATGGCATCCAGTTTATTTATGAGGCTGTCTGTCTGCCCCCAGTCCCAGGAGCCCCAGGGCAGGGCCCTGTCTGATTCACTGCCAGGCACAGGGTCTGGCCGGCATCAGGGAGCGTGTGTTGAGCAGTACCGGTGAGAGCTGTCTCTGGGAGGAGGCATTGTGGGGCTGGCTGGCATGGAGCACAGGTCCAGGGCTGCGGGATGGCGGGGCCAGGCCAATGCCAGTGCTGCTGGAGAAGGCTGAGGGCCCTCCTTCCCAGGCTCCCTCACCATGCCCTCCCTCCTCCTCCCCTCTGTCACTGACTCATTCACTCAGCAACTTCTCTTGCTCATTCATGCATCTGTGTGCTCCTTCACAGACTCATTCACTAATAGGGGAGCTCATCCATTCATTCACTTTTATATTTGTCCATTCATTCATTCATTCATTCATTTCTTCACTTACTCCTCTGTTCATCCAACAAACTTTCCTGAGCTCTGATATTACATCCCACTCTGACCTCTAGAGAAGTCCTGGAGATTCAGCGCTAAAGACCTTTTCTTCCAGAGTGGTGGTGATGAGGGGTACACACGTATAAATGAACAACTGCAGTCAGAGTGAGAGGAGCTATGATTGAGGAATACGTGATGTGACAGCAGAGGAATCTACACAGGCTTCATGCAGGAGGTGGCATTTGCATAGAGTCTTGGAGATTAAGAAGTCCCAAGCCAGGCCTACAGAGGCTGGGCTCTGAGCTCCGTGATGGGGAGGAGATGGTTTCTAGAGGACTTAGGGACTGCTTGGCTGGGTGCCTGGGGAGACAGAGGAAGGGACAAGAGTTGTGTTCAGTCCTTATCCTCCATCCAGAAATCCCGAGTGCACAAATACATATTCAGTGCCTGCTGTGTGCCAGACAGTGGTTGGGGATACAAGAACAACACGGACAAAGCCCTGCCTTCAAAGAGCTTACATTTGAGTGTGGGGCGGCAGAAAACTGAGATAACTAATAAAGGATGTAATGTCAGGTGGTGCTAAGTGCTTAAGAGCCGGAGAGCAGAGGATGGCTTGTTAAGTAGCTTGTTCGTGGAGGGCCTCCTGACAAGGCAATGCTTATGAGCAATGCAGTGTCTGGTGAGGGTGTGCAAGCAATTTCCTGCTGGGAATGTCTTCTGCTTGCCAGTTCAATATCATACCAGCAGCCGGCACTGGGCTGAGCACGGAGCGGCTGTGCAAGCCATGGCAGTCCTGGCTGTGTTTTCCTCTGGGTCTCGGTCTGCCCAGTCCACTGGGCTGAGTCTTCATTTGTGAACCCTCATGCTCAGCACAGGGCCTGGCATGTGTGGCCTCCCTGAGGACGAGGAAGCAACACAGGGGTCGAGATGGGACTGTAGACCCTGGGCAGTTGTTGCTCATCCAGGCAGGTGTCAGGGTTGGATGGGGAGGCTCAGGGGGCCCAGAGGGTTCTGGGTGCCCTGGGGGATGGGGCATCTTGCAGTAGGAGCCCAGCCCTTCACCAGGGAGGGGTGCATGGCGGAAACAGGGCAAAATAGTCAGCCCTGCTTCTCAGGCCTGGCCTTCCAGACCCATCCCTGCTCCCAGGAAAAGCAGCAGGGGCAGCCCTGAGGGCCCCCATTCCAGTCTCTCTGAGAGTGGAGGTTCTGAAAGTGGGGCCCCTGAGGTACCCTCTGAGGATCACACTGAGGCTTTTTCTGCTCCTGGAACCAGTGGCTCTGGAGAGGGACAGAGTCCAGGGACCAAGTGTAGAACTAGGCCCAGGGAGGAGAGGGAACTGGGCAGGGGTGAGTAGATCCTGTAGAACCCCTCTCTCCCTAGCTCTGAACGTCTTTCTTCCTCTCCTTCCCCAAGCTCTGAGCCCAGTCTCTCCAGCTCTTACTTGCAGGTATGGGTCAGCCCTGGGCTTTGTCCTGGCTAGTGGCAGAGGCTCCTTCTACCCACTCAGGGGTTCCTGGGCTCACCCAGCCTGGGGGAGTGTCAGAGACAGTCCTGCCTGCACTGCTTAGGACTAATCTGAGAATAGAATCCTGAAGCCATGGCCTTAGGGAGAGGTGAGGACCCTGGGACAGAGCAGAGCGCACAGGGGCTCTGGGGTCTGGGGTGTGGCCTCTGATCCCCAGCACCTGCAGACCCCTCCAGAGATGCTAAGGGGCCTCAGCTCTGACCAAGGAGAGCACAGGGCACTGGAGGGGGTAGCGCCACTCCTGCAGGAGGAGCGTGAGCAGAGGTTGGAAATTTGTGAGGACACTCAGACTTCAGATGGGTGGGGTGCCTTCTGCCCTGAGACTCTGGGATGGGAGAGGAGGAGGATCCAGGCCTTGGCCCCCAGAGCCACAGCCCTACCTTGGCCCCCAGTAAACGATACTAAAGTCCTACAAATCCCCATGTGGCAAAGCTTTCGTTGAGGCTTTCCTGTGGCAGGGAACGTTTACTCTTCTGGACCAGCTAGGATCAGGCCATTGTAAATTGTTGAAAATCTATGTCTAAATTTTAAAGAAGTATTGTTGCTTCTTGAGTCATTTCTTTGTCTAGCAGATAGACTTCCTGCAGAGCAAACACCAAGGAACTCAGGATGTTTTGGATTACTTTTTAATCCTTAGGATTTTAAATTACAAATGTAATTAAAACTTACACTAAACAGTCAAACATTTCAGTCATACACAACCTGGAAGGGGAAATCTCTACCCCCGCTCCCCCACAAATTCTCTTCCCCAGAGATGACCACTGTTAACAGCTTAGAAGTTCACCCAGACTTCTGTCTAAATATTAGTGTTATGTGGATAATTGCTCTGACATAGCAATGAGTATTTCCTCCCATAGTTCTTGTATGAGATTTTCCTCCTATTCAGCCAGAAGCATCCATTTGCTTCAGAGAGGATTAAAATAGATAGTGATATAAAGAGGACTAAAGAACAAGGCCTAGTTAAAAATGAGATTCAAAAGAGAATCTCGAAGTCCATATGAGACAAAAGTCTTGAAAGCGGGCTTTGTTGATTAACATTTTGGGTAGGATGCTTTGGCTGCAGGTAACAGTTAAGTACAACACAAACTTGATAAACAATAAGACACATTGACTCAGGTCCCCAGACTCCAGAGACAGACTAGGCTTCAGAGCTGGCTTCATCCAGTGACGCTGGCCCATCTCTCTAAAGTTCCCTTGGTGTACCTTGCTCTGTCTAATGGCTTAATCTGTGGGATGGCATCCCTTAGAATTACCGTGTGGCTGGACAATACAATCATTCTGAGGAAGGGGAAGCATGTCTGTTCTTAAAAGCAAGAAAACACTTTCCCCCAGGCTCCCAGCAACTCTCCCCTTGCATCGTGGCTAGGGTCACATGCCCATTCCTGGAGCCAAGAGTGTGCCTTGCAGTGGGGCTTAGGCCTGAGTTTCTGGACCAATCACCATGGCAGATGGGGTGGGATTTCATGGCACCAGTTAGAGCTGCCCTGGAACTGAAGTTGGGGTCAACTTTCCCTGAAGCTCATTGGTGATGTGAGGATGGGCTGGATTCCAGATTAAAAACTGGGGCATATTCAAGAAGAAGGACAGGGAAATCGAAGAAGGTAGAGAATCACCATCATCTACTATAAGAGAGAGAAAGCAGATTTCTCTGTTCCCAAAGCTTCCCTGTAGATATTCACAGCAAATCTTGGAGGACAGGACATGGAGTTTTACCCGAAGCCACAGGTAGAGAGAATTTAGGATGTGATGTAAGGGAAGTCCCTATCAGCTCAGGAGGAAGTAGGGAGTCCTTCCACTTCTCAGAGGAGCCACTAAGGAGTTGGAAAAACGAGGCAAAAGTGACGTAAAGCAGCTACCTGAAGACCCAGTGCCCCATCCTTGCCTCTGAGCCCCAGCCAGGGGAGGGATTGTGGGAAGATAGAAAGCCCAGATGGGGGATTCTGCCCATATCTAGAACTCTAGAACTCTGTAGAGTGCTGTCTGGAAGGATGCTTGGCCCATGACCACAGGAGACTAGAAAGGGCAGCGTGGGGTGTGTACCCATTTCCTGAGGGCTACCGTGATGAATGACCACAGCCTTGGTGGTCTGAGACCCAGGTGTCGGCCGGGCTGTGCTCTCTTCGAAGGCTCTGGAGGACAGTCTGTTCCCTGCCTCTTCCAGCTCCCCTGGTTGTCCTGAAGCTGCATCATGACTCCAGTCTCTGCCTCCATCTTGCCATGGCCTTCTCCTTCATCTCTGAGTCATCACCTCTGTGCCGAGTCTCCCTCTGACTTTCTCTTCTAAGGGCACTTTTCACTGGATTTAGGGCTCACCTGGATAATCCAAAATGAGCTCATCTTGAGAGACTTCATTACCTGGGCAGAGATCCTTTTTCCAAATCACATTCACAAGTTCTGGGAGTTAGGATGTGGACATATCTTTTTGTGGCCAACATTCAACCTCTTACAGGGTATTTAGGCAGAGAGAAGACCAGAGATAGTGCCCCTAGACTAGCTTGTCTCCTGTGTGGTGTGGGAGGGATCTCCAAGGTCCAGTGTCTTGACAATGGGAGGACACAGAAGGCCACTGAGAGCTCTGGTAGGCTGCTTGTCTGTCAGGACCCTGGCAGGGGCACAATAACCCTGAAGTCCCAGCCAGATCACAGGAGATTTGCCCTTGTGGATCTAATCAGGCCAGCTGTGCTGGAGCTCTCACCAGTCCTTGCCCAAGTCAGAACAGACCCCAGGTTCCACTTGCTGCACTGGTAACAGCAGCTAGGACAGAAACCAACAGGATGAGATGCTCTAACAGGAAGGTGACTTGAGGCCTGGAGGCCCTTGACCTGATGCTATGAGGACACCGAAGTTTCCAGCTTGCAGACCCCATCTTAGGAGGGGGACTCCTTGTGAGGGGGAGACAGCTCTGATGGGAACTGAAGTTTACATCAACTGAATCCCCCAAAGAGAATGAGTTACCTTTCATAGGTCAGTTATTAAAAAAATTTTTTTTTTTAAATTTAGGGTCTCACTCTAGCACCCAGGCTGAAGTGCAGTGGTATGACCTCGGCTCACTACAGCCTCAAGCTCTTGGGCTCAAGTGATCCTCCAGCCTCAGGCCCCTGAGTAGCTGGGACTACGGATCAGATGCATGCCACTATGCCAAGCGATTCTCCTGCCTCAGCCTCCCGAGTAACTGGGACTACAGGCATGCACCACCACACCCAGCTAATTTTTGTGTTTTTAATAGAGATGGAGTTTCACCATGTTGGCCAGGATGGTCTCTATCTCTTGACCTCGTGATCCGCCCGCCTCGGCCTTCCAGAGTGCTGGGATTACAGGCATGAGCCACCATGCCCAGCCTTGTTTTTGTATATTTTGTAGAGACAGGTCTTGCTATGTTGCCCAGGTTCATCTTGGAGCTCCACTCCAAGGTGGAGCTCAAGCGATCCACCTGCCTCAGCCTCCCAAAGTGCTGGGATTACAGATGTGAGCCACCATGCCCAGCCTTCATGGGTAAGTTTTTTTTTTCCTTTTCTTCCAAGTATATAAATGGTAAGTCTTCTGCAAATAATAGGGCCTCCAGGTTTTACTTGCAAAAACAGGCCCATGCTATACACATCATTCTGCAAACTGCTGAATACACTTCATACATTATAGACATATTTCTATGACAGGATATTTTAGAGCTACCTTATTTTTTTTAAATCCACATATTATAATTTGTTTAACCAGACCCTTATTATCATTATTTTTTAGAGATGGGGTCTCACTCTCTTGCCCAGGCTGGAGTGCAGTGGCACAATCATAGTTTACTGCAACCTCGAACTCCTGGACTCAAGCAATCCTCCCACCTCAGCCTCCTGCATAGCTAGGACTACAGGTGTGCACCTCCACACTCAGCTAATTAAAAAAAGTTTGTTTTTTTTCATAGAGACGGGGTTTCACTGTGTTGCCCAGGTGGTCTCCAACTCCTGGGCTCAAGACATCCTTCTGCCTCATCCTCCCAAAGTGCTGGGATTACAGGCATGAGCCGTCACATCTAGCCAACCAAACCTTTATTTGATGAACATTCAGGTTATTTGTTGAATTGGATTGAACTAACAAGTGAATCAGTTAAACAATGTGCAACAATGCCTATTTATGCTGAGGTTGCAAAACTGAAATATTTCTTTCCCTCTCTCCTAAATCTATATAGCTCTGACTCCACATTTCAGCAAGTGAAAAAGTAATTAAATGACCCCAGAATTATTGGTCAGAAAAATGCATCGCAGCCCTCTCCACCTTCCAAAACACTCCAGAAAGTGAGGTTGAGGGTAGCTTGCCAAGACTTGGCCCTTCTGGTGTGAGTGACATTCTGGACTCTTGAACATAAACTGCTGGCAGCGTTAGCTTGCTTTGCATTAGCCAATTGTCACTTCTCAAAGAAGGGCAGCAGGATGTGGATCTTTGCCTCATTACAACATTCCAGTTGCAGTGGCCCTTTTAAAAGGAACTCCCTGCAATCTTATGTATCTCTGGGATATGAAGGTGTAGACAGGGCTTGGCTGTGTTCTCACCTACTGTTTCAATCAGCACCCTTTAGACTGCAAGTGACAGAAACTCTGATCAAACATAAACAGAGCAGGATATACACTGGCTTATGTAAACAAGAAGTCCAACGACTTTCAGTCATGGCTCCATCTGGGTGTTTAATTGACGTCATTAAAACTCTTTCTTTCCGTCTCTCATTTATGCCTGCCTGTTTTTGCCTTTTTTTTTTTTTTCTGGGCAGATTTTCTTGTTGTGATGCAAGATGTCCACCAGTTGCTACAAACTCATCCTTACAGCTCACAATCTCAAAAGAAAAATTTCTAGAGAGCACTAGAAAAAGTCTCAGGGAAGACTCCTATTGGCCTGGCTTGGGTGATGTGTTTATCCTTAAGCCAGTAACTGTGCCCAGGGGATGGGTGCTCCAATGGCCAGGCATGGCTCAAGAGTTCCCCCTGCCTGGCTGTGTGGGGGGGCTGCCCCACTGAGCCACACACATGAACAGAGCAGGATTTATGTTTGTTTGTTTTTGCTTTTTTTTTTTTTTTTTAGGTAGGGTTTCACTCTGTCACCCATGCTGGAGTGCAGTGGAGGGGTCATAGCTCACTGCAGCCTCAATCTCCAGGGCTCAGGGGATCCTCCTGCCTCAGCCTCCCATGTAGCTGGGACCACAGGCCTGTACCACCATGCCCAGCTATTTTATTTTTTATTTGTAGAGATGGGGGTCTCCCTATGTTGCCCAGGCTGGTCTCGAGCTCCTGGGTTCAAGTAATCCTTCTGCCTTGGCCTCCCAAAGTGTTGGGATTACAGGCATGAGCCACCACACCTGGCCCAGAGCAGAATTAATGGGGGAGGGAGACATGCCTTGTCAAAGAAACCAGGTGCCCACTGTGCCCGTCCTCTATCAGGTTCCATCAGGACCACACCTCTGTCTATGGAGAAGATGCTTGTTGTTTGGATATAGAGTTGGATATGGCTTGGCTCCAAACCCATAGCTATCCAGAGCAGTTGGACCCTGCTCAGACCTGTCTTAAGTTCTCACTTCCCAATCTCCCTCAGGCCAAAACAGTGGTGGTAGTGGGGGTGAAGGTGGCTCCTCCAGGCCGACACTCCTGGGTCTAGCTGTTCCTTGACCCTCGGCCTTCCCTGTGCAGTCTCTGTAGACAGCACAAACAGAGGTAACTTCCTAACCTGCTAGAAGACCCCAGAGGAGAAGCACAGTCTGAATTCAGGAGGCTGAGGCTGGACACCAAGTGGCTGCTTTTTGGTGTTTTAGGATACCCTCTACCTTGGCTCAGTCCTTTATCAGGCCCAACCCTTGAGGTCAGCCCCTGACCCCCCTGAAGTCCAGGCTGTGGTCTGGCCTCTGAGGGAGAGGAGCATCTGCCACCACTTGCCCTCGGGCCTGGGAAGGGGCCTAGTTTGGATCCTCTGCTGGGGAGATATCTGTGTCTCCTGGGCACAGGAGACCTTCTTGGATTTGGGGGTGCTTGCTGTACGAGGAGCTGAAGTGGGGACAGTCAGAGGCAGGGGGGCAGGAGGGTGTCCCGGGAAGACAACATTCTTAGGGTTAGGCCAGCTTGGGCTTCTGAGCAGCTAGGTACATAGATGGGGTACCCTCTCCAGAGCCTACTAAGAGGTTCCCTTCCCATCTGATCTTCACGGTGGAGCTCTGCTGACTCCCACCTTGTCTCCAGTCTTTCCCCTTCCCTACGTAGCTGCAGGCTGGACACCGTGCTTCCTCCATCCAGGCCTTTGTCATGCTCTTCCCCTGCTGCAGTGCCTTCAGCTGCCTGGCCCATCAATATTCACTCTTCAAAGTCTAGCTCTGCTGGATAAGCCACTTCATGACAGCCAGAATCCGATGTTGAATAGTGAAGCCACCGTAGCAGTGTGCTCCTTGCAATCACCAGGGCCTGCAGCGCTGGGCCCAAGGGTGTCTGGGGAGGCTGCACTGCCGCAAGGGCCTGAGAGTTAACACCTTTCTCCCCAGACCACGCAGAGATACCTTGAAATTGACCTCAATCCATGAGCAACAGGAACTGGTGCATGATAATCCAGCTCCCATACTCATGGGTCAGAGAGCTATAAGGTGTGTGGTTTGCAGTTTCCCAGAGGCTCCCCGTGGGATTAAGCTCCAGATGGCCAAGGTGACCACTTGCTTGTTAGCACACTGGCCTCCTCCTTTTCCTTGCTTCACTTTCTCATTTCCCTCTAGGTTTCCCTAGGATCACCAGCTGTCATGGACTGATTTGTGTCTCTCCAAATTCATATGTCGAATACTTAACCTGCCATGCGATTGTGTTTGGAGATAATTCCTTTAGGGAAGCAATGAAGGTTAAATGAGGTCATAAGTGGGAGCTTAATCCAATGGGACTGGGGTCCCTACAAGAAGAGGAAGACACCAGAGCTCTCTGTCTCCACACACAGAGAAAAGAGGCTGTATGAGGACACAAGAGAAGGTAGTAGCTGTCTACAAACCAAGAAGAGAAGCCTCTCCAGAAAATGAACCCTGCTGGAACTTGGTCTTGGACTTTCCAGCCTCCAGAACTGGGAGAAAATAAAGTACTGTTGTGTAAGCCCCCCAGTCCATGGTATTTTGTTATGGCAGCCCTAGCAGACTAATAACACCTGCTAATTAAACTACTCGTTCTCCACTTGTTGTCTCAGGGTCTGCTTCTAGGGAACCTGGACTCAGACAGATGCTCTGCTTAATTAGGCCCCAGGGAAATGTAAATGAAAACCACATGTGATGCCATGTCACAGGTACTAGGTTAACCGGAATGAAATCTGACCACATCGGATGCTGGTGAGGTTGGGAAGCTGTCATGTTTAGCTGTTGGAGGTGTGAGTTGGCAAACCACTTTGGAAAACTGTTTGTCAGTATGAAATAAAGCTAAAGCTATGTAAACTACATGGCCTAGCAACTTCGCTAATAGGTATACCTCAGCAGAAATACATACAGATGTTCACCAAAAGACAGGTGCAAAAATATTCAAAGTAGCACTCTTTGGGGTAACTCCAAATTGGAAGCAGCCCAACTTCCATCAGCAGAATAGATCAGCAAATTGTCGTATAATCACACAATGAAACACTATACAACAATGAAAAAGGAGAAACTTCTGTTACCTGCTAGGACACAGATGAATCTCAAAAATACGGTGTTATTCAGAAGAAGCCAGATGCAAATGAGTGCACACCAGAAGACTCAATTTATGTAAAGTGCAAAAGTGTAAGATTCATACAAAAGAGGATACAAAACATTAATGTACAGCCCAGTGAAATTTCACAGGCTGAAAACACCCACGTAGCTTGCATCTAGGACAAGAAACAGACTACAGCCACGACTCCCGAGGCCCCTCCTGCCCTCCTTTCAGTCACTGACTCCCCAGGGGCATCACTTTCCTGACCTCTAACACCATAGATTAGTTTTGCCTGTATTAAAACTGTATAGAAAGGGAATGGTATGGTATGTGCTATTTTGTTTTGGACTTCTTGTTTGAGAGACCATCTATATGGCTTTCTGCAGTTGTAGTTTAATTTATATAGTCATTCTGCTATTGCTGGGCTTTTGAGTCATTTCCATTTGGGCTACCATAAATCATGCTGCTATGAACATTCTAGTACACATTGTTTTGGTGAACATGTCTAGGCATTTCTTTTCAGTATATACCTAGAAGTGAAATAGCTGGTCCATTGTTGGCTTTGATTTCATTTTTCACCTACCCATCCTCCCAACCCCACCCTTTTTGCTTTCCTGGTTCCCACTTACGGGAATCAAGGAGGTCTCTGATTTAACCCTTCCAGGTTAAATTCAGAGGGCCTCAGTTTCCCCCTCTGGCTAGGGCATGCCTGCTTACTCCAGGTGCTGTGAGGCTCCAGGACCTTCTTGAGGGAGCAGGATCAGCTTGTAGTCTCTTTAACGCCCTGGCCCAGTTCCTGGCATACCTGAGGCCAAAGGTGTCCCAGAGCAGGGCTGATAACGGCAGGTGCAGCCCCAGCTGCTCCATGGGCCAGGTGCAGGGAGAAGGGCAGTGGGTGAGCCTCGGGTCAGGGCCAGGCCAGGCAGGGGAAAGGCTGGAATGGACAGGGCTTGAGCCAGGCTAGGTGGTGGCTGGGGCTGAGAGGCCCAGGGTTTCCTGGGAGGGGGCTGGATGGATCTGGGAACTCTGTACCTACCCAAGCACGGCCTGGCTTCCTCAGTGCCTGCCTCCTCTTCTCTGGGCCTTCTTCTGTCAATTGGGAAACGGAGTTGCTTCCTCACCTGAGTGAGGATTAAAGGAGATTGTAGATGCTTACTTGGGGTCAGCAGGTCACTGGCTGCCCATTTCACCACCAAGGAAGCTGAAGCTCAGAGAGGTTAAGGGGCTCCTTTGAATTACACAGAATTTGAACCCAAGTCCATCCGGCTGTGATCTAAAGACTGCAGTCTTCTAACTTCCTGAGGCTGCCTTGGGGCTGACATAGTGTGATTTGAGGGGTCTAAGGAAGGTCAGTTCCCAAAGTCAAGCTGTGTCTTTCCCAGTGCTCGAGTTTCCACCATGAAAGCTTCATTCCTCTGGGATAATGAATGCCCTCTTCCAAAAGCATATAGGGATGAGGGGCAAGATCTCTCGTCCAAGTACCAACTAGGCTAGACCCTGCTTAGCTTCCGAGAATGGACGAGATCAGGCATGTTCAGGGTGGTATGGTGGTAGATGTGGGGTAAGATCTAATGTGGCATGTGCAGATGACTCTGGTAGAACTGAGGAACGTGAGCTCTTGAAGGGGTGCTGAGATCACTTCATTCACTTTCTCATCCTAACCTGGGCCCTGTACCCAGAGAAGGGCACTGAGTTGCTCATACTCACATCCAAGGTCTTACCCCAGGCAGCCTCCCTGCATTCCCTGGAAGGACCCAGGCCAAAGGCGGCTGAGCCAGAGAGGGCTGCTGAAACTGGGGATTTTTCAGGTGGAGTCCGCCCTGGACCTACAGGGTGTAGGTGCCTGCGGTGCACTTCTGGAGAAAGGAGGGAGGCCTAGGTGTGGTCTCAAGCCTGAGATAAGCCCTGCCTCTCATTGGCTGCCTGGCTCATGCCCATAGCACATGCCCATAGCCCATGCCCATGCCCTCTCTCCCTTGCAGCTCCACACCCCAAACTGACACTGTGCACAGCCCGGGGCTGCAACTGGGCTGGCCTCACGCCTGCCATTGCTCCTCGGGATTGCCCCGGACCTCCACCGAGGTGCTTCAGACCCTAACCAAGTCTCATGTCCTCTCTGAGACAGGGGCCCTTTTGGACCAAGGTTTTCTTGGCCGCTCAGAAACACATAGTCTCTGCACCCGCTGCTCCTCTATCTTGGGTTGGGGGTCCCTGGAAACAGACCAGAACTAGGATTTGAGGGCAAGGAGTTCATTTGAGAGGTGATTCCAGGAAGCCACGAAGGATGTGGGAAGTGAGACAGGAAGGAAGCCAGTACAGGCAAGTTCACGAGCAGCTGGCAGGCAACCGGGGCCCTGCCCACTTGGGACCTCTGGGAGACAGGAGACGGTGCAGAGCAAGGCTCAGAGCTGTCCGTTCTGGGGAGGGAGGAAGCTGGGGCATTTATCCACCAACACAGATCACTTATCCATCACTAGGGGCGGTTCCTGAGCCCACAAACTCTGACCTCTTAGAGCTTTCAGCAGTCCTTAGGGCAGAATCACAGATACTGCTTAGTGCCAAGGGGATGTGGGTGAGGCTCCGTAAAGGAGAGGGAGAGCCTGCAGCAGAGAGAACCTGAAGAAGGCCTTGGAGAGCTTGAATCTCAGGCAGCTACTGACTCGTCTTCTCTGGGGGTCAGTTTCTAGAAAATGGGAGTGAAATACTGCTTTCCTGCAGGTGTCAGGTGAGGATCAAAAGCGATAAGGCCTGTAAACAGCCTGGGTGCTGCCTGCACGGGAGGAGGTTGATAAATGATACTCTGTCTGCCCTCCTCCGGGGCAAGGGCCAGGCTGACTCACCTGGTCTGGGGGCACCCAGTGACCTGCTGTTTGTACCAAACATTGCCGTCCACAGAGCCCTCACCCTCCCTTCTTTTCCCTCTTTATCTTTCATTTAAAAAAAATCTAATAGTGTCTGCTATCTAAGGCATGCCAGGCTTGAGTGGGCTGTGGAGACCCAGGAGTGCCCCGAGCCTGTCCTTACCCTCGAGAGTTCACAGTCCAATTGGGAAGTTAGACAACTATGTGGCCAGCTGGTGACACGGGCGTGGGCTTTGACAGGTGAGTAGATGTTTATGAGGGGCAAGGAGGCAGTGAAGGCAGGGGTGGGGTGGGTACAGATGGTTCTGGGGACAGAGGGAGGTGAGCAGAGGAAGGTGGGCAGAGGGCGGCGCTTGTGTTTTGAGCTCCCGTGCAACAGAAATCCCAGATGCTGCAGGTAAGGCAGCGGCCAAGCCTGGCCCGGTTGCTACCAGAGCAGGGCTGGCCTGCGGCCTCCTGATTCCCAGCCAGGACTTGCCTGATACATCCCTCTCCCACCCTCCCTTGAGCCACGGGAGGTGAGGATGGAGCTGGGGGCTGGGCAGCCCAAGAAACTGAGGCCAGGCTTTCTGCTCTGGCTCCTCCCTCCTCTTCCCTGCCTAACCCCTGCTTGAGCTTATCCAGCACAGTTCTCCCAGATGCCCTGGAGGTTGGGGTGGGAAATCCATGCTTTTTATTCAAATGCCATCCGAATTTTACATCTATGATATAGACATGTTTGTTTTTAAAAGAAATAACAGTTATAATGACTTACTAATTACTAAAATAATTAATCTACATGTAAATAAAACAAGACGTTCAGAATTTATACAGTGGTGTTGTTCCTCAGGGTGAGTAGAGGTCCAGGCCAGGGGCAGATGGGGGCCGGAGGAGCTGTCCTGTCTCACAGACCCTGAAGTGTCCTCTCGGGGGCGTCCCTCACTCACCTATGCAAATGCATGCCTGTGTGTATTCACATCTGCTGAGAGTCACGGGGCAGTATTGCCATACATAGTTAGGTCCACACGTGTACTCAAGCACCTCTGGATCCACGTGCTTGGGTGCACGCCCCAATGCACACCCCAATCTACACTTATATATACATCACACATGTGTCCTTACACATACTCAGACACCCTCCCTGGTGTGTGTGTTCATGTCACTCACGTGCACCCACACAGCAGCAATCATGGCCTTTCATGCACATCCCACAGGTGCGCATGCATCCTCACCCATGCACACACATCTGTGCAGCCACAATCAGCAAAGACACGCACATTGACGACACTCCTATGTACATGTCAATATGGACACACAAATACATGCAACAGGAACATACACTTATGTGGGTTGTGCATGTGTACCCATCACATGAGACACAAACCCACACGCCTCTAGACATGCAGAAAGATCCCCAGCTGCACGTACAGGAACTCATTTTACACACAGGCCACTCCTACATGCATGTGTGCTCACACATGAATATATGTGCATAAGTACAATCTCATATTAGCCAGTTGGGACACCACCGTGCAAAGTGGTAGGGAAGGAGCTTCAGATTTCAGGCCCTAAGGAGGCATAGGTGCACTCACTTCCTTTGCCCTCTCCGCCCCTCCCTTGCCCTCATCTGCCACCTCCCAGGAGGAGCCCTCCTCTCACTCTGAGAGTAATTATTGTGTGTGGCATGTGAAGAGCCTTTAGTGGGACAGATTCTGCACCTACTCCCTGGAAGGAATGTCCCCAGTCTTGCAGCTGAGGTGGGAACTTGGAACCCATAGGGGACAGGGGCCTGCCTGGGTCTACACAGCAAGGCCTAGACAGAGGTGAGACTGAATTCCAGCCTTCTGCAACAAGCCAGTTTGGACCAAAGGCTGAGAGGCAACCAGGACACGCCATGCTCCCTGCCTTCAAAACACCTGCAGGCTCAGATGCCTAAAGTCCCCTCATTGCACATGCTTTCAGATGAAGATGGTGTCCCCAAAAGGTCCCTGTTAAAAGTCATGTTTATTATGAGAGGTGGGGTCAGCTGAGAAGGAAGACAGGCCAGTCCCTCCTCCACGCCCAAGCTGCCCTGGAGGGAAGGACTGAGACGGAGCGGCTGAGAGCTAACATCAGCCATAGAGGGACAGACCTGCAGCCGAGCAGATCCTAGATACCAGCGCTGGAAGACTAGAGGGATAGAGGGATCCTCTGTACCAACTCAAGATGGAATGGGACTCCATGCCCCTCACTCCCTCCAACCAGAATCCAACCAGGTTGATCTTTTACACATCAGGATTCCATGTTAATAAATGCTTTCCTCCTTAGATCAACAAATAAGAGAATGATAAAACCCAGTGCTGGAAAGGCTGAAAGGAAATGAGCATTTATCTCCAAGTGGTGGTAGGAGTGCAAACAAGAGCCCCATTTCTGGCAGGATATTTAATATGTGGTGTCCTCTGACCCAGTGATTTACCTCTAACGATCTGTCTTTACTGGACAAAGATGTATAAATAGGTGTTTACTGCAGCATGTTTGTAAAAACAGTAAATGAAGTCCATCCAAATGGCATCAGTAGGCAAACAGTTAAAACAAACAACAGTTTGTGTGCACTGTGGACCACCATGGAGCTGTTGAAACAAACGCTGAGATGGAGCCGTATGTACTGGGCCAGAACGAGTTCTGTGGTGTGAAGAAAGCAGGTCGCAGAAGCGTAAGATTTATGTTTCCATTTATTATTTTAAAACACCTCCAAAAAGTTAGATATAAAATACATATCTGAATCCATAGAAAAGGCCTACATATTCTACTTTTGGGCTGACAAGGCAGGGAGACTTTCTTTTTTTTTTTTGAGACCGAGTTTCGCTCTTGTTGCCCAGGTTGGAGTGCAGTGGTGCGATCTGGGCTCACTGCAACCTCCGCCTCCTGAGTTCAAGCGATTCCCCGCCTCAGCCTCCCGAGTAGCTGGGACTACAGGCTTGTGCCACCACACCTGGCTAATTTTTTTTGTATTTTTAGTAGAGACGGGTTCCACTATGTTGGCCAGGCTGGTCTCGAAATCCTGACCTTGTGATCCACCCGCCTTGGCCTCCCAAAGTGCTGGGATTATAGGCGTGAGCCACTGTGCCCGGCTGAGACTTTCTTTTTAACCCAGATATTCCTATATTCTTTGCATATTTTTAGCAGAAGCTTTTGTTCATATACTATATTACCTTTATAATTAAATAGAAAGTATTAAGCTTTCTCATCCTATTATTTAATTGATGGAGGCCCAGAGGAGGCAGAGACCGGCTCAAGATCATGCTTTGGGTTGTGCTGACTAGGACTGCAGCTCAGACCTTGACCTCACCCAAAAATCTTCTTCTGCTGCCCGGTGGCCAGGCGTTGGGGCCCAGAAAGGAGCAGCCACGGCTTCCTAGGTAGGAATTGGTGGAAGGATGAGGTCTGGGATGCAGGCCAATGATGCTCAGTGGAGGGAGCAGGCCCACCTGGGTGTGAACGGATGTCCCCTTCCTAGGAGAATCACCTGTGTGCTGAGATGGCAATTCTTTATCACTTGTCCTGACATCCTTGTCCTAGCTTAGGGTCCTGCCTGGCAGCCTCTGGCTCTGCCACTTGTAGAAATGCTGTGGAGAAGTGCCACGCTTTGCTAAGTGCCCCCCGAGTGCCTCCTTTTGTGCTGACCTCCATACGCTGTGTTACTTTGACTGAGGAGGCAGTATGGTACAGTGGTTAAGGCCATCATCTCCAGAGCCAGACTCCTGGGGCAAATCTCACCACTGCTACTCACTAGCTAACTGACCTTGGTGGATTATTTAACCTCTCCAGATCGCAGTCTTTTGTCTATAGGACACTAATAGAACCTCCCATAGGGTCATTGAGGTTTCAAGTAGAAAGAACCCAGATGTCTATTAATGGATGAATGAACAAAATATGATCTGGTGCTAAAATGAAATATTATTCAGCCATAAAAAGGAATGGAGTACTGATACATGCTACAACATGGATAAACCTTGAAAGTATTGCGGTATGTGAGAGAACACAGACACAAAAGGCCGCATCTGGTATGATTTCATTTATATGAAATGTCCAGAATTGGTGAATTTATAGAGGTAGACGTAGATTAGTGGTTGTCTAGGGCTTGGGGGTGGGGTAGTAGGATAAGGGAGTGACTGCTAACGGGTAGGGGATTTCCTTTTGGGGTGGTGAAAATGTTCTGGAATGAGACAGTGGTGATCCTTGTATAACTTTGTGAAAACAATAAATCCACACTTAATGTTGTTGATAGGTTCTTGGAAATGGTGACTTTAGTGGAAAAGAAATGTAGAGTAGATCCTCGAATAATGTTTCCTTCAATGGAGTTTTGTCGTTATATTGATGAGAAAAACGTTTCGCTTAACGTCACAGTTCCTTAGAACCTATCAACGACGTTGAGTGAGGATTAAAATCCACTGAATTGTGTGCCTTAAAAGGGTGAATGTTATAGTGTATAAATTATATCTCAATTTTAAAATGTAGCCAAACTATAAATAGGGAATAAATAGAAAAATTTATGTACAAGTGTACCACACAGTGTTATTTTATTGGTGGTGTAGGGGAGGAAAAAATTTTTTTCCTGTATCCTTTTATAGACTGTGACTGGGGCTTGCAAATTAAACTGACAAAAGACTAATGAACAGGAGAAAAGGCATACAGATTTTATTTGATGTTCCTACTTTAATTGTGATGTGCATGAAGGCATTGATTGCATTCATAGAAAAGAAGTGAAGACCGTTTGTTAAAATGGTATATAAGCCCCCTACCATTTTAACAAAGGATGATACATTTGTGGAGAAATGACAAGATAAAGGAAAAGGGCTTTGGGTTCCTAGGGGTGGCAAATTGTGGGAAGATAAATACATGGGGAGTGTGGGAAGATCAGGGTGATTTCAGCAAGACTGGTTTGTGCAGACTCGTCTTCTTGCTGACTTTTTGTCTTCAGTGCTAACTAACGGTTGTTCTCTTCCTGCTATAAGAGAGGGAAGGAGAAGAATCTTCACAAAGGAAAATTTATGTCCTGCTTTTGGGCAGATGTGGGAGGGCAAAGAGCTCTTTCTACATGTGCAGTTTCTTAATTGCCTTTAGCTCAAAACAATTCTAATGCAAAAGTGGCATATTTGGGGTGGCACGTTCTGATCTTCTTCAGTGGGAAATTGGACAAACTTAAATATACACCTACAGGGTAATAAATGCCAACATATGGTATATTATGGGGCAGCTTTATCATGATGTATTATGTAGCTATGAATACAATTTTGGTTTTGGAAATTAAAAAAAAAATTAAATAAAGTACTTAGGACAGTATCTGACATCTACTAAGTGCCCTTAGTGTTGGCTGTTATTAATGAACTCTAGGACAACCCTGTAACCTTGGGCTCCTCATTCCCATATGGCAGATGAGGAAACTGAGGCTTGGAGAGGTGGCATGACATGGATGTGCTGCCCCTTCTTCCGGTCTGCTGTCAGGGAAGGGCAGGGTCTTGGCATCAGGCCATTCTGAAGCCCGCCCAGGCTCTGCCACTTTCTAGTGGCAAGGTCTTGGTCCAGGACCTTCCTGCACCACTCTGAGCCTCTGCTGGCCTCAGTGTCCTGCCTGTGGAGGGAGTCATAGCGTTGCAGAAGGATTCTCTGAGCATGTGCAGACTAGCCTGAGACTCCCTGGGTAATGTTGGTACTATGCTTCTGTGACAGGCCCCAGGCAGTGGAACTGGGACCAAATAGGTAGAGACCCCAGAGACAGGATCACTTTCCACAGCCTGCCTCGCCTGGAGGTAGTGAGCCAGACATCCCTCAGGGTGACCTGCAGGCCAGGGAGGGAAACTTCAGGAGGAGGCAATCAAGCAGAGGCCAGGGGCATGGCCTTTCCCCCTGCAGCCAGTGTCCCCAGGCCCTTTTTTAGCCAATTGTCCTTGAGAAAGACACCCCACCTTCCCAGGGCCTCAGTTTCCCTTGCTGAATCAGTCTAGCGTGGTGGTTATGATTAATACAGTCTGGGGGCTCAGATTGCCTGGGTCTACATCCCACCTTCCCTGCTTTTGCTTTCTGACTACCTGACCCTGGGCAGGGAAATTCGCTTCTCTGAGCCTCAGTTTCCTTATGTGCAAAATGAAGATGAAAGCAACACTTACCTTACTTCTTGTAAGAAAAGTGAATGCAATGTTCTCACTAGTACTCAGTGTACTGGCAGAGTCTGGTGCTCTGACAGCCTCAAGGCCTGTTGGCTATTACAGTTACTATGACTGTTTTATTAGCTGTGAAGGGACTGGAGGACACGTGTGTGCCTGGAGGCAGGGGCTGGCCCCCCAAGTCCCCGTCCCCCAGTTCCCAGCCTGCAGTCCCCCTTGCTGCCTTCAGCACCAAGTGATCGACAGGCTGGGCCGGTGGCATCCTGGCAGGCCTGTCCTGGCAGCTGCTCCCACAAGGCGAGGCCCTGTGAGCTGCAGAGAATTAATTAGGCTGCATTCCTCTTCCAGGGCTCCTGGCGGGCCCGCACACGGCCCCCTTCTTAGCTGCTGAGGGCTTTTGGCTTGGATCCCTGGCAGGCCAAGGCGAGGCCCACACTCTGCTCTCCCCTGAGAGGGGCTGGGAGGGCCCTTGTGAGCTGGAAGCACTGGCCGGGAAGGAGCCAACAATAAACCAGCCACCCAAGGCCAGCTCCCGTCCTGGCTCTCACTCATTTAGCAACCTTCGCTGGCTACCTATCACTCAAGTTCAAATTCCTGGCATTGGATGCTATTCCCAGCCTGGCCCCTGCTGATCAGGCCTGCTGTTCCTCCCTGGACTCTCTCATGCCCTGGCCAGATCTGCCTTACACCATTCCCACCAAGCCCTTTCCCTCATCCCAGCCTGCACAAGCCCTGCTAGTCCTTCACCCCCCATCCCACCAGCTGGAAGTCCAGCTCACAACATACTCCACCTCTGGCCCTTCACTTTGCTCTTGTCTGTCTCCCCTGCCAGGCTGTGAGACCCCAGTGGGCAGCCAGAGAGGTTTCCAGAGGCCTGAAGCCCTCATGGAGGGCATGCTGGGCATGATAGTATTCTCCGGGGAGGTATTTTCTGAGGCTGTGGTGGGGGTGAGAGCAGTGGTGGCCTCTGCTTCCTGGAGCACCCCCATGCCAGATGCTCGGGGCTTGGTCTGGTGCTCAGGCATGCACTGCCCCTTCCTGCCTGCCCCTTCCAGCCGTTCCCAGGACCTCTCCTTTTACTCCCCAAAAGAGGCTGGGAATAGCTCCCTTCCTATGAAGACAGGAAACTTCACCTATGCTGTTTCCTCTGCCTGGAATGCTCTTCTCCACCCTCTTCCTTGACTGACTTCCCCAGAGTTGGCCTAGATGTCCCCTTCTCCAGGAAGCCACCCTGGGCTCTCCCTCCTCAGGAGCTCCATCACAGTGTGGACATAGCCTATTAGAGAGGTAGGATAGCACAGAAGTTAAAAGCCTGGGGTTTAAAACCCAGCGAAGCCACATCCTAGCTGTATGACTTTGAGCAAGTTACTAACAGCTCTGTGCCTCAGTAACCTTTCCTACCAAATGGAAATAGTAATGACAGAATTTGCTACATAAGGTTGCTGTAAGGAAGCAAGGAGTTAATATGCGGAAAGCACTTAGTAGGTGCTCAGTGAATGTTTGCTATGATTCTTATCTTCATATTTAACCGTTGTTTTCTTGAATGACTGTCCTCTTGGCCTGTGAGGCAGGAACTGTGTCTGTCTTGCTCACGAGAGTCCTCCCAGAGGTGATTATTCATAACCGTTGAATTAATGGATGGCCACATTCCAATAGTTTGTCACCGTGATTAGGCAAATGACTTTTCTGAACTGAAGACCTAGCTGCCTGGGCTTTATTTTCAATGAGAGAGAGAGAGAGAATTCCACAGGGCTTTTTCCTGAGTGAGGGCTGTGGAGAGGCAGCGAAGGGCCCCATCTGCAGCCTCACAGCCCTGGATACAGGACCTGACTGCTCTCTGCCTCAACTTCCTCCTGTCCACATAATCCAAATAAATCTGGGTCATCCTGTGCCCCCTTCTGGCCTGTCTCTGCCTAGTGTTCCAGTCAAAAGGAACACAAATTTGACTCAAAAAGCCTTGAAGAAAGCCTGTTCTATATTTATGGAAAAGGCAGGAGGAGGGGAGATTTTGTCCCAGAAAACCCAAGCTTCCTGAAGCTTAGATGCCTTCTTCCCCGGGTTTGGTTTGACCTGGTAGCTGCTCCTCGTAGCTTTTTCTCTGCTTCTTTCCAAACTCTAGCCTACCTTCCCCAGCATGGCTGAAGTCCCAGCTACCTGGAGTGTGGGCTGGAAGCAAGGACAGACTTCGGGCATACGTGGCCCCGTGGCCCTGCAAACTTCTTGTCCCATAGAGAGGTATGGCTGGATGAGGGCCAGAACAGGGCCCCCCTACAGTGCAGGGCCCCAGCCAGAGGCCCCTGTTTCCCAGGTGTATGGGTTTAAAGGACTGTGGTGTCACCCTTACCTGTCCCTGCCTTCTGGGCCTCCTCTACTCCTTTAATCATCTCTGTTGCTCAATCATCTGGGTCACTGATCTCTGAACCCTGGCCAGGGTCCCCAGGGCCTGTGCCAAGGGCGGTGAATGCTTCTCTCCAACACACCCTCCGCCAGGTTTTCCTCATGCTGCTGCCAGGCCTCTGTCACAGCTGCGGCCCTAGGGCTGCCTTACCCAGCTGCCTGGCCTGGCCATGGGCTGTTGCATTTGAGTTTCTGAGGGGTAGGGTCATGTTGAATGGGAGCCTGTGATGCACTCCCAGGAAGCGAGGCTCCCCTGGCATCAGGCTCAGCTGAAACCTGAGAGGTGCGCTCTAGCCCTGGGCTGGAGTAGGCAATAAGTGCCTGGGCTGACCCCGTGACACCAGCCTCATCACCAGGATGCATGGAGGATCCCTAAGGACTTATGATGACTGCTTCTCTGCCACTGGTGTCCTCATTCACTCAGCCCTGACCAGCCCTCTGTGGCATATTTCCAAAGCTCAGCTCTGCCGAGGTCCCCTGCTACTCACAGAGCTTTTGTGGCTTCCTGCGGCCCACAAGGGGAAGTTCAGGCTCCTAACCTTGGCCTTCAAGGCCTCTCTGGCTTTGTCTCCTGCTGCTGTCCCTTTGCCGTGGTCCAGACACCTGAGGCCCCTCCTAAGGAAGCTTCTTTGTCACTCCCACTTCCATACTTTCATCCTCCCCACTCCCTCTGCCTGGAATTCCCTCCCTATTTTCTATGTATTCAAGTCATTTGAGGGTTTCTTTTTCTTTTTCTTTTAAGGCAGGTCCTCCCTGTGGTGCCCAGGCTACAAGGCAGTGGCACGATCATAGTTCACTGTAGCCTCAACCTCCTGGGCTCAAGCAATCCTCTGACCTCAGCCTTCTGAGTAGCTGGGACCACAGGTGTACACTACCTCGCCCAGCTAATTAAAAACAATTTTTTTTTTGTAGATACAGGGTCTCCCTATATTGCCCAGGCTGGTCTTGAACTGCTGGAGTCAAGTGATCCTCCCACCTCGGCCTCTTAAAGTGCAGGGATTACAGTCGTGAGTTGCCAC
This sequence comes from Pongo pygmaeus, assembly GCF_028885625.2. Taxonomy (NCBI): domain Eukaryota; kingdom Metazoa; phylum Chordata; class Mammalia; order Primates; family Hominidae; genus Pongo; species Pongo pygmaeus. The sequence goes on along the minus strand of NC_072373.2, from coordinate 189,194,337 downwards.
CCCTGGCCTCTTTTGAGTCTTTCTATTTATTTTGCATATCTTTTGAGGCCACAAGAGTAGCACCTTTGTCCAGAGTCTTCCTATGACCACCCACCTCCACCCCAGCTAGCCCCCATCTCGCCCTCCCCTCAGGCCCCTTAGCTCTGTCCCCGTCCCACTCATTCCATAATCACCATTGCCAGCCCCACAAGCAGCCTCTGCCTCTTGTCAGGCCTTGGGCTGAGCCTGGTACCATTACTTCTCTGCTTAGTGCCCACAGCAACTCTGTGAGGTGGGGACTATTGCTTCCCATTTTCTAGATGAAGAAAACTGAGGTTCAGAAACTGAAAGAGATTTGTTCAACATCATACTGCAGTGGTGACTCACGACTTCAATCAGCAAGTATTTATCATGTCCAAAGCCCAAGGTGAGGGGCCAGGCCAGGGCCAGGCTGTGGCTCCATCACAGCACCCCTCACCGACCAATGGGGCACCCACAGCCTTGGGGTTCACCTGGTCTTCTCCCTCGCTGGACAGCTTTGCTCTGGGCCTTACTGTCAGCCTCTGCTGGGACAGAGCCGCTGGGGCGATGAGTCCCTCCACCCTCGTGTCTTGGCTTCTTCCACACACGCTCCTGGAAAAGGGCTGGCAGTTGATTACTGGCCTGATGAGAATATAGGTCCTGGAATCTGGACGTCACAGCTGCAGGTGGCTGTCGAGGCACATGACAGACAAAAGCCCAGAGAGGGCAGGCTAGCAGCCAGAGACACCCAGCAAGGGTGGGAGTGGAACCTAGGGCTCTAGCCACCTGCCCCAGCCCTTTCCTTCTTGTGTCCTCCAACTTCCAAGCGGCCCCTTCTTGAGAGGAGCCTCCAACTCCCTGCCTTTGCCAAGACAAAAAACCAGAGTACGTTTCCTCATTTATTATAAACACAAGTTTGCAGGTAAATAGAGGGTCTAAAAAATACATTAAAATAAATAATTGGGATTCTCAAAGTTCTTAGGGCAAATAAGTTATATACAGACAGGAGAAGCAGAGCAGGCCCTTCTCACTGGGAGGGTCCCGAGGGAATGAGGGTGCAAGGACTCTGGGGAGGGAGAGCTGGAGAGGACACAGCCAGCCAGGATGCCAGCCCCAGGGGGAGCCGTCCAGCCTCCAGGGCTGGCTGAGGCATGCGTGTTCGTGGCTGCACGGTTGCTCCTGGTTTGTAGCCCAGCAGACAGGACACTCCTCAGGACGCAGCCTCCAGATGAATGTACTCCCCATGCAGTTCTTCCAGCAGAGCTGTGGGCCAGCAGCCAGCGCTCGAGGCTGCTCCGCAGTCTGGAGGCCGAGGGCTTCCCTGGGCAGTGCGAGGACACGGAACTGCCTTGGACGAGGCTCCCTCACCAGGGAGCTTGTGCCAATCCTGGCAAATGGGTCCAGCTGTCTGGGACCAAGGCCCCGGTCCAGGAAGCAGGCAGAGAGTCCACAAGCCCCGGCCACTTCTCTCCTCCTCTCTCCCCGCGGGCTTCCTTCCCAATGTTCCTCCAGCTCACGACACTATCTCTTCCTCCACCTGGAATGTGTGGACCGCGGCTTCCGCATGGCCTCCTGTTGTCGCTTGGCAAAGAGGCTCTTGACTGTGGAAAAGTCCCTGGGAATCAAGAAGGGTCAATTTAGCATCTCAGAAGATATGGACTGTCCAAGACTGCCCCAGAGCAGGGGCAATCGGGCTACAGCCCTTGCCCAGATCCTGGGATCACAGCTGCCCTGGGGTCAGAGAGTGGTCTGAAAACAAGGTCTGCACAACCAGTGCAGGCCAGTCCAGGCGTTGAAGCTTCTCTGCACATGGGGGCTTTGACAGAGCTAATGTTCAACATCAAATGCTGCCAGAATGAGTGGACAGCCAAGCACAGCCCTGTAGGTCTCCCGTCATCTGCCTTCCCACTTCTTTCCACACCTTTCCATACCTTTGCTCCTGCTCTTCCCTCCAGGCTGTGTGTATTCCCCTCACCCAGAAGCCACCTGCTGAAGTTCTGCTTATTCTTCGAGGTCCAGCTCAAGGTAGTCCAGCCCAGAAAACAGGGCACCCTGCTGCCCTTTGAACCTGGCTGGGTGGCCACATCCTGGCTCAAAGAACTCTAAACTGGGAGCCAGGAGGCTGGCTTCAGTTCCCAGCTAAGGAAACTTGGGCAACGATCTTAGCTTCTCTGATCCCCTTTCTTAGCTTGTAAAACAAAAACAGGCCTGAACTACCGAGAATGAGTGCAAGTTTGGCCGAGCCAGCTCTGCACACTATGAAGTGTGTGCATTTGAAAAGTCTTGTACTCATTTTTTTCATTCTCAGAAAGTTCCTAAGCATATGTTGGGTCCTGTCCATCCCACCATCCTGCCTTTTCTCCTATTTTTCTGCCGCCCCCAAAAGGTGAGAATCTCTGAGGGGCTGAGCTGGGCCCTGGGACCTGGCCAGCTGCAAGGAACCCTCAGTGACAGAAGTGGAAATGGCAAACCCCTCCACAGCTCCCACGGGCACAGACCCTGGGCTACACGCTTCATGTGCGTCCACTCATCTGACCTCACAGCAACACCAGGCGGGGATGGATGGCACAATTTCCCTGTTCAAATCATAGGAACTAGAGGCACAGTGAAGTTGAGGGGCAAACCCAAGGTCACAAAGCTTGTTCCAGGCTGGGCTGGGGTTCAGATCAAGCAGTCTGCCCCAGAGGCTGCCCCTACAGCCACTCTGCTGCCCAGCAGGTGCAAGTGTCTGTTCTTGAGTTGGTTTGGTTGAACAAGCATTCATGGGCACCTCCTGGGGGCCAGGTCTGAGTCACACTGAGGCACCAGGGAGGAGATGCAATCTGAGCAGCAGAGAGGGAGCAGGCTGGGCAGTTGGCCCCTCTGGACACCAGCGTATGTGAGATGCTCCATTCAGCACAGCCTGAACCAACAACTGTGGTCCTTCCCAGTCATGAGCCTTCAAACCCTCTAAAAAGTCCACTTCCAGGCCTAGTGGTAACAAAGAGCACAGTAGGTAAGAGCACAGACTCCGGGGTCAGCCAGATGCCGCTGACTGCTGTGTGACTTTGGGCAAGTGGCTTTCCCTCTCTGAGCCTCAGTTCTCTTTGCTACCCAATGAGGACCCAGACCTGCCTCACATAGAAAATATGGGAAATGTGCAAGGCACACAGGAGGTGCTCAGTCTGTGCATGTGTCCCATGCCCTCACCTCAGCCTTTGGAGAAGCTCTCCTGTAGTGGCCCCTGTCTTGCCAGTCTGGAACACGTCTGCAGGGGACTTCCGGCTAGGGACTGCCCCGGCTTCAGTCCTGCATGAATAGCATTAGGGCCCAAGTGATGGACTGCCCAGGGCCCTGAAGCTACCTGGCTGCAGGCCCAGCCCAGCCCCCACCCCTTCCCCATCCCCACCTGCCTGCAGGAGCAGATCCATTTCCACCCCTGTGCACCTGGCATCTTTCCCTTTCCAGGTGGGGTGGGGACCGAGGAAAACTGAGCTACCAGGAACGTGTTCTTAGCCCCAGGAAGAGGCAGCTTTTTTGGCCTTCCCAGAATCTGGCCTCCTGCAGCTGCAGGGGAAACTGAGGCAGGGGCGGGGCCTCAGCTTGAGACCCAGAGGAGGAGTTTCTCGTAAACCATCATGGGAACTGGAGCTTGGGATTTTTTTTTTTTTTTTTTTTTTGAGACTGAGTTTCGCTCTTGTTGCCCAAGCTGGAGTGCAATGGCACGATCTCGGCTCACTGCAACATCTGCCTCCCAGGTTCAACAGATTCTCCTGCCTCAGCCTTCCGAGTAGTTGAGATTACAGGCGCCCGCCACCATGCCCAGCAATTTTTTTGTATTTTAGGTTTCACCACGTTGTCCAGGTTGGTCTTGAACTCCTGACCTCAGGTGATCCACCCGCCTCGGCCTCCCAAAGTGCTGGGATTACAGGTGTGAGCCACCGTGCCCGGCCAGAAGCTTGGGACTTTGAAGCCAGTTTGGTTTTCCCAAATTCTCCATGTGGATGAGGGAAGGAACAAAGCCTCCCACCACTTTACAGATGGGAAAACTTAGGCTCAGGTAAGATAGGAGACCATGGCAAAGGCCCCCCAGCAACTCTGGGGCCACCCTGGGATGGTGACATGGCTTTCCAACTCCAGATGCCATTTCTTCCCCGAGCAAGCTTCAAAGTCCCCCTGAACCTCAGGTTGGAATCCAAAGCCCAGTAGGACTCGATCAGACAGACTCAGGCCCAAGGCCTGGCCCTCCTTCTGATGAGCTATGCAGCCTGATGTGTCCTGCCCCTTCTCTGGGCCTGAGTTGCCTCAGCTGTCACTGGCAGACTCTCTCCTGCCCAGGAGTGAGGGCATGAGTGTTCCCAGAAGCCACCAGAGCTGGGCATCAGGAGGCCCCCAGGGGTGACTGGTTCCTGCAGGAAGGGATGGTGCCATGGACCCAAAGCAGCCTGTGGGCCCCTGGGTCGCTTCTCACCCCCAACTTGCCACTTCGCTCCTCTGCTAGTCTCCCAGACACCTGCTCCCCAGGGCATGCCCGGGCTTGCAGCTACCCTATGCCCCTGCAGGCTGGGTGCCCACCTACCAGGGCCTTCGAAGGCAGAATGTGGCACAGGCGGGGTCCCTGGCGCTGGAGCACTGACAGCGCCTTGGCAGGGAGCGGCGCCGGCGTCTTGGCGGGTTTCCCAGGCCGTAAGGAGCTGTCTGTCTGTGGGCGGGCAGCCAGCAAGGTAGTGGTGTGGGGTGGAGAGAAAGAGAGAGAGAAAAAAAAATAAAGAGAGAGAGGATTAAATAAACCACAACCATTGGCAAGCAGGGACTGTCCACACTGCCCACTGGGACAGCCACCTATGCCAGCAGGGTGCCAATGAAAGGTGACCAGACCTTGACCTCAAGAAGTCATACCACTGAAGTCACAGGCTCCTCCACAAGGGTCCTGGTAGCCCTTGGCAAGACCCTCCCCTTCTCTGGGCCTGGCTTGGCTCAGTGAGAGCTCCGAGCATGGGGGCAAGGAAATCTGTGATCCTACCCGAAGTTGGGAATTGGGAACCTCCTAGTCTCTCTCCCCTCTCAGACAGGCTGGTCCCCCTGTTCTCAAAGAAGGCTCTCAGCTAGCTCTGGAGGAAGGGCGGCCACTCCATCTCACAGAAGTAAACACAGGCTCATAGCTAAGCTGCCCCGACCTGGTCCCCACTTGCCTGGGGGGGTGGGGGTAACAAATGTGCCTTAGAGGCTTGACTTGAAAGTGGGGTGTGTGTGTGTGTGTGTGTGTTCTGATGGGATTGATTTCAGATTCAGAGTCTGATCAAGCGGGCCAGGGGAAGGGCAGGGGCCCCGTGGCTGGCTGGACCAGCACTTTTGAGAGACAGAGCTAATTTTAGATGGTGTGGTTGGAGTCGTAGTGACTCCAGGTAGACTCAGCACGCAGGGACTGGCAGGGTTCCCGCCCTAAGCAAGTGTTTGGATGCGGATTAGCTTCACACACGCTTACGTGCAGGGCTTCTCTTGCCTTTTGCAATTTGGGGAAGGGAAAAAAATCACAAACACACACAGAAACTTCAACTGAAGGTATGCAGTGGCCTGGAGGCAGCACGGGTGCAGGCGTAACAGACAGCACTGGGCTCCCACCTGGGTGTAGCCAGTAGCACAGGGTAGGTTCTCATCTGTCATTTGAGGGACTATCCTGCCTTATGGGGAGGATGGGGGGCTCCTGAGATGATCATGCACGTGCAGTGCTGGGCAAAGAGCCTGGCATAGTCAAGGCACGGGTGCTGTCACTAATCGTATTATTATTGGAAGACCATGCAGAGGCAGCATGACAGAGACTGTGAGCTCCGGCATTCCCCAACCGAGGATGGTGCCTACCCTTACGATTACCTGTGTGATCTTGGGGAAGGCGTTTAAGCTCTTTGAGCCTCAGTACTTGAATCTGGAAAACGGGGCCAACACTTGCTTACCAGGCTGTCTTAAGAATTCTCAGGTGACAGCCCTCTCTACGGCTCAGGTGGTCCCCACTCAGGAATTGAAACAATTAACTATGGATACTAGCCAATGCCTCCATCTGGAGGCCCAGGGAAAGATGGACTGTGTCAACGTTCCCTAGCTTGCCAGTAGCTTCCACCCTGACACCCTGCCCCAGAGCTCCCCCTGCCCCCAATCCCCATGGATGCTCACTCAGGAGTGTTCACCCAGATGATGTCCAAGTGGCAGAAGTAGACGCACTCTTTGTCGATCCAGGAGCTGCAGGAGCAACGGCGAAGCCGAAGGTGGGTGCCTTGGGCATGAGATGAGGACGCTGGCTGCTCCAGGGTGGCAGCAGCCTGGCCCTTCCCTGCATGCACAGGAGGGAGAGAGAGGTGGAGAGGTGGGTTGGGGTGCCCGGCACATCCCGGAGTGGGAGACCCACCATGCTCCTCCTCTTGCATAATCGAGGGGGTTGGCACTCTTGCTGCTCAAGAGCTCCAGGCCAGCCCAGGGAAGTCCCAGCAGCCCGTGGGGAGCCTGGGCACCTCTGTATTTGCAGAACCTTTCCCCTGCCACCACTGCCGCCAGGCTCCCGCCCCTGTCTGCCCCCAGCTGGCTTGGGAGGCACTGCAGCCCTAGGGGGAGACAGAGATAGACAGACCCAGGAGCTGTAGGCGGCAGGTGAGGCCAGGGCAGCTCACCTTCATGCAGGGCCACGAGCAGGGCCAGCGCAACGGAGCACCAGGTAGTAGGCACGGAGACCATCGCGGCGGCAGAGCGGGCAGGCTGGACTGGAGCAGGGAGCGCCTGTTGCCAGCGTCCTGCTATTAAGCTGAGCAGATAGCTCATTGCCTCGGTGCCCTGGCTGCCTCTTATACCAGGCACGGTGCCCCACCCCTTCTGGTCCAGCCCTGCCCCGCTGCACCGGCGGGCTGGGAGCCAGGGACACCGCCTCCTCCCCGGGCGCCTGGCCCGACCGAGCCTCGGCAGTGAAGGGGGGAGGGAGATGGAAGGCCCGTTCCTCCCTCTGTGCCTGGAGCACCTCTGGGAGTCCTGAGGCTCCCTGGCAGTCCCCAGGGGCCCCCTCGCAGTCCAGCTGGACTTCCTCAAGTCACCCTCAGCTGCCCCGAGCCCCCTCCCTCACTCTCTTGGCGGCTGCTCCACAGGTCTCGCCCAGGGCTGTGAGTGTGGAGGAGGAGGTTCCATGAGCAAAACCCCTCTCTTCGGAGAAGACTCTGCCATCTATCCTGCCTGCCCTCTGCCAACCAGGCTGAGGATGCCCCTCTGTTGTGTGGGATGTGAAAGACCCACGCAAGGCTGTGTGGCCTTGGGCGAGTCAGAGCCCTCTCTGGGCCTGCCTCCCTCTGTGAAGGACACAGCTCACGCCTGACTTCTGACCAGCCTGGAACTGCTTCATCCCCACCTCACCCAGGAAATGCCCCACTCAACCCCTGCCCTGTCACCCCAGGGCCTGGGGCAGGAGTTCTAGTCCCTTCCAGAAGGTGTTCAGGTATGCAGCCATGGCCAAGGGCATCCTTCCTGGGCCTGCTTCCTTGTTTGCAAACAAGGCCAAAACAAGAAGGTACTTCACCCTGCTTGGCTTACAGGCTCCTTTGAGACTAAGAAGGTGGCTTCAGACCCCTTTCCAGAAAGATGTCCCTGAGGACACACACACAAAGCGCCCCTTGAACAGTCTCCTGTCCTGGCCATGACAGGATGTCTTGGCTCCCACTGGTGGCTACTGTCTGCAAAAGAAGTAAGCCAGGAGATTTCTCTGGGGACTGGCATTCTGCTCCTGCCCGTCTGCAGGCCCAGAAGCCTTGCTGGGGAGGGGAAAGCAGGGATGAACCAGAGCTGTGCCGAGCAGCTCGGGGAACTGGCAGGCACCCTCTGTTCCTGCCCTGGCCTGGCTCAGAGTCCACCTCCTGCTGGAGTCTTCTCAGGGACCCTGTCTCCAGGCACAACAGGAAAGGCTCTCTCATTTCTTGGAATTCCCAGGGCCTGTATCTCTCGTGCCTGCCTGACTCATCCCATTGCACTTATCTCCCCTGCAATCTCAAGGTCCAGAGCCCCAGAGGAGGCAGGGCCTGACACCTACCCTGCACACAGTAGGGGCCTTGCGAGTGCTTCCTGAGGGCAGGGGGATGAAGAGATGCACACCTGGCTTTCCACTTACAGAACCCAGGATGCCCAATGCTCAGTTCCTGTATTCAGCAGCTCCTTTGTCCTTGGACATTTATGAAGGGGACAATAGGTGACCACCAGGAACAGGCAAGTTTGCATCTTCCTAGGGTGTGCCCAGAGCAAGCGTGCATGTGTGAAATCCTGAAGAAACTGGCAGAACTGATGGAGGGTGACAGCAGGATCTTCCTTCCCGGAGGCTGAGCTGGCTCCTGTGAAAACAAATAAACAAACGTTTCCTGAGCACCTACTACGTGCTTGGAGCACTATCGACTCTTCCTCACCACAACCCCAGGAGGCAGCTATTATCAGAGGGGAGTCAGCTCAGGACTGCCCACAAGGAGGCTCAGAGAGGAGCAGGGCCTGGCCAAGGCCACCCAGCGGGCAGGTGGCTTGGTCTATCAAGTAAAGCACAACGGACTCCCCATGAGGTGCTCGCTGCCCTCCCACGTCGTGCCTCTCGAAGAATTTAGAAGAGTATTTCTGGAATGAGGTGAGCAATACTCACAGTCATTTCTATCAGCCTCTGCAAGAATATGAATACGGAATTAAGCAGGGTTGGGGGCTGGTTGGGGGTGGATAGAGAATTCAAGCCGCTGGACCGTGAAGAGAAGAAAGAAGGAAAAGCAGGTCAGCGGGGAGACGGAGGGGGTCAGGGTGGGGAGGAAAACAAACAGGGAGGTAGATAAAGACAGGCAGGGAGAGAGGAGGAGAACGAGGAAGCAGTGCATAGCCAGAAAGAAAGAATTCGGATTTGAGAAAGTAGAAGAGGGAAACCATAGGGAGAAGAGGGAAGGTTATAAGGTGTCTAATCTTTACACAAATGCAAAACGCCTGCTCAAGACAATAGGGAACCAGAGGCTCTGAGCCGGGGAAACATAATAGAAGCATTAAATGAACCCAGAGGCAGGATCCCTCTCGGGTGTGAAAGAAGGGTGACGACAAGGCAGGGGCTGCTGCCGGAGCCCCACAGGGTCAGCACAGAGAGCTGCGAGCTGGGCCTGGCTCCGGTTTCTCTCTTTCTCTGCCCTCCGCCTGAGCTGAACAAGCAGGGCTCCTGTGAAATGGAGAGGACTGGCCCAGGAACCTGAGCGAGCCCAGATCATTGCCGGAACAGCGCTACCCCACTGACAAGAGTTAGTTTCCAGGTAGGGAAAATTAAGCTGAGTTAATAATAGCCCCAGCTCCCTGGGTCGCTTAGCCTGGGCCTCTGTCCCTCGCCTCTGCCCCTCATGGCTGGTCGGACTGCATGACCCTGCCACCTATAACTGTCCTGGCCTCACTGTCCCTGTCCTTTCTAGGTGGCCTGGCTTCACGGCCCCCTGGCCCTACTGCTCTGGCCCTGGCACCTGCCCTAGTTTGTTGAGGCTGCAGGGGGGAAGAGCAGGGAGCCACCAAAGGTCACTCTCTCAGAATTTGAAGAGAATTGCTTTACTCACTAAGTGATTTGTTTCCCTTATGCTTGCAGCAGCCCTATCCAAGAAAGAGGGATGTGTGGGGAGGGAGGGTTGGCAGAAGAGAGCAGTTGAGTGTATTTCTGAGTAAGACACTGGGCTAGAAACTGCCCCCTAGAAATCCCCGTCTCCACTCCCATTTGGTAGATGAGATAACTGAAGTGCAAGAGGAGGAGCAACTGGCTCAAGACACTGATGGGGCTGGGCATGTTCTCTTGGTTCCTAACCTGCCTCACCCTTTCCTATACACCCGTGAAGCTCTCCCAGGGGTCCAAACTGAGCCCAGGATCCTGGGTCCCTTGGAGAAAGGCTGTCAGGAAGGACCCCAGTGGCAGGAAGGCTGGGGCACTGGGATGAGGTTAGACTGTCTCTCTGTGCACCCCAAAGCTCCCTCTATAGTCCCAGCTCTAAAAGCAAATATGGTCCCATCAAGCAGCTGTCCAGCAGCTGTGGACACTGAGCTGAATGGAGGTTGCATGGGAGTGAAGACTAAGTCTCCTGGTGATGTCTGACACAACAGGGCTGGGCTGCAGCAGGTGCCTGGGATTGCGATCGAGGCCCTGGACCAGGAAGCTTTGTCCCAGCTCTGCTTTTCATGATATGTGGCCTAGGGCTCCTCTCCCTGGCCTCAGGTGTCCTGCCTTCCCATTGATGGCGAGAGGTGCTTTCACCTCTAACTGCCTGTAACATTCAGGATCAAGCTGACCTGAGTTTAGGGCTCCCCAGATGGAGGCCCAGGAGACTCCAGCAGCATGGCTCTTGCAGCTTGAGGCCTTCTGCTCCTTCACCTGTGCAAAACCAGTCATTTCCCCATCGACACCTGGCCCCACCGGGTTTTGGGAAGTTCTGTTTGCAGCCCCAGTGGAAGGGACACAGTGTCTTTGCTGTAGGCACACACCGTGCAGACGGCCTAGCAGAGCGAGCAGCTGGGAAGAGGGGCTGGCCAGGGGAGATGACAGGAGCTTGCAGGGGCTGGGGGTTGGGGAGGGTTTGGCCCTGGAGCCGGCCTGGGTTGGGGCTTAGGGACTCAGGAGACTCAGACATTCCCATCACCACTTGTCCCAAATGCTGTGGGTCGGGCTGCCCCCACTCGGGCCTGGGGCCACTCAGCCTCAGGGCCTCTTTCTGGTGGGTGGTCTGGGCCTCCTGCCATCAGCCACAGCTCACCCTGAGCCAGCAGGACCAGCCACCACCCACACCACTGTTCTCAAACTGGGTCTCTGCGAGGGCAGCCTCAGCCTGCAGGGCCGGCTCCCTGGTCTCCACGGCTTCCCTTGGAGGACACCCTTGGTCCTCTTCCCTCTATCTCAGCCCATTTGGAAAGATTTATGTCTCCCACATAAACTATACTTTCAAAAGAATAATTCATGTGCTCTCTTTGTTATCAGTCTAAGGGTAATCAGAGCAGGGTCAACTAGGCCTATGGAACTGCTGGAATTTCAGCCAAAAGCAGACATGGTTCAGTCAAGACACCCTTGTTAAGAGGCCATGTAAGTCCTCCTGGACTTTTTGAAGTGAGGAAACTAACTCAGGACTCAGCATCTAGGATGGAAATCTCTGGACTCCAAGGCTTTGAGTTACCTCTAATGGGCTAAGGGCCAGATTCCCCACTTAGCCTTTTAGGAATAGAGGATAAATAAGCATTTATTGAGCGCTTAATATATTCTGAGCCCTGTGCTAAGTGATTTAGGTATATTAGCTTCGTGAACTGTCACAACATACCTGTGGGGTAGTTACTGTAATGAGTCCCTATTTTATAAATGAAGAAACGAGGCTCAGAGAGGGTGACTTGCCCCATGTCAGACAGCTAGGAAGTGGCAGAGCCAAGGTTAGAAAGCAAGTCAGTGTAGCTCCAAAGCCCGGCCCTGAGCCTACGTGTCCCCAGTGTGCTTTCCCAGCCCTTGGGGAGCCCTCCCGCCTCACAGCAACTCTTCTCCAGGGCACACTTCCCTGCTCTCAGCAGGCAGAGAGCCCTAGGCAAGAACTTTTCCCCTTATGCTTATCTGCTATGGGACCAACAATCTATATCATGTCTATCCAATGATCCTCCCATCTATTCACCTACCTACCCATCTATCCATCAATCCACCCATCCACCCATCCATCCACCTTTCCTCCCAACTACCTTCTTTCTATCCATTGATCCATCCATCCATCCATTCATTCATCCATCCGTCCGTCTACCCACCCATCCATCCACCTTTCCTCCCATCCACCTTCTTTCTATCCATTGATCCATTGATCCATTAAGCCATCCATCCACCATCCGTCTACCCATCCATCCATCCATCCACCTTTCCTCCAATCCACCTTCTTTCTATCCATCGATCCATCCATCCATCCATCCATCCATCCATCCATCCATCCGTCTACCCACCCATCCATCCACCTTTCCTCCCACCCACCTTCTTTCTATCCATTGATCCATCAATCCATCCATCCATTCATCCATCCATCCGTCCGCCTACCCACCCATCCATCCACCTTTCCTCCCACCCACCTTCTTTCTATCCATTGATCCATCAATCCATCCATCCATCCATTCATCCATCCATCCATCCGCCTACCCACCCATCCATCCACCTTTCCTCCCATCTGCCTTCTTTCTCTCCATTGATCCACTCATCATCAAACCTTTTATCCATCCTTCCGTTCACACATCTACTCAACCAGCCTCCCATGCACCCATCCTCCTTCATGAGAAACAAGGTTGGACAGATTAGGAGGGTCAAGGCTTGAAGAGCTTTGAATGATATATTACACTGTCCTGGAAACATTATTTGGTTGCTTCCTAGAGGTGGGTGTGTCTCCCCACTGATATGATGAGATAATTGAAACACGGTCTTCTCTGGAATTCCTGCCTCAGAGCCTAGCACGGGCCTGGGCCCATGATCTGTGCCAAACACTGGGGTGAAATGAAATGCAACTAGAAATGCAACTAGACGGCTTCATCTCACCAGACAAAGCTTTGCATAGACACCCCTTCTAAGGAGGTCTAGGCCCCTTTTCCCGTCTGATGCCATTCTTCAAAATGCTCTAATGATGAAGACTTGAGATCATCTTTAAGGAAAAAGTCAGAGATGAAAGGACCCTTGGTCTACACCCAGATGATGAAGCTGGGGTCTAGGGAGGACGCTGCCAGAGGTCTCCCTGTCAGGCCTGGATCCTGGAGACCCAGGATGTCTGCATGCTTTTCTCTCTGAGGCCTAGGCCCCTGTGCTCAGAGGGGCTGGAACCCCAACCTTCTCTTCTATCCCACCATCACCACCAGCCAAGACATGTAGCTGGTATTTTTTCAAAGTCACACCCACTATGTTGCTTAGAACCGATGTTTTCCAAGGCGCACCCAGGGCCCCACCAGGAGGCTGCCTTTCCCCTCTGGGAAGGGGTGAGCCACCAGGAGGCCGCCTTCCCCCTCTGGGAAGGGGTGAGCCACCAGGAGGCCGCCTTTCCCCTCTGGGAAGGGGTGAGCCACCAGGAGGCTGGGCCACGCAGGAGTACAGTACTTCATGCTAGAATGAAATGTCAGCTACAAATAAGTGCCTGGTGCTTCTATCATCAGGATAACTTGGTGCCCAGGAGGCAGGCAAAGCCAGGGTTCCCACTGTTATTTTAGGCCAGCATTCCTAAGAAGAGGTGTGCCTGGGGCGCCTCCTTGCCTGAAGGCCTTGGCCTTCCTGCCCAGCTACTGGGAATCCTGAGCCATGAATGACCTAGATGGGCACAGCTGGGCCCCGGTGGACAGAAAGGTGGTCAGGAGCTGAAGCCACTGTCCAGGGGGAGCTCAGGGTGTGGGGGTGAGTCAGAGGCCAGCCCACCTTTGGCACCTCTGAGGGCTGGCAGATCCGGGTTCCAGCTTCAAAGCTCTGTGACTCAGGCTTGAATCCCCCCTCACCCACTATCCCATTATGGACAAGTGCCTGAGACTGTGCCAGGCCAGGGGGTAGTGTGGGCTGGGATTGTCCAGTCTGGGGGCTGGTTCTGTGGCTCACTAACCATGTAACTAAGGGCACACCATGGTTTAGTCTTCCTGAGTGTCAGAGGCCACATTTGTCAAGAGCATCTAAGAAGAAAAATCCCACCTGGCAGCTGCTGGGAGTGCTTCATGGTGGAGCCAGTGTGAGAGCTGGCCTCTGCCTGGCTCAGGAAGGCACTGCCCACCCACTTCTGCTTCCCTTCCCCACTCACCTTGGGAGGCAGGGTGCTGTGGGCCTTGTAGTGTGGACAAAGTCCTGGAAAGAAGTGGGGTGTGTGTGTGTGTGTGTGTGTGTGTGTGTGTGTAGGGTGTTATTAGAATATGCCATCTTCATGCCAGGGACCAGATCCCCATGACAGGTCCCTCCTCTGCTCTGGGTCACCAAATCCCTCCAAGGCAAGTGGCCACCCTGGCTTCATCTGCCCACTCATGTTTGCTTTGGCACACCATGCAGCACCACACCAGACGAGAAGTGTGCGGAGATTTGGGAGGCTTCTAGGCAAAGCTGCCTTCCTGCAAGAACCAGGCTTCAGCTTGAAATGTGTGGTCTGATCCCAGCTTGGCACCAGGGTGAAATGTCTCACCAACTCGAAATGCCCACCCTGGCATTGGACCTGCCTGGGTTCTGACCCTCAGCTGTCTTTCCTGCCTCATCCCACTAAGGCTGATCTGGGTGTCCAAGACTTTAGTCCACCACACCCCAGGGTGGGCCACACTCTGAGTGCATAGCAGACTTCCTCACCTTATGCCTCTGGGCAAACTGGGGCCTCCCATCCTCTTTCCATTCCTACTTACTTGGTTTACTCTGACCATTCTTCCAGGCCCATCTCAAATGTTACCTCTCCCAGGAAGCATTCCCAACTCTGTCCAAGCATCTTCAGTGGACAGATGAGCTCTGAGACTCCCAGAGGGCCTTCTTGAGACTGGGAAGTGAGGGTGTCCTGGGTCCAGGCAGGCAGCTCCCAGGCTGGGAAGAGGGGGACATGGAGTTGCAGGCTTGGGCTTGGCTTCTGGCTGGGTGGCTGCTGGCAAGCCCCTTCTCCTGTCTGAGCATCAGCTTTGTCCTCCATGAAGTGACGTGGCCCTGGTGGTGCCTTGGGGACTAAAGCGTGAAGCCAGCAGCAGCCCAGAAAGACTTTTTAGAGCCTTTGCACCCACCTGGGTAAGTTTAGTACTCGACCTGCAGAGGGAGCTCCAGAGCGACAGAACCCCAGGAGCCCTTCCTTGATGCTACTCCATCAGCAACAGGAGAGCCCAGCCATCTACTCCCATCATCCACTGAAACCAACCTGGCCACCTCCCCATCATCCGCTGAAACCAACTTGGCCTACTATGTGCTATCATAAGAATCTACGTGAATCATAAGAATTCATCATAGCTACTGTTTACTGAACTTTCCAATGTGCCAACACTTACAAAACCCACTATATAATATATATCATCACAATTAATCATCCCCGTGGGAAGGCACTTAGTATTATTCCCACTTTATAGATGAGGAGCCTGAGGAAGTGAGGAGACTCAGGAGGTGAAGTGGCTTGCTCAAGGTCATTTGAGTCGATCTCCCTGCTATATGGACTGCATTCTTATCCACTATCCCAGCACATATGATCCCAGGTAGAATTTTCATAGGATGCAGCTTATTATTACTTTTAGTTTTCAGATGGGTAAACTGAGGTATCTTGTCCATCTAGCAAGAAAGGAGCTGGGATCTGAACCTAGGTCACCCTGAGCTCTTGGCCTCAGCACGCAACCTCAATTTGGATTTTCTTGTCAGAACCAAAGAGTCCCCCAGAACAGGTCCTGGGGATCGACCTCAGGGCCTGAGTCTGGGGGCAGCAGGAGAAGTTCCTCCATCCCTCAGCCTGGTCCCAGCCTTTAGGAGCAGGATCTCTGGGAGCTTGCCGGGAGGAGCCGGCCGTTAACACAGTGTGCTGGGTGGTGAGGTGAGCAATGACTCAGGATGGGAGGCCCTGAGGGGGTAGGCACACAGTGGAGACAGTACTGGCCTTGTCACACCAATCCTGGGGTCCCCTAGGAGGAGGAGGTTTGGGTGAGGCAGGGCTGAGTCACGGCAGTGAGGTCAGACAGGGAGCTGGGGTGGCCTGATGAACTCACACCTTCATCTGAGCCTGTCAAGGGGCCGTGGGCCCAGCAGGCCTGGTGAGCCCAACCTGGCAGAACAGGCACACCCCTTCCTTGGTTGTCCATAGCCAGGGGGTATCTGTGATACCAGAGAGTCTCCCTTTAGGCTTTCTAAGGCCTCTGCTGCTGGAGCCCCAAACCCTGCCAGATTGGGGAGGCAGCTGGTATAGGAGGCAGAGTGGGGAAAAAGGGACAGAATCTCACTCTGCCCCTTGGGGCGTGTGCCCTGGGCAGCAATCGCAGCTTCTTGAGCTTTGGCTTCCACTTTGTCCCATGGGTTCATGTGAGTATCTCAGAAGCTGATGGTCTTGTCCAAGCCCTGGCACATAGCTGAAGCTTGGGAGAGGCAGGTGGAAGAGCGGATGGCCATCACCAGCCAGGAGCCCACCAGAGAATGGGGGGCTGTAGCAGACTGACCTTGACCACCCTGGCTCAGTGCCACACCCCAGTGTCCTGGCCACTGCCTGTGTGGCCTTGGGTGAGAGCCTTCCAATCACTGGGCCTCAGTTTCCCAACGTATCAAATAAAAATAATAGGCTCAGACTCTCAATAGGAGATAGGGGATGATGTCGCAGGGTTCCTGAGAGTTCCCACCAACCCTGTGTACCAGATATGGTGGTGGGGGCGGGGCGGAAGAGAGCCAGAGCCATTCCTCTGGGGCCCAGATGCAGTGGGTGAGCCCCTGCCATGCCACTTGGAAGTTAAGCCTGGGAGCCTTGGGAGTCAACTGCCTGCCCCCCACCCAGCACTCCCCAAGGCTGATCCAGAGAGGCTGGGGGTGTCCAAGGTCACACAACAGCCAGCTGATGTCCACCACCTAAGGGAAGGGGGCCTTTATCTCCCCAGATAAGAGGCCCTGAATGGGCGGGGAAGGCCTCGTGGCCTCAGATATGGGTGGAACCTGGGGGTGGGGAGTGGAGGGCCAGAGCTTGGCTGACCCAGGCTAACCATAAGGCAACCGCTTCTCCTGGTACCTCCTCAGCCTGAGTCAGCGAGGGGCTGCGGATGCTTCTGAGTTCATCGCCTGCCACCCAGCCTTGGAACCCAGGCCTCAGGCACAAGGGAGGTCTGTAATAATGACTTGGTGAGAATGACAGCTGTGTGGGGAGCTGTGCCCACGTGCCAAGCACTCTTCCTGCCTTCATTCATCTGGTCCTCCAAACAGCCCGAGGAAGAGGGCAGGGCAAGGCCTGGGAGTGAGCTTCAGAGAGGCTGCATAAGCTGCCCAAGGTCACACAGCCAGGGGTAAATAAGAAGGGTCTTCAGCTCCACGGCTGTGCTTTCTGCCATCATGCAGCAAACATGCCAAGCCCACTCAGTGTCAGGCCCAGGGCTGGGGCTGTGGATCTCTGGCCCAGCTGGGACTTGGGGAAAGGTACCCCAAAGGCATCACTATTTGCCTGGGAGAGGGAGCTGGGAGTGTGGAGGGCCTTTCCGTGCTTGGCTCTTTGTTGGCCAAAAGGGAGGGACAAATATGGACCTGCAGGACCCCGGAGGAATGAGGGATGCCTCTGCCTGGAGACTCGGGAGGGCATTCTAGCCAAAGAGACTTTGAGCGAGGCTGTGGAGGTGGAGCGAGCATTCCTGGTAGAGGGATGGCCCAGGCAAAGGCCGGTAGGCCTGAAAGGGCATGGAGTACCCTAGGATAGGGAGTGAACAGCCTGAGGGATTCCGTGGTAAGAGAGGAGGTTGAGGCCAGACCACAAGGATCTTGAATACCAAGCAGAGGACCTGACCTTTTCCTGAGTTCAAAGTGGAGTCAGAGGAAAAGGTGAGGGTGGGGGCAGTGGCCTTGCATCTGTTCTGTTGAGGCCTAGGCCAGGTGGTCTCGAGCCAGTGGGCGTGGGGTGGGTTCCTTTGGACTCTCAGAAGGGCCCCAGGTGGGTGACGCCACAGCCCAGTCTATCTTGGCATCTGAGAACAAGGCCATCTGCTGGCTGCCTCATTCCTGCAAACTCAGGGTCAGAGGGCCTCTGATGAGCCCAGCACCCCACAGCTCCAAAGAACTCCACGGTCTCTGAAACCAGGCTGCAAGGGCGAAAGGGGTAAGGCTGGCAGAGACATCCTGGGCAGGGCCCCTCCCACTACCTCATTTTCCAGCTCTGACAAGTGCTTACCCAGTGGGGGACAGGCAGCTCACAGCTCGGAAGTCGCCTGGCTGCCCTAAGGAGGCCCATCCCAGTATGGCCCTGCCCGGCGGGGCTTAGCTCGCCCTTCTCTATACTTTGGTGTTGCCCGTATCACCGGAGGGTGCTGGGGACGCAGGTTTGTTGAACCCTTTCCCTCTTCCTTCCACCAGACAGTAATACTTGGATCCTCACTTGTAATTTCCCCAACAACCCCTGGGGGGCCCCCTTCTGCCGGCACCCACTTGATGGATAAGGGAATGGAGGCTTAGAGAGGGACGCATCCCGGAACCCCACGGACCAGTCTCAACCACCAAAGGGCAGGGAGCCTGGAACCCTGCGGGCCACACGCTGCGCAGCTCACTTGAGGGGACACATGTAGATTCTGAAACCTTACAGCCCGGATTCAAATCCTTGCTCTGCAGCTCACTAGCACCTCACCTCAAGCAAGGCAGT
Source organism: Pongo pygmaeus (assembly GCF_028885625.2). Classification (NCBI taxonomy): domain Eukaryota; kingdom Metazoa; phylum Chordata; class Mammalia; order Primates; family Hominidae; genus Pongo; species Pongo pygmaeus. The sequence goes on along the minus strand of NC_072373.2, from coordinate 189,176,062 downwards.
GTCCATGTCTCATTCCCTGCCTGGAACCTCCTCGTGCCTCAGGAGGCACAGGGTGATGCTAAATCTAAAATGGTGACGCTAATAGCACCTTCCTAGGGGTAGGTGTGCGACTTAGGTGAGCTAACTCATACCAAGTTCTTACAGCCGTGCCTGGCAAATGCCCCCTCGGCAGATGGAGAAAATGAGGCTGAAAGAGAAGAGAGGCCTCCCCGGCAGGGATTCGCCCCCCGCCACGGGCCCCGCGGCCGGGCGGTTCCTGCAGCTGCCTCTCCCTCTCGGGCCTGTTTTGGGAAATCCTCGGGCTGGGGGCCCGAGCGCGAGCGGCCGCGGCGGACCTGCAGGCGGCGGCGCTCCACCCGCCCTCGCCTCCCGACCAATTTTGGGCAAAGCAGCGGCGGCGGCGCGCTACGTGCCGGCCATGAGTCAGCGCGCAGGAATGCGCAGGACGCTTTGTTCCCCGCGCCGCGGACGAACGTGCTGGGACCGGGGCGTGGCGGGGCCTGACATCACCGCACGGGCAGCACGGCCACGTGCGCCCCCAACCCCACCTCCGAACCGCAGGGCCGCCCGCGCCTCGCCTCCCCCTGGGGCCCGGACCCCTGCGGGGGCCCTGAAGGCCCAGCCCGGACTCCAGCAGTCCCGTGGAGCTCCGGCACCCTCCCTAAGCCTCGGGCGGGGGGGTCTGGTCTGAGTGGTCCTGGCCGCCCAAGCACCTGGGTGGCTCACAGAGAATCAGCAACTGCGGGGAGGGCTGCCCGGGAGGAGGAGGGGAGCTACCCCGGAAAGACTAGTGGGAGGCACGGAGACCTCGAGCGGCCACAGCAAGACCTGACGCTGCCCTGGGGAGGCCGTGTGGGGCCCATCACCCCTTCTCCACATGGAGGCTGGTGTGGGAAGGAAGCGGGGGCTGGGTCCCCCAAGTCCTGCCTCCAGCTTGTGGGGTGTTTCCCTGAAGCCACTCTCCTCTCTGGGCCTGGGCCTGTCCAGTGGGAAATGGGATGACCCTGGCTGTCTTGCTCTTCCCCAGAATCCTGGGCTGGGTAACGAGGTCTCGAGCCCAGAAGTGCTTTGGAAAGGAGTGTAACCACCTCGAGAAGTCTTGGCAAACTCCAGATGGCCACGCGGAGGGCCTTTTGCGGGTGCCAGGCTATGTCTGGATCTGACCGGTAACCCTGAGTGCTGGACATTGCTGCTGTGGAAATGCAGGTGCAGAGGGGGTGAAGTCATCTGCCCCCAGCCACGCGAGGACTGGCAGGGCGGTTAAAGCCCCAGGGCAGTTTGACTGGGCACCCCTTCTCCTGGATGAGTGAAGACCCTTCTCTTGGGGAATGGCAGGGTGGCTCCCACAGCTGCTGGACGCTGCCGGCCGTCAGCCCTGGCAGAGGGAGTGGGGAGTCTTGAGGCTCCACTGAGGGCTGCTCTGAGAGGGTGCGGAAGCTGCTGGAATCGGGGTCCCTCCTGCCCTGTGTGGCCTTGGGCACCACTTGCCTTTTGGGTACTCCTGTGACTGCTCTGTCTTCACAGGAGGAATTCCATTTTAGCTTCCCCATCCCTGGTGGGGGGCAGCAACTAAATGGCCAAGTCTGTGCTTAGGACCGGAGGTTCCTCTGAATGGTATTTTTTTTTTTAGAGACTGGGTCTTGCTCTGTCACCCAGGCTGCTGAAGTGCAGTGGTGCTATCATGAATCACGCAGCCTCTAACTCTTGGGCTCAAGCGATTGGATGGAATTTTTTAATGCTCTCTTCCTTCCCCCTCATCTGCAAGATCCCTAACACCAGGGCATAGCAGCCCACAGTTCTGCCCAGTAAACAGGGCTGGAGCATGGGGGTCCCAGCTGGCCTGGAGGCCCTTTGCAGGAAGCCACCTTTGTCAGCCTTGGTCTCAGGGACTCCGCAATTGAGCAGGTCCTCACTGGGGTCCTTGCCAGCCCCTGGGACTCAGTGTATTCTGGAACTCTCTGGCTTCTGTCCCTCTTAGGCCATATGTTCTATATGGGGGACACGGATGTCCTCTAAAGAGGATGACCTCTCTTTACACCAGGGCCTATCTTGCATGGCCTTGTTCATACCTTCATGTCTGTCCTCTCTTGGTACCCTGACCTGATCTCCACCCAGCCTCAGCTGGCCCCCTGTGGCTGGCACTGGCAGGAGAGGCTGAAGCTCCCCCGCCCCTCCCTCCCTGCAACCATTGGCTCTGCCTGGCTCCTCCCTGTGTGGCGGTCTTACCCAGAGATAGCATGGCTGCACCTTGGGCAAAGTTGATGCTGTAGGGGTTGGGGAGGCTGCTGTCCTGTCTGGGGCCAGAGGTCCCTGCATTTGGGAGAGTGTCTTTCATTCTGCCAGCAATACCGAGGCCTCATTTGCAAACCTCTCTGCCAGGGTGTGAAATGTGCACGGAGGCAGAGACCACACAGCACAGTGGTTAGCTGCTGGGCTCTGAAGTCAGCTGGTTCTGAAGTCAGCCAGCTCTGAGACACTTCTCTGCACTTCAGATTCTGCATCCATAATTGGGGGGCCAGCTCCCCTTTGTGAGCATCCAGGGAGTCAGTAGCTGCAAACATCCTAGAACACAGTGATGAGTCAGCATGAGTCCCCCCAAGCCTGCACCTGGAGTGTTATAGTGACTTCCACATCGTCTTTACCGTCTCTCTTGACTGGAGTCAGTGACACCAGTCCTTCTCCTGTAGATCTCTGTGGTCATAGATTCTTCTGATTTCCCAGCAAGGAAGACTGCTCGGTGTGGCCCCTAACAGCTCACACTGTAGCCTAGAGAGCGGCAGAGCCCTGCCACATAGCATGGCTGGGGAGGTAGAACCTGGCCTCTGCCTCCAGTACAGAATGGTCTCTGAGCCCTTTTGACCTCCAAGTCTCAGAGACTCTGAGGACACAAGGTGACAGGAGAGACTGGAGCAAGCAAGTATCTGCACGTGCCCCACCCCCTGCAACTACACAATTCCTGGCACTCACGGGCCCCGCCTTGGCCTGGCACGCCTGCTTGGGTTTCTGCCCGTGTGGTTTCCCCTTGGCCTTTCTATCACGTCCGCTGGCAGAGCATCCCCAGCTGTCTGCATTCCTGTGCCATGAGGACGGCCACCTTGGGGCCAGGCCTGGCTAGGACGCCCCCTGAGAGTGGAAGCGTGCGTGCTGGCCAGGATGTGCGGGGACATAGCTTCAGGCACCTGCTTCTCCATGCTCGTGCATGGCTGTGCCCGTGTGTCCGTGTGTGCATAGGTCTGTGCGTGCATTGGCAGGTATGCAGAGTGGACACAGACAGCTGTGTGGATACACATGAGTGCCATGCAGTGGAAGCCTATGTGGGAGGAAACATACAAGCTCCTAGGGGCCCCCATGGGCCTGTGAGTGTGGACCTGCACTCATGCATGATGGTGAGGCACACATGTTTCCCATACCTGAGGGCCCTTGCATATGTGAGGGTCATGTACCCAGGTGTGGCCCTTCTCAGGTCAAGCTCACAGCCACAGGAAGAAGTTGGAGGAATTGAAAGAAGGGGGTCAGGATGAAATCAAATGCAGAGAACCCATTTGCCCAGCAGAGCTGGAAGCTTCCCACATGTTCCCCTGTTTACTCTCATACCAATCCCTGGAGGGATAAATGCGGGAGAAATGGCCCTCTCTGAGCCTCTCTGTTTGAAGTTAGGGTTAGGGTTATGGCTATTTGAGGCTCAAAGAGGGCCAGTCACTTGCCCAAGGTCACACAGCCTGTAAGTGGTGGAGCCACTGCCAACTCTGTGTCTACCTGACTGTAGAAGCTGTCAGTCAGGGAAGGGAGGCAGAGGAGCTGCTGCAGAGCTCTGAGAACAGCAGAGACCTATCCACTGTGTAGCCCAGGGCCCAGCAGGTCCTTTGGAAGGTGAGAGCCGCTGAGTGGCCTGCCCAGGCTATGTGCACCCTGGACCCCAGCTGCTACAGCTGGTTACTATTCTAATAAACATGTATAGCTGTTACTCTGTGCTAGGCCCTGGTGTAAGTGCTTTGCACACAACAACGCATCTAATTCTCTCTAATGCCCTAGGAGGCCAGTGCTATTATTATTCATTATTATTATGCTATGTATAAGATTTATATTATGTAATATGTAATAATAATTATTAATAGACTATTATTATTCTTATTTTAGAGATGAGAAACTGAGGCACAGTTAGGTAAAGTAACTTGCCTGAAGTCCCACTGCTAATACCTGGCACAGCTGGGATTCCAGCCCGTACAGCTTGGCTCCAGGGTCCGAGGGCAGCCCCCAACACATGCCACTCTGACTGGCATCTCCTTGTGCGTGAGACAGACCCCGACCTCACCCCCTTTCTGCTGGGTGGTCTCTACATGCAGGCCCAAGGAAGTTGAGGGCTGGGTGCACCAGCCTCTTACCTCACAGACGGGGAAACTGAGGAAACTGTATCTGTACTGGTATAGTGCCTGGGCCTTCAGAGGTACTCCCGGTGCCCAAGCAAGCGCTGACTTTGTCTGTTCCTCACTTGCTATGGGAGTTGAGACAAGTGCTTGCCCAGTTCCCAGGGAGAGCAGGTAGGAAGGAAGTCCTGAGAGGAGGCGGGGCAGGCCTGGCAGCGGGCACTGCGTGGGCAGACTGGTGAAGGCGAGGCTGGGCCAGGGCTGAAGTCAAGGCTCCGGAGCCGGTTTTCCCAGGCTGTATCTGAGTAATCCTGTGTCTATATTTATCTCCTCCTTTCCTGGGTGAGCAAACAGAAACAGAGCCTGATGCCAGCCAGGCCCGCCAACCACCCCCCCCGCCCATGCCAGCACGTTTCCTTCACCTGTAGGGTGGCCCTGGAGAACACCGCAGTCTTGGCCCTAAGTTCAGCTTGGCCTACATAGGACACACAAAAGGGTGCTTGAACCCAGTGGCTTCTGTGAGGAATCTAATTGTCAGAGGTGGCCAAGGATTCTCCAGTCTTGGTTGCTGCAGACATGGGCAGTCATAGCCTGGGCAGTGTCGGTGCATTGGAGGCCTGGGAAGCACCCTCTACTCTCAGCATTCAGGAACAAAGGTCCTCTTTTCTCATATGTGCCTGACATGCCTTTCATTCCCGCATTCACACGTTGCTCTAGATGTTGGTCCCCCTTCCCTCCAGGATAGTAAATTCCAAGAGGAGGTATGCGTGCCCAGAGGCCTAGAACACAGGCTCTAGAGTCAGACTGCTCTGAAGCTCGATCCTGGCACCCTGACCGTAAGCTAATAACCTCTTCATGACTCTATTTCCCTGCTTGTTAAATGGGACCAATACTTCCTACCTTCCAGGGATCATAGGAGCGTTAAGTTAGAGGCATTATGCGCTGACAGATTGGATGGGCTGTGCTGGGGAGGGGCTGTCTGTCCCCACCTGCAGGCCACAGGGGACATATATACATGGCTCTCACAACAGGCACACACTAATGGACACCCCTACTTTTGAGAGGAACATGCAGCCTGAACCCAGGGTGGATTAAATGGGTTGGGGCTTGATCCCTGGGAAGACCCCAGAAGGTGCAGGAGCCAGATACTAACTTTGCTGAGAACCTCTTCAGAGGTGGAGGAGGCAGGCTAGGTGGCCATTGACAAGAGATGATGCAGCCTGGACCAGGCCTAGGCGTCATCACCCTGGACCCTCACCAGGATCACCATGGCTAGCTAGGCCCCTGCCCTGACGCTGGCCTCTGCCCTGGTGGTGCCACCTCCCTGACCTTGGAGCGGCCTGGGTCTGGTGCACGTGCACGGCAGCCCCATCTGCTCCCAGGCTGGATTAGGCAGAGTCCGAGGACGTGCCGGGCTGGCAGGCTCAGGGGCGGGGTGGGCGCTGGTGCTGGGGCTGCCCTATGCCAGCTCAGGCCTGGGCTGTGGCAAAGCCTTGTATGGCTCTGGCGGAGAGCTCAGCTGGCAGCACCCATTGGCTGGACTGGCACTCCCAGCTGGGGCTGCCCAGCCCCAAACCACGGGTAACTAGAGACGCCGGGAGCAGGTGGATTAGCATGTCCGCCCGCCCGCCTGCCCTGCCCGCCCCAGGGCTGCTCTTTTCCTTTCCTAAAAAGGCAGAGCTGGGCAGGAGAGACAGACAGTTGAATTCAGGCCTGGGGTAGAGGAGGGATGGGTGGGGTGGTGCAGGTGGCTTTGTTGAGGGATCAGGAATCATAGCCCTGACCTTGGGCCAAGTACTTCCCAGCTCTGGATGTCAGTTTTCTCATCTGGAAGGGAAGCAGTAGGCAGCGGGGTCCCCCTGAAGTAGGTGATGCCTGGAAAGGACTGAAGAATATGCATGTTGGGGTCCCCCAGCCCCAACCCAGGTTCCAGGGCTGCTTAGTAGCAAAGAGGCCCAGATTCTCTTTCCATAGGAAGCTAACCACTTCCCAAATATGGGGACCTGGTTTCAACTCCTGGTCCTGCCACTTACCATGATGTCCTTGGGAAAGCAGTGTCACCACTCTGGCACCCTGAATCTGGGCAGATAACTTCACTGTGACTCAATTTCCTTGCTCGTTAAATGGGGCTGATACTTCCTACCTTCCTACTCTAGAATAGATGATGAGGTTATAAGGCATCTCCTCCCAGGTCTCCTGAGCAGTGCCCATAATGAATCCCAAGCAGCACAGCCCCGTCTGCACCCTCTTCACTTGCTGTCTGTCCTCCATCAGCTCTTCCTTCTTCTCTCCACTCATGCCCATCTCAGGCTGGCCCCTCCTATCTACAGTGGCCCACCCGCCCGGAGTCTCCAGGACAGAGTGTGGCCTCCAGGTTCTGAGCCCAGAGAAGACCCAGGCCTAAGGGTGAGTGTAGGATCCCCGAGTCCTGCAGCCCCAGCCTAGACCTGGACTGGGACCCAGACAAAGCTTGGTGAAGGCCTCAGTAGCAGCCAGCAGTGGCCACCACCCTCTGAGGCTGGGGTCAGGGGGACAGGTGAGCGGCCCTGCCGCTTGCCAGGGTGTGATCTTGGGCTCTCCCCTTCATCTGCAAATGGGAGTGTGCACCCTGTCCTAGTCCACTCCAAATGGGAAAGCGCTTCATGAACCTTAGAGAGCAGCCTGGGAGGCCGGCTGGCCAGCGACGTGTGAATGATCGGTGGGCCTTGGGCCTGTTGGCAGCCAGTGGAGGAAAGAATTCACAGGCACTTTTCACGCTCTCAGTTACTGGAATCTAGGCCCTGGTGTCTGCTGGTGATTCCTTGCACCTGTGGCCTCAGGCACAGGGACCTAAAATGGCTACCAGATGGCCATACTGACAAGTCAGGAGGCTGGTGGAGAGAAGCCCCAGCTGGACCCTGAGTGGTCACAGCTGGACAGTCTGAGATTCTCCCCTGGAGCACGAGTGTGAGATGGGAGGAAGAGGGAGGACCTCAGCTTCCCTGAAGGACTACATGGGAGCCACGCAGGGTTTTCTTGTTCTCATACTGCCCCTACCTAGCTGTGCACCTTCGGCTGCTGGGGGCCCTTTGGAGCTTCTGTTTTCCTCTCTAAAAATGGGGACAGTAACTCTCATCTTGCTGGGTTGTTGTAGGGACTACAAATCAAATTTGTAAAATGCTGGACACTGGGCCTGGCACATACTATGCTATTCTTCTTCTCCTTCTGGGGCTGATGGGGGGTCTCCTTCCCCACTGGCCTAGACTGAGACATGCCCCCCGCATGACCCAAGGACGTGCTCCCCAGGCACCTGCTCCAACGATGGCTCTTCATCCCGTGATTCTAAAGCCAGCTGCCACGTTTGCTCCCAGGGCCTCTTCTGAACTGTTATTTTTTTCACTCACTCACTGTAAAAATCCAGCACCTTTGAGGCTAACACTGTCAGGCCCTCCTCCCTCCCATCGCTGACATCTGCTCATCTCCTCTTCCAATTCTGAGAAGTCCTAGCCTTGTATGATTATCATTAGGGCTGTTTCCAATTATTCTCATTCTCCTCCATTAGGCATGACCACGTGACTTGCTTTATCCAGCAAAATATGCATGGAAGGGATAGTTGTTTTTTCCACGTAGAAGCATTTACTTGCCAGTGGGAGGCGGCAAGTACTGTATTTGCCTCAGCCCCTGGAGTCATGGAAGCACAGGGAAGGAGCCTCTATCAGTCTAGGTTTCTGACTAGGATAAGCATAATTCCCCTGCTGACCCACACTGAACATATAGTGAGGGAAAGAAATACACTTCCCTTGCGTTCAGCCACTGAGTGTCTGGGTTGCTGGTTTCTGCCGCGTAACAGAACCCATCCTGACTGTTAGGCCTTGGCTCACAGCCCGGACCTCCACTTAAGCCCTGCAATCCTCAGTGATGGCCTCATCTGCCACCTGCACAGCCCACTCAGCACCCTGGACTCTAACTTCCTGATCTCTTTCATCGCACCTCAGCCACCCACGCCTGTGGCTGACACAGTTTTCATCCAACGAGTTAAGACAACTCACAACATTTTCCTGTTTTCATCCAAGTGGTCACTTGACCACTGGCCTTTCTCCTTATCAACCAGGCCTGTTTGTTCCCTTCTCAGCGTGTGGGCTCAGTGGCTAGTGGCCTCAACCTCTTCACTCGCCAGTGACTCAGTAACTCATTGTCCTTGTGTCCCATGGCCTGGCTAACCCTGGGCCACCTTCCCCATGACCACAGCCAGCGGCTGAGGACTGCTGGATAAACCACACTGCTGAGCAGACAGAGGGCAGCTGGCCCGTGATGCTATGCAGGTGCCTTCCCTGTTTCCCTGGTTGCTTCCTCTGGCTCCCCTCAAAGGTCATTCACACTTACTCAGGTGTCTTTGATCTTCTCACCCTGCAGCTTCCTCAGGTGACGTCACTCTATTTCCCACATACAATCCATCCTCAAGAGTGTCCTCAACTTCCTGTCACCAAATAGACACACTGACTTCATCTGCTCTTCCTCCCTCCCCTCCCTTTAGGCCACTGTGGGAGAGGAGTCTACATCTGTTCATCAAGCCAGGCTGAATTCTCGTCTCCTCACCAGCCCATCACACACTCGGCTTCCTTTCCCTGCACCCCACGCCCCTCCCCCGCCACAACTGCCCCAGCTCTCCCCTGTCTCTAGCCCAGGCCCCTAGAAGGTGTCTGTGTCTGCTACCTCCACTTCCCCATCTTGCCCTCACTCCTCAACCACCACCATCCACCGCCACCATTTATTCATTCAACACTCAGCAGCATCTATGAAGGGCCCACTGTGTGCCAGGAACTGTACTAGTCCAGCTTTCCCAAAAGCCGGCAACAATTAATCCTCTGATTGTTTTGAATGAACAGACCCTCTTAGGCTCTTTGCACTAAACTTCTGGACGGCGTTTACCCTGAGAATCCCCCTTGACCGTCCACCAGTATCTCCTTCTCATGGCTCCCTTCGTCCTCCTGACCCTTAGGACTTTTCCAGGAAAGGTCCCCCGGGTGATGCAGACTCACTCTGGTTTAGCACTGTCATTCTCTTCCACCACAGCAGTGATGGTTACTGTGATTGAGTAACTGATGATGGCCTCCCCTGCTACAATGTGAGCTCCTCATGGTGGATCTGTGTCTGTCTTGCTCGCTGTTGTATCAGTGACTGCCTCTCATTGGCACTCGGCAAATCATTGCTGAATACAAAAGGTGAGGACTCCATATCTTTTCCACCCTTGTAACCCCAGAACCCTGTGCAAAGCCTGCTCGGAAACAAATTGTTGAAGGCTTACTATGTTCCAGGCTGTGTTAGCCACCCTGTATATGCCATCTCATTTAATCCCCACACCAGCCCTTACAGATATGGATCATGACCCTCCACTTTACAGGTTAGGAAACAGAGGCACAGAGAGGTTAGGTGAGTTGCCCAAGGTCTCACAGGCAGTAAGTGCTGTGCCTCCCCCACTGCCAACACTCAAGAACCAATTCACTACTCATCTTGAAGTGAGGTGAATGGGGGTCCCCTCGAAAGTTAAGTTTATGTCCTAAAGCCTGGAATCTGTGAACGTGACCTTGTGGAGGCAGGGACTGGAGTGATGAGTGGATAAACCAGGGAAGGCCAAGCATTGCCTGCAGCCACCAGAAGCTAGGAGGGGTATAGAATTGATTCTCCTTCAGAGCCTCCAGGAGGAATCAACTTTGCCAACACCTTGACTTTGGAGTTCAGGCTTCCAGAACTGTGAGAGAATAAATTTCTGTTGTTTAAAGCCACCTAGTTTGTGGTGATTTGTCACAGCAGACTAGAGAACAAATACAGGCCCCAAACCACATGGTGCTATATCTGGTGCTTCCTCGCAAGGCCTTTCCAGGGTCTGCAAGAGAGTCCTGGGCTGTGTGACTGCAGGCTACTCACCTCCGCTCTCTTGGCCTGACTGCTCTGAAGCAAAATGAGCACTTGGGATGCCAAGTGCCCTTCCAACTCTGACATTGTGGAACCCTCTAGAAAAACCATGAGCCAGGCAAGCAGGGCTATGTTGGGATTTTCAAATTTATTCCAACATGCTAATTCTTTTTTTTTTAAAAAATATCCTCAGGCTGAACACTCAGCCTGAGCTGTAATAAAGGCAATTATTATACTTGTAAAAACTTCTCATTCACAGTACAGATGTAATTTACAACAAAGGTCACACACATCAATACTGAGCATTTTTCCTTTTGTACGTCAGACTCTGTGCTTTAGACCTGCGTGGATTTTGTTTTTCTTTTGCACTGATATATACCATACCAACATTGCAAGTGTGGAAACTGGAGTTTAAATAAAATTACAGGCAAAACTACCCCATCCCAGTGCGGTTGCTGTACATATCTACAGTACAATTTTTGGAATGTATTGCCATTTAAGAACATAGAAACTTTCTACAGACAATTTCACGTACAGAATACATACACCTTTTGAAAAAAAGGCAAATATTTATCTTACAGAAGAGCATTGTATTTTACATTTGCCTGCACGTTTCTTTTTTCTGTTTCTTTTCTTTCTTTTTTTACATACTAGATTTAGTAAAGTGACCGTAAGTGCCAAAGCGGTTTTCTAATGGAAAGCAGACTGGATTCACAACACAGAAGCAGAATTGGTGGAACAGGCTTTCGGGAACTTTCTTCCCCTGGTCACACGGCAGATCGGTCCCCAAGGACAGGTGCTCAGCCAGGACTTTTGCTTTAAGAAGGATTTGTCTGGAGAAAGGACTAGAGAGAAATCCAGCTCAGATGTATTGCTCATTCCTCTTCAGAAGGACTGGGTGGGAATGGAGCAGGGGCTAGAGGAATCTGGAAGCTAATTCTTTTAGGCTTTTTCCAACAGAGGGAAGCAGAGGGACTTCTGGGTCTGGAAGTTGGAGCTTACGGAGGTGACAGTGCAGGCAGCTGGCTGCTGTCGGGCTCCTGGAGGGTTGCAGGGGTTGAGCCCAGAGTGAGAGCCATAGGTGAGGGCGGGAGCAGAGAGGAGTGGGGTTACTACCCGGGATGGCCCTGAGATTGCCAAAGGTGAAAGGCATCGTGGAGCGCAGGCCTGGGGGGCAAGGACTCACCAACCAAAGGCAAGGTTTGGCTCTGAAACCTCGACTAGTTGGTTCTTCCCCCACTGCCCACACCCAAGGTCCAGGGCTAGCCTGTACTGAGGAATGGCCACCCCGCGCATTTCAACAGAGCACGCAGCAGGCATCTGTGCCAAGTCAGCCACTGCCTCCTCTGCTTCTTCCCTCAACAGGCACAATAACATCACAGGCAAACAGGAAGCTCGGAAGTGACTGGGAGCAGGGCAGAAGGCCCAGGGGAGGGCGTGCATGGGGCGAGCGTCTTTCTCCATATCATGAAGGTGTACCTGTGGGCTGGGGGCTCTGTGGGCAGAGGAGTGAGACTACAGTCCGGAGGAGGGGGTTAGAGCTGTGCCCAGTGACATATACCCAGCCTGGTGGCATTGGTTCTGTCCCTCTGGGCACGGCATCAATGTGGAGGCAGCCCTTTGGTGAGATTCTATTTGTGCATTTCCCCCCATCATTTAGAAATAGTCTCCAGTGACTCCTGGCCCCTGTGGCTTCTCTGCCTGAGCCTGACAGGCCGGGTGACTGCCAGGCCTCTGCCCCGCCTGCTGCACTGTTCATTGCTAGGCTGCCCAGGGAGGAAACCTTGGGTGGGTAGGCTGTTTGAGTACAGGGAGAAAAATGCCCAGGAGAGCTGGAAGGCAGGGTGGGGTGGAGTGGTGTGGGACCCCCCACCAATGTCAGGGGCTAGTCCACCAGAGTCCCCGGTCTGCTGCTTTGTAGGTCTGGGGCAGGAAGAGCTTGCCCAGGCAGATTTCTAACCTGGGCTGAAGCAATGCCCTTTATGCAGCTCCCAGACCTCAGCCCTTGAAGCCTCCAGTCTGTGGGCAGTCCCATGGGTTAGGGCTGAAAGGCAAGGGTGGGAAAAGCCCTGGCCTCCTGGGACTTGGAGGAGTCACTTTCTGCCAGGCCGCTGTCCAGCAATATGGACAGTGTGGTCCAGGCTGGGCTTGCTGCTTCTCTTGGGGAGGATGAGAGCTCTAGTCTCTGAGGGAAGCAGCCAGGAGCTGCTGGCTAACCCTGACTCCCCAGAACCCTGGAGCACAGTGGACTCCCAGGGAGGCCCTGCCTTCTGTCTCATTTTTGTCTTAGCTCTGAGTGAGGCAAAGGAGAATGAATGAACAAGGTGGTCTGGCTGCAGGCTGGACTGTGGCTGGTTTGTCTGTCTAGTAGGGACCAAGCAGGGAAAGGCCACGAATTGGAAGAGGCAAGTACAGCCCCACACAGGGAACTCACAGAAGGGTCTTAACCCTCCCCACCTACTGTGTCCTGTACCCGAACAGCTTCAACAGCTCAAGAGCCCTGGGGCAGGCACTTGATTCACACAGCCTGGCTGAGGACTGGGGATTAGCCAGAGAGGTCCCTGCTCTGTATAGGGTGGCATCAAACCCAGCCTTCATGGGCCACAACCGTAGTCCCTGTGCTGCCCTCCCTTGTAGAAAGTAAAGAAAATCAGTTCTGAAACACTGGGAAAAAACTCACCTCTCCCAGTTGGGGCAAACACACTAGAGTTCAAGTTCCATAGTTCAATTTGGGATTTAAATTTCTGGTCCTATTATTTTTCTTACAAAGTAGAGTTCTGCCCCAGGAAATGCAGGGCAGCTTCTTGAAGGTAGAGATGTGGGTAAGGAAGAGGCACTGGCTCGCACTGATTACTTTGGAGAATTCCAGTGACTTAGGACAATTCAAAAATCCTCTAGGTCAAGAGAATCTGTGGTGGCTGGGCGAAGTATCAAACACTGTCCTCTCTCTTTTTAAAAAAGAGGTGTAAGACAGCAAACAGGCCCAGGCCATATCCACCAGCCACAGTTCTGGGTATTTCCTTGGGGTAGTGGAGACAGGGGCAGGCACAGGGGGAAACAGTCCTGTGGAAAGTGGTCCTGAAACAGTTCCCTGCAAACCTCTGCTGTGGAGCACTGGAAAAACCCAGCCATGAGGGGAACAGGCTCCCTTGTACCCCAGGGACCAAGATGAAACAAAACCCAAAACCCAGTCTCAGGAACGGCCCCTAGGGCTTGGGCCCTGCCACTTCCACCTTTGTGGGTAGTTTTAGAACAGAGGAGGCAACAGGAGAGTGAGGCCTCGGTCAGGGGCTTGGGAGCCAGGGATGGACAGTCCGGGCTCCTTCCCCAGCCCAGGGGGCCAGGGTGGGGTGCAGAAGGGAGGTGTCGGGAGCGGGGGTGCGTGGGTGGGGTGGCCCGCCCACCTGTGGAGTGCCAGGATGGGCCTATGACTCAGACTACCAGAGTATCCAGGAGCCCTTGGGGAGCCAGCCCTCCTCCTTCTACCTGCACCTATTATTTTGTGTTGAAATCCTAGGAAAAGTATCATTTTATTTTCTTGCAAAAGAAAAAAAAAAAGGAAAAGATTATTTTTTCTGGGCCTGCCTGCTGGGGCCTGGGTGGGGGTCACCTGCCTGTGTTTGTGCCCCTCTGCCTGAGGACACTGGCCTTTCTGCTGGCAGAGAGGGGTGGCTACGAGCTGGGCAGGGGGGTAAAGTGGCAATAAACAGGAACCTTGATCGCATCTGTACACAGGAGTGCTTCCTTTTACATTTAATTCTATATTGTTTGAAGTTTCCTTTTCCTTTCTCCCGCAGTGTACCCCTTCCCCTCTGCCAGCCTCTGGGGTGGGTGGCTGCCGACTGCAGCGGGGAGGGTCAGGAGGCTCCACCATCAGCCTTTCCCCAAAAGCATAAACTATTCACAGCCTCAGACTCCTCGTGGGTTGTTGTTTTTTTTTAAATGTATGTATGTGATTTGTTTTGTTTCTTTTTAAGCAACAAAAGGTGTAGAAAAAGGCACAGGTAACTGCATACATGGGAAGGTACAACAGATGGGGCCGTGAGAGCTCCTGGACGGAGGGACAGATGGGGCTGAGGGAGCAAGATGATTCGAGGAAAGTGGCTGGAAACGTCTGTTGGTGGACACTGGAAGCCAGATGCTGAAGCGGTTGGAGAGAGGCTAAGCGGTGGGGGGGCCCCTGTCCTCAGGCTGATGTGGAGGTGCCCTGGGCTCCCCACTTCCTGAAAGCTTGGGGGAGTCCTGCCTGGTCCTGGGTTCCCCAGAGAGGTTCCTCCTCCGGGCTGGGAAGCGGGCAGAGGCCTCTGCCAGGCAGCCCACGGAGCTGCTGCGGTCCAGTGGCGGGGTGGCAGAAGCCTCGGGGTTGGCCGGTGCACGCGGGGACTCCAAGTGGGGGCTCCAGGACTGCGCTGCCCGGCGTCCCTGGAGCGGCCGGGGCAAGGTGTCGGGCGGGGTGCAGGGGCTGTGCGTGGGTGTGGGCTCTGCAGGTGCCCCGGTCCCATGGGGTGTCCAGTCAGGAGGCCTGCCCGGGCCTCCGCCGGTCCTCTCCCTCTCCTTGGGGTAGTCCCTGCCCTCCAGCTCTGAGGAGAGTGTGAATTTGGAGACCTTAGCCACAGGGGACACGGAGGCTGACGAGCTCTCAGTGGGACTCCAGTGGCCTCGCTCCTGGGCCTCCCGGGCCCCTGTCAGGTCGCTGCCACCCCCGGAGAAGCCACTGACCCAGGCTGCGGTGGGCCCTGGCAGCAGGGTGGGGTGGGCTCCTGGCCGGGCCTGCACCATCTGGATCCCACCGATGGGAATCAAGGGACACGGGGCGCGGGTCAAGTGCTGGGAGTGCAGAGGCAGGTGGCTGAAGATGTTCTCCTCTGTCCGGGCCGCGATGTGGCCGTGGAGGTCATGGAGGGTGGAGAAGGGTCGGGCAGAGAGAGGATGAGCAGGGCCGGGTGAGCAGGAGGGACTTCGGGACTCGGCCTTCTGCTGGGGTCAGAAAACAAGACAAGGTAAGGTGAAGGTTACATGCTGGGCACATGGGCAGCCGAGGCCTGGAAGTGGGAGAGGGACTCGCCCAAGATCACAGAGCGAGTCCAGGGTCCCAGCTGAGCCCAGAACCAAGTTCCTGACTCCCTGCCCTCAGATGCTGAGCCAGCTGCCATCTCTGGAATGGGCCATCTCCAGCTCGACAGTGACCATGAGTATGCTCAAGCCCCATGGTCTCCATGCCTCTGGCCAGCATATCTGTCTTCAAAGGAAGGGATACTTGAGCGACGTGGGGCCCTGTTGTCACCCATGAACCTGGCCTCTATGTGGGTCTGCTGCCTCTCCTGTTCCTAAAATGGTCTTCACCCAGCTTCACCCTTGGACATGAGTTCCCACCTGAGGCTCTTGCCCTTCTGCCACCTCCAGGAATTTGAATGTGAACCCAAAATTAAAAATCAAGGAAAGATTCCTAGATCAGTGTTCCTCCAGGAACGACAGGGCTGGGTCATGGCAACATGGCGACAGAGAAGGTGTCGGAAGGTGGTCAGCTGACAATGATGGTGCTGTCAGTGGAGGGGTCATGGCAGCTGAGGGGACAGGGATGGTGACTATGCTGATGGGGTAGCAGCAGTGGTGTGTTGGCGCAATGGTGACAGTGGTGGTGCTGGCCATGGGGATAGTGCTGATGGTTGACAAGGATGATATTGGTCATGGTGTCTCTGAGGATGCTGGTGACAGTGATATTGGAGATGGTGATGGTTTTGGTTAAGTTCTGCCATCTGCTCAAAGAACACAGGCAGATGGGGATGGGGTGGGGGGTGGGGAATTGCACGAGTATTTACACCCTCATCCAAGGTCACACCCCTTGCAAGTGACATGATATCACTTTGGATATTTGTCCCCGCCCAAATCTTGTGTTGAATTGTAAACCCCAGTGTTGGAGGTGGGGCCTGGTGGGAGGTGTTTGGGTCACGGGGATGGATCCCTCAGGGCCGGATACTATCCTCCAGATAGTGAGTGAGTTCTCATGAGATCTGGCATTTTGAGTGTGTGGCACCTTTCCCCCAACTCTCTCTCTTGCTTCCACTCTGCCATGTGAGATGCCTGTTCCCACTTTGCCTTCTGCCATGAGTAAAAGCTGCTTGAGGCCTCCCCAGAAGCCGAGCAGATGCTGGCACCACGCTACCTGTACAGCCTGAAGAACTGTGAGCCTTTTCAACCTCTTTTCATCATAAATTACCCAGTCTCAGGAATTTGTTTATAGCAATACAAGAACGGACTAATACGTGGTAGAACCCAGCTCCCATGAACTCCAGAGTCCATGCTCTGTGCTTCTGAGGCTCAAATAAAGTTTAATAAGCCAGCTGATTTAGGGCACCCAGCATGGTGCATGGCACAGTAGGTGCCTAATAAATGTTTGCTAAATTATTAATAACTACTGAGCTGGCAGAGCTGTTTAGTTCCAGGTGTGATACCCAGGAGGGTGTGAACTTGCAACCCCTGCACCCACAGGGGAGAAGCGGCCCAGCCACCAGGGGCAGGAACTCACCCACGGGGAGGCGCAGGTCTCTGGGCTTCTGCTGAGGAGCTTGTGAGGTAGAGGCGCGGGAGGGAAGAGAACCCGCGGGGCCAGCCCCAAGCCTGAGCCATGCTCCCCCGCTGAGGGGCTGCCCGGCCCAGCCAAGGCCCACTTCCCTGGCAGCGCTGATCGTGGTGGTGACTCGGCCTGACCCGGAGACCATCTCCTGGTGGGCGAGTATCTGGGGAGGCCTGGGTCGGTGGTACCCTCGAGTTTGGAGAGCACATGTGCTCGAGGGGCCAGTTCTCTTCCCAGGGGGCGGAGGGTGAGAGGAGACAGCTGAAGTCTTGGAGACCCACAAGGCAGAGGGCCCATGCCCCTTCCTGGGTCCACATGCAGGCCAGGTGGGCTCAGGGCTGAGGCCTGTGGTTCTCGGGCCGGGGAGCATCGCTGGGGAGATGAGTCGTTTTTGGTTAGTGAGTGTTTGCGGGCTAGTGGTGGACGGCTGCCTGCTTCTTTGCTTGGGGACCACGGTCTTCTTGGGGACACAGGCTTGTAGCTCAAGCCTGAGCCTGTGTCTTTCTCCACAGAGCCTAGAGGGGCCGGTCCCAGCCGGGGGAGGCCCGGCATGCTCTGGCTGGACATGTAGCAGCTGCTGGCTGTCAGGCGCTCAGCTTCCGAGACCGAGCTGCCTCGTGTAGCCTCGGTGCCAGAGGCGGGGGCATCTGGGGGCTGAGGGCCCAGGATGGGTGAGGAGTCTGCCCGCAGTGCATGTGGTGGGCCAGGCGGGGGCGCCTCTGAGGATGGTCTGGACAGCTCATCCTGGCTCTCCTCCTCATCCTCATCCTCGTCTTCGTCCAGGTCTGAGTCTGAGTCTGAGTCCTCCAGGTCCGAAAACTGGTGCTCCTCCACAGCCTCTGAGCCCTCTCGTCCTTCCGAGTCCTGGAACAGGTCGTCACTGGTTCCTGAGGGCAAACGCAGAAGACCCAAAGTCACAGTTGGGCATTGGCCCCACTGCCCCCACGGCTGCTCCTCTCTGAGCCCCAGTTTCCTTGCCTGCCGACTGGGCAAAATAGCCATGGCAAGGGCACAAGATTGTTGGGACAACCAAGAAACAACAGATATGGGAGCGCTTTGTAAATAACAATAGTGAACAATAATTCCCTTATGCCTAGAATGTGCAATGTTCAGTTCTGAGAGCTTTAGGTATATTTATTCATTTAGACCTCAGAGAATCCTGTGAAGCTGGTACTGTTCTCATCCTCATGTTACAGATGAGGAAACTGAGGTAAAAGAAAGTAAGTAACTTGCCCATGGAAGACAGCAGTAGGGCTGGGATTGAGCCATAGCAAAGAAGAGAGTCTTTGTTTGTTTGTTTCACTAGCATCTCAGTGCTGGCTTCACCATGGGCAAGTTACCACCTTGCTCTGCTTGGTCTCCCCCTTTGTTGAATGAATGTGATGGTCTCACCTCACCAGGTTTTCTAGGAGGAGTAAAATGAAGGCCTGGCACATATCAAGGGCTTAAAAATAATTATAGCTACCATATTAATACATTAATGATGAAATCTATTATTCCAGGACAGAGGCTGGCTGGTGCAGCAGCACAGAGCCATCCGTGGTCAGTGTAAACACACATCTGCCATGGTGACCAGGCTCCCGGTGGCTGGCACAATGGCATCTGGCAGGTGGCGGACTCTGGCCTCTGTGGGCGGCTTGGCTAAGCTGGCCTCAGGCTGCAGAGCAGGTCCCCATCCCAGCCACGCTCTTATCTGAGGGGCCACTGCCCTTTTGAAGTCCAGGCTGCCTCTAGCCTTGGGGCCCTCCCATTGCCTGCCAGCCCCAGCTCCACCCCATAGTTTTTGACCTACATCCAGCTGAATGCCCACTTTTGTCCACTTCGGACATCTGACTGCTGCATGTTGAGTGACTTGGAAGCAATTGTTCACAAGAGTAAACAAAAAACAAAATTGTGATACTTGTTTCAGATATTGTTGGACATTTAGGTCACTTGCACTCCTTAAACAGACTACAAGAATAATAACAGAGTTACTGAATAGAGTCTAAAAGTGGGGGTTAGGGCTCTGGAATACTAGCTTCCTGGTCTGATTCCTCTGGGATGGCCCCAACCAGTCGGGTCACCTCTAACATGTCAGGAGTCTAGTTTGGGCATCTCTGAAATGGACAGCAATCCAGACGCTGGGGAGAGCTCCGCTAACATCTGGCCTGCTCGCTGGCCCATCACTAGACCATTGGAACCTGTTTCTGGTCTGCAGAGTAAGGCTGCTGACAGGTGGGTTGAGCCAGCCAGCCAGCCCCATCACTCACACATATCAGTACCGCACCCACCACTGACCAGGAGGGCTGGCACAGAAGCTGACTCAGGCCGCTGGGGCAGCTAGGCTTTGGCTCTCCACCATGCCCAGCTGCCCCGGGGCCAGAAAGCCCGGAACTAGCACTTCCAAGTCACTCAATATGCAGCAGTCAGATGTCCAAAGTGGACAAAAGTGGGCATTCAGCCGGATGTAGGTCAAAAGCTATGGGGTGGAGCTGGGGCTGGCAGGCAAAAGGAGGCCCCTGAGGCTAGAGGCAGGGTGATGAGACCAGAGGAGGAATGAAGGATTAGGATGAGAGCAGGGCTGGGGATGGGGGTGAACTTTGCAGTTATGCCCCAGGCATTTACCTCCCTCGCCTAGGACTTTGGCAGGGGCCTACTTCATCACCCGTTCACCTGGCCCTGCCCCTCATTTACATACAGCAAAATCCAGGCACAGATGACCCAGTGAGAGCTGGTGGCTGAGTCAGAACTAAGGTTTACAGCCCTTGCATTATTACGCTGACAGTTTAAAAATGATGTGCTGCACTAAGAAGCAGGGAGTGGTCGGGTTTGAATCTCAGCACTACCACTTCCTTGCTGTGTGACGTTGGTTACTTTACTTTCTGTGTGTCTGGTTTCCTCATCTGTAAACTGGGTAGCAATAAAAGCACTCTAGGAAGCTGTTGAGAGGACTGTGAGGGTCTGGCACACAGTAAGTACCCAATAAACTTCAGCTCCTGTCATCCCATGATACCCTGTCCCCCCAATCTCAGCAGGCATGTAGCTGGGGTGGGATTGTCAGCATTTTGCAGATGAAGGTCACAGGGGTACTGCTAGGAGTGAAGGAGAGTCAGGACCAGCGTCTCCTGATGTCCAGCAGGGAGGGCTCCTAAAGATCCTCTTTACTAATGTGGAAGTTGAGACCCAGTAGGGGTAATGGCCCGTCCTGGGCACTCAGTGCACGAATGCTGGAAGCCAAGAGTCCCCTGCCCAGCTCGGGGCTGGCCGGGCCCTCCACATCTGCGTTCCTGCAGGGCGCTGGGGAATGCGCCTGGCTGGGCGGCCCCTTCCCAGGGCCCTTGCTGGAGCGGCCCCGCCCCTGCTGGGATCCAGGCCAACGCTCCACAAATGAGAGAGCTTGAGCCCGCGGCGGGCGCCGCTGGGAGAGGCCACACGGTGGCGCTGGCGCCCAGCCTGGCCAGCACCATGGGCAGTGCCGGGGCGCCTCGCTCCTTCCAGGCAGTTCTCCCACGCGCCACCTCGCGTCCCACAGACGCGAACTCCTGCCGCTCCCCCCGGCATCTGTCTCGTCGCGGGAAGTGGAAACTCCATCCTTCAGTCTCTTGGGCCGTAAACCTTGAAGTCCTCCATGGCTCCTTTTCGTCCTTCCCCCTCCCTTCTGCCCCATATGGGATC
Source organism: Pongo pygmaeus (assembly GCF_028885625.2). NCBI lineage: Eukaryota > Metazoa > Chordata > Mammalia > Primates > Hominidae > Pongo > Pongo pygmaeus. The sequence goes on along the minus strand of NC_072373.2, from coordinate 189,155,578 downwards.
AGCTGAACCTGTGGGCTCTCCCTCCGGAGCCTACCCAGAATCCCGCCGCTTTTCCACCTCCTGAGCACACTCGGCCTCCCCGCGCCCACGGCACAGGCCAGAGGACGCCCTGCCTCTCTCCTCCGCTCCAGGGCACCCCACCCCGCCGTGCCCTTCAGCCCTCGGGCTCTAGCTCTCTCTGAACCGGCTGCCCCCGCGCCCAGCGGGCTTCATCACGCGGGCCAAGCGCGGTGGCCCCAGGGGACCCCGCACCTGCTGCTCCCTCTGCAGGAGAGCTCCTCCCTGACCCCACGTGGCTCCTGACCCCGGTTCCTCCTGGTGGGTTCTCTGCTCACACCGCCCTGTCTAGCACACGGCTCTTCTGCTTTCTCTTTGGCTTCACAGGCAGGGCCCCTGCTCTACTCCACCTTTGTTCCTTGCCCAGCTCCCCTGCCATGCCGACTGTCTGAGGGCAGGAGCTGTTTTATTTACTGCGGAACCTCCAGCACCCAGAACAGAGCCAGGCACAGAGATTGTGCCCAGTAATTACTTCTGGAATGAATGCAAGGATTTCGTCCTCAAAAAAGTGGCTCTGAGCATCCTCGTTCGCTCCACTGGGAAAACGAGGCTGGGGCGGGGCAGGGACCTCAGGGGAGGGCTCTGGCTTAGGTTCAGGCTCCCCTGGTCCAGCCCACCAGGCAGTGGAGTGGCATGCGGCCAGGGTTTTTGTGTGACCTTGGGCTATTTTTACCTGTCTGAGCTTTGACTTCCCTGACTTAACATGTGTGACACAAGTTTCTGCCACCTATTTTGAGGACTCAATGAGACGACGTGTGTGTATGGCCCAGTGTATCCTTGACAAGCGTAGTGAACCCACATTCTAGCTTTGGGGGGAACAGTCCCAAGTTCACTGTGTTCTGCTCTATAAGGAACCTAAAAGGAAATATGACTTAACTCTTTTTTGTAAGACCACAAATACATCCCCAAATTGGAAAAACAAAAACAGAACAAGACACATGGTGCGTGCATACACACTCCTCTCTGTCATACTCTAAGTCCTGGGGCTGATTTCAGGGAATCAGTATGCTTCCTGCTTTGCTTGGTGCTGGAGAAATGGCTCCAGCCTCCTTCTGTTGGAGGGACTGCCGTCCACCACCAAAGCCCCTCTGGCCACCTGCCTGACTGCTGAGGCCGGGCAGTGCTCAGCCAGACCCACTGGCTTTGACTCCTCTGCCCTGTCTTCTCAGAGACTGACTCTAAGATGCCTCCTGGGGATTGACCACCATGGCTGGGGTGTGTATGGGGATGGGACTGGGAGGTGACAAGTGGCTGTCAGGTCTGGTTTGGGCTTTCTTGAAACTCTCCTAGCTCCAAAAGGCCCATGTGTCAGGCCCATGCCAGAGTGTGTAGGCAGGAGTGTGGGTGTGGAGCTTTGGAAAGTATGTGTCCCACAGTGTCACTGTGAGGGGTTGGCTGGGATAATTCAGGGCATGCATTTAGAACCTGCCTGACACATAGTGGGCACTCAATCAACGTTGGCTGTAAGTTCTCTTGTGTGCATTTATTCAGTAAACATTCACTGAGCACCCATGGGTGCCAGGCGCTCCACCTGCATGGCAGATGGTAATGCATGATAGCTAGGGCTGCAGAGCATATCCTATCCGCATGTGGGGAGGTGGCTCGATCATTCAGGGAATTTAACCTTTGTCTGATAATTGGGAGAACTGAAGGTGAAGGCATGGGGGAGAGAGAGAGAGGGGAGGAGGGGGAATGGGGCAAAGCAGACAGAAAGGAAGCAGGGAACGCAAGGAGGAAAGATGGAGGAGGACAGGGAAAGCGGACGAGAGGAAAGGGGATGGAGGAGGTTGCAATTGTTACCTTCTTCGGCTTCCAGCTCCTCCAGCACCCCTGTCTCTTGGCACTTTTTGCTGTGGGCCTTCGACTTCATGTGCTTAGTCAGATTCCCTAGAAAGAAACGAGAATACTTAGGCTCTGCTGTGGGGCAGGAGGGCAGGGTGGACCCAGGGCTCATGGAAGTAGCACCTGGCCGGCAGGCCATGGTTTCTCAGGCCAGTCAAGGCCCTGCCAGCTGCAGGGCTGGGCAGGACCTGGGGTATCCCTCTGCCCTGGTGCTCAGGCCCAGATGTGTAGCCACAGCTGCTGTTCAGGGCAGTGCACAGGAGCTAGGTGGGGTGGGCGTGGGCTGTGAGGGGACAGAGAGTATAATGAGGAAGTGAGATGCTGGTTAAAAAACAAACAAAAAAGAAATTAAAAGACAACTCAAGGGCAATAGTTTTTTTTGTTGTTGTTGTTGTTTTTGCTTCTGATTTAAGTCTGGCCCTAGTAGCTGGTGACACTCATCAGGAGGACTATTGGCCATCTCAAGTGTGGGATGATGTGGGAGGCTCCCATTGACCGGCATGACGGGTGAGGACTCAGCATGCCCTTCTGGCTGAGGACACTTCTAGGGCAGCCCACAGGGCAGAATTCTAAAGTGTAGGTAGGGAAACCGGGCAAATTTAATATTACGTATGGCGAGACGGCAGAAGGTGAGAGTAGGGAAGTCTACTAGCCAGGAACTCAGGAGCCACAAGGCTGGGGGCCCAAGCTTGGGTTCCATAGAGAAGTCCCATTTCTGGGCCTTCAGTTTCCTCAGGCCGATCTACAGTGCAGACACAGGACCAGGGTGGTTCAGGGAAGGCCCGGGCAAGGCCTCTGTCCTGCTCCATGCCTACAAAGCCCTCAGAGGGGAGGCTGACTTTGCCCCAAGTTGTAGGTCCAGTCCACAAGCTGAAGAGTGGAGGCAGCAGCTCTGTGGAATCAGGGAACAGTAACAACAGCTTCAGTTCCCCAACAGGTGCACAACATTTCACAGGCCACACAGCTCTGTGGACAGGAGCATTCTAGGAAGGACAGGCAGAGCATCCCAGCCTGCCCCAGAAGAACACAGGCCAGATGCCTCAGGATATTCCTTTGGGCCCAGCAGCTACTCCCAAACTGTGATGTGCTCACTGTCGCCCTGGGGATGGCTATATTTCCATATGGTCATTAACATCGTAAGTCATAAGTTCCCTGAGTCAGGTGCTCTGTCCCATTAGTCTAATGAATTGGTAAGTTTGAATGGATGGATGGAGGAGAGAAGAATGGAAAGAGCTAAGCCTCCTGGAGTGGATGAATAGAGCGATTGGTGCGTGGATAGATAAAGTGGATAAAGGAAATATAAAGAGAATGAAGAACAGGAAGAGGATAGACAGAGGGATGGAACAATAGATGAGCAGATAAGGAGATGAATAGGCAGACGGAGGATAGGTGAGTAAATGAAAACAAATGGAAGGATAGATGGAGAATGGGTCAATAAACAGATGGGATGATGGAGAGCTGGATGGGAGGACAGAGACATGGATGAACGGAAGAATGGAAGAATGGCTGGTTGGCTGGATGAATGGATACATGCACTTTTACATGCACGTGAGTACGGACAGAAGGATGAAAGAAGGGGAAGTTGGATGGGTGGGAGGACAAATGGGAGAATGGTAGGAACAGATAGGATGAGCAGATAAATGAACAGGAAAACTATTAGATGAGATGGATGGATAGGTGACCAGGGAGAGGGCCCATGGATGAACCGAAGGGTGCTTCTTAATCATTCCTAGAATTAGAAGAAATCTTTAGGGTTTTGCTAAGAGGTTAATGGAGGAACCTTAAGCTGGGATTCCCTGAGGTGTCCAAGTCAAGGGCAGCAGGGATGGGAGCGGAGCTGTTTCCTTTCCTCTTTCTTCACCTTGGTCCTAGTTCATGACTCTATCCGTCCCAATTTGGGTTTCCTACAACCGGAAATAAACCTGCATGTCCTACTCCTGGCCATAGTGGGAGCAAAGCCATAACTTCCAGAGTCATCTTGTAGCCAGAGGGTCCTCAGAGGTCCCTAGCCAAACTTGTGGACTTCTGCCCTCATTGTCATGAGAAGGCAAAGCCGGAGTAGGACAGTCAAGAGGTGGGAAAAGGCAGCTGGGGTCTTCCGTGGATCAGAGATACCCACTGTCCTAAGGTCCGGGAGCCAGGCCCACCCTACCCTGACTACCCCAGGCCACAGAGCACTGCGGACTCTGCTAATTCTGGCTATTACCTCATTTGCTGCACCTGTTCTGCCTGGAAGGTTTAGGTCTCTAATGAACCAAGCTAGATGCTGGGCACACAATGGGTGTACAATAGCCATGTATGGGAAATGCCCTTGTCATCGCAGGAGGAAAATGTTGGAAGGAGCTTCAAAGTCCATGTAATTCGACCCCCGCCAGGCTGAGGTTCTCCCTGCTTCTGATCTAACTCTGGGCCCAGGTGCTGATGGCACCATTAGACAAGATCACTGGCTGTCTTGGATGCTGGCAGTGCTGCTTGAACCAACACAGTGAATCAAGTGGCCCACAGTCCCAGTGCCGGTTGGTGCCGAGTTCCATCTAGATCCAGGTCTCAAGACTCTGGGCCCTTTCCCACTCCATGTGGAGGCAGAATGGAACCTAGATGGAACCTGGCAGCCTTGGGTTTGACTGTGGGCTCTGCCACTTGCTAGCTGTGGGCTCTTGGGCAAGTTCCTTAACCTTCTGAGCCCTGGTTTCTGCAACTGTGAAGTAATACCTACCTCATGGGGATGCCGGAGGACTTGATGAGGTGACACACGTAGAGTGGCAGCAGAGTGTGCCCGGCAGAGGACAGACCCCTGTCCCCATGCGAGTCACTCTATTGAGCAGCCCAGGGGCTCTGCCACGCACCATGCTGGGTGTGGAGGAAGAGATGCTAAGATGATGCTTTTGGTGAAATGGTTTTACCTTTCTCAGGAGAAGGCACCAGGGAGCCCCCCAAAGGCCTGCCTCTCCTCTGCCCCCGCCACGGGGGTGCAGGGAGGAGTCAGGATCGGAGGTGACTTTGCGGGTCCAGGAGTGGACACTGGATGGGCAGCCCTGAGTGCTGTCCGGGTCCCTCTGTGACTGCCCCTCTCCAGGCCTGTCTCCTCCTCTGTGAAAGGGGAAGGTGGGGCACACGGCTGCAGGCGCAGCCTGAACACCACTTTCCTGTTGAGGGCCAGGGCCTCAGCTTGTCAGGCAGAGCCACAGCTTCTCACAGTCATCCCAGACCCCACCAAAGCCTGACAGGCCTGGAATGAAGAGGAAAGGCAAGTGAGAGGTAAAGTGATGGGTGTCGGGAAGAGGCGGAACCTCCGATAAAAGGGCATCCACCAACAACCCTGCCTGCCTCATTCGGCTTTGACCAACCGATCTCTCCCCGCTCCTGCTGCTGGCAGACCTGAGGCCATCTCTGTCCCCTGAGGCGATCAGTGCAAGGGCCTGGACATGGCACAGCCATCCGCTGGCCTCTGGGAACCATCTGAGAAGAGGGACCCCCAGCCACCACAGGGCCACCCACAGGCCTCCCCAGCCCCACCTACTGACGCATTCCTTAGCCAGTTTCCAGAGGCCTGAGCTGCTGCCACGACGTCTGACACAAGAGACGAGACACACACGGCAGACAGAGACAGACAGGAAGGCAGGAGGGGCTCCCCAGGCCCTGGTGTAGCCGGTTGGTAGGGCCGGGAGGGCCGCCTGGGGCAGGCCTGGAGGTGGCCCAATGGGGAGGCGCACAGCCCGGGACACAAGGGGCCTGTGTTGTCTGAGCTGATGGCTGACGGGGCCCAGCCCTCCACAAAGACACCTGGCCCCAGAAACAGACAGTAGCTCCAGCGCCCTGCTCTCCCTTCACCCCCATACTGCAGAGAGAGCTAACAGGGAGCCTTCCCTGCTTCCATTGCCACCAGCCCAACCTGGCCTTCCCTCTGTTAGTCAAACAGTTTCAGATTCCACCATTTCCCATCAGCTCCCTGCGTTGGTTCTGGAAGGTTCTAGTCTTCTAGAAGCCCCTGTGAACAGTTGAGGAAGAGCTCAGGGCACTGCTTGATCACTGGTTGAGAGCATGACCTCACAGACCTGGCCTTCAGGACAGCAGGGGCAGCCTTACCTCGGGGGATGCTCTACACCCCTGGAAATGGGGAGGGCCTACAGCCCCTCTGTTCAGATTACGCACTCCGGACCCTCCAAAGCCCTCCAGGGCCCTGGCTCTGTGCTGGCTCAGAGAGACCCAGGAAGGGACTGCAGACAGGCTCAGTGTGGCTTCCAGTGAAGACTTCTCCCAGAAAGTAGGGGCTCCCGCTAGGGACCCAAGGCAAAGGGAATTGAGTGGGCCCCCTGCGGGAAACTGCTTGGGCTGGAAACTTCCAGTCTCACGTGGCAGAGTGATGGTTTCCTGAGGCGATGGGCAGCCCAGGCTGCGTGTGGGGCACAGGTGTGCTCTGCATGGCCCTGGGCTGGGAGCTCTCAGGGCTCCTCAGGCTGAGGACAGTGTGGTCCTCTGGACACAGGCTACTCCAAGTGCAGCTTTTTGCCACCCACTCCAGCGAAGGGAGGGAACTAACTGCTCCCTTCCCTGGATGGAAGGTGATGGGGTGATGCCCTGGAGCTCGGGTCCCGTGTTCTAGTTACAGCTCCAGCATTAACAGTTATTCTGTTTTCTGGGATCCCTTTCTTCACCTTCAAGGGGACTTGGGTGATAAGATTTCCGCTTTTAGAGTTGAAGACCGTCCATTGAATTGTCAGTCAGTTATCCCCATCTTGCTCTTCCATAAAATCTCGACTGGCTGCAGAAGGCCAGAGGAAGTGCGGTTGGAGGGCGTGTCAGGGACAGCCCATGTCCAGGGCGACGCATGCTGGGCAGGGCTGCAGGGATGGAAGACAGCTTCAAAGCACCCATGGGGTGGGTGGGGAGTCCTGGGCCTATGTGCCCTCTCTGGGCAACCTTTGGGACATTGTTTATGAGACACCAAGAGAGAAGAGGATGGGGGAAAGGCAGTGGGAGGGCAGGCACCTCCGTTTAAACCAAAACCTTGGCAGGAAAATTTGAGCTCAACTTGCAGATGATGGCGAGGGGACAGAGGAGGGCAGGGGTTCAGTTAATGGGGTCAGGAGACCAGAAATGGGAACACAGTCAGAGAAGAGGCCACTCTCCCAGGGGATGTGATAAACTGGCCCCTGACCTGGTATAGAGAGAACGGAAGGGGCCAGGCAGCAAGAGCACGGAGGAAGTGAAGAAGGGTAGGGACCCTGCTGGGCCCCCTCCAGAGCAGCTGCCCAGCCTCGCTCGCTGGGAGCAACTTTGCCAACAGAAGAAAGGTCAACGGGTGGCACAGCTGAAGGATGCCCTTGAGTTTCACCCCCTGAGAAACCGCGGGGCTCCCAGAAGCCCCCAACTTGCTCAAAGGAGAAGACAGGACCCTGATGTCCAAACCCTGACCCAGGAATCTATCAAGCTCAAGAGGCTGAAGACACCGGGGTGCCGAGAGCCCTGGGTCTCCCTCCAAGGCGCTTCAGTCTGGAGTGAGCAAGCTGCCAGGACCTTCCCTGCCTATCCTGCAGGAGGAGAGTGCAATCCAAGAATCTCATGGACTCAGCTCCTTTGTCCACACCAGGGGCCTGGCCTGGGTGGCTGCGGCAGGCCAGGCCATGCCCATCACCCATCACAGCTCTCTGGGATGCATGCCTTTCACAGCAGGCCCCTCCTTTCACCAGTGACTGCCAGAGCCTATCCTGACCCTGATGTGGGGTGTGGCTGGGGCAGGGGTGACAGGGCTGCCAGTCTGGGAGTGGGGGGCCGGCCCTGTGCTGAGAGGTGCAGAGAAGCTGGGTGGAGCAGGGACATGGTGGGAGTGGAGAGGTGGGTGGAGGTCGGCGCACTCTGGCATGAGAAGTGAGCATGTGAGTGTGTTAAGCAGCTGGGAGTGGAATGGATTTCCAAATGCAAGAGTGGCAGTGACGAGCATGGATGCTGGAGTGCCTCAGATCAGTGGATAAACGGCTCAGGAGACATGCAGAAGGGAGGGGAGATGAGAGAAGATGCAAAATCAGGAACGGTGAGCAAGAGTGCCGCACCAGGCTGGGCAGGCCAGGGCCAGGTGGCCACAGGTGCAGGGGCTGTGTGTGTGTTCCAGGAGGATGGCTGGGGCAGCCATGGGGAGCCACAGGCCAGTCTGGAGCCAGCTGCTCTGCCACTGGGCACCAAGCTGGGTGGGAACCCAGGAAATGGGGCTGCTCCAGGCCCCCTGCAAAGAGGTCTGGGCGCCTGAACTCTGTGCTGGGACTCCCAGAGGGGAGCTCCCTGCAGCGGGCTGGGGCAGTGCCCCAGCTGACTCTCTCTTACCTTTGGTTTTAAAAGCAAAGTGACAGTGCTTGCACACATAGGGCCGGACGTCAGTGTGGGTGCGGATGTGTTTCTTCAGCATGCTGGGCTTCTTGCAGCGAATTCCACACTCCTCACAAACATATTTCCCTCGGCCGCGGCCTCGCACATATACATACTCTTCGTTTGATTTGTACCTATGAGCAACAGGCGTCATAGTAAAGGGAAAAAAAAGGAGAAGAGGCAGGTTCCCACCTCAGAAGATGCACGCGCTTCCTAGCTTCATCCAGCCCGTTACAGATGAGAGGAATGGAGGCCACGGAACCAGAGAGGACCACGACAGTGGGAGGAGCTGAGTCACCCTGGTGATCCACCGCGGACCCCTGCGCCCCTCCCCCTCAGAAGGGGGAGCTGCACTATTCTTCCTCCCCCAGAGCAGCAGACACTGGTGCTTCCCACCGAGGGGACGTGGAGCTGCAGGGTGCCAGACAGCCTCCTTGGCAGAGCCAGCCCAGCTACAGCTTCGCTCACAAAGAACAGCCACCGCAGGCCACCAGAGTCCCAGAGAGGGAATGATGATAATAAAACAACAGCAGCCGCTCGGGCAGCTGCCATTCACCAAGTGCTCACTCTGCCAGGCACTTTACCCAAATCAAAAAGCACAACCACCTCACCATGGAGAGCCCGTGAGACCCCCGAGACTTAGAGACAGTGAGAGACTTGTCCAAGATCCCATAGCCAGAAGGGGCCAGAACCAGGCTTTGAACCTGCCTGCCCCAAAGTCTGTCCAGTCTGCCAGGAAGCCGCTCTGATATTGATGGGAGGAGAAGGAACAGGGACCACCATTGCTTCCCTGGCTTCAGAGTTTGGAATGAGGAGTCCTGAGCTCTCTCCCTCACCTGCACCTCAGCCTGCAAGCTCTGCAGGATGCAGGGTCCCAGCCACCTGCCACATCGCTTGGGGTTCCATCTGGAAGTGCCATCGGCTTTCAGAAGCTGCGCCTGAAGCACGAATCAGAATGCTCTTATTTCCACTTAGAAGGAAACCCACGAGTCCCACATGCGCAACACGATCACGATGAAGCTGTCTTGTTGGTCTGATGCTATACATGTGCAAGTCTCAGATGCGGTGGGGAGGGTGGCAGGGGGCGCGCCAGGAGAGGGGACCCTGGCATAATTCCAGAAGAGCCTTCTGACTCGTGAAGCCTGAGAGGCCACTGGCACCGCACGTGGAGGAGGCGTGGCTTCTCAGCCTGTGGCGCGCACCTTCCAACGCCAGCCAGAGTTGCCCGTGCCCTACTCATGCCGCACCACCTGCCCCTGCCTGGTTCCAGCACAGAGGGGCAGGAGGTGGCTGGGAGGAGGTGAGCAAGGGACAGCGTGTCGGGGCGGGGGGGCTCCACCCTGCTCCAATGGGGCTGTCAGCTTACAGTTGAAAGGACGTCGGAAGGAAGGGCTTGGAAGAGGGGACTTAAGGGAGAGAGCCCGCTGGCAGCAACGGAACCACCAGCACCACACCCCCACCCTCACACTCGCCCTCACACATGCTCACACCCACACACTCACCCTCACACGCTCACCCTCACACACACTCACCCTCACATGCTCACCCTCATACTAAAACATGCTCACACCCCACACTCACCCTCACACTCACCCTCACACTCACACATGCTCACACCCCACACTCATCCTCACACTCACCTTCACACTCCACACCCCTGCACTCACACTTGCTCACACCCCCACACTCACCCTCCACCCTCACACACCCTCTTCCTCACACACACCTTCACACTCACCCTCACCCTCACACACCCTCACACACACCCACACACGCACACTCACCCTCACACACTCACCCTCACACTCACAGTCCCACACATGCTCACCCTCACACACTCACCCTCACATACACCCTCACACACCCTCATCCTCACCCTCACACTCCCTCACACGTTCACCCTCACACACTCACCCTCACATGCTCACCTTCACACACACACGCTCACCCTCACACACACACCCCCACACATTCACCCTCACACCTGCTCACACCCCCACACTCACCCTGACACCCTCACATGCTCACCCTCATGCTAACCTCACACATACACCCCCACACTCGCCCTCACACCTGCTCACACCCCCACACTCACCCTCACACACACCCTCACACGCTCACCCTCACACACCCACGATGCTCACCCTCATACACCCCCACACTCACCCTCACACCTTCACACTCCACACCCCTACACTCACACCCTCACACTCCACACCCTGCCCTTACACTCACCTTTACACTCACACTCCACACCCCCCACCCCCCACCTCCACACTCACACCCCTGCCCTCACACACCCTCACACCCCACCCTCACACCCTTACACTCCAACCCCTGCACTCACACACTCACACCCCACCCTTACACTCTTCACACTCCACACCCCCACACTCACACTTGCACTCACACTCCACACCCTGCCCTCACACTTACCTTCACACTCACACTCCACACCCCCACCCTCACCCTCACACCCCTGTCCTCACACTCACCTTCATACACACCACCCTCACACACACACCCCTGCCCTCACATGCTCACCCTCACACATACACACACACACCCTCACACTTTCACACTCCACACTCCCGCACTCACACTCGTTCTCACACTCCACACCCCACCCTCACACTCACCTTCACACACTCCACACCCCCACCCTCACCCTCACACTCACACCCCTGTCCTCACACATTCACACACCCCACCCTCATGCTCACCCTCACACACACACCCCCGCCCTCACATGCTCGCCCTCACACATGCACCCTACAACCTCGCATTCACCTTCACACTCCACACTCCCACACTCACACTCGTTCTCACACTCCACACCCCACCCTCACACTCACCTTCACATTCACAATCCACACCCCACCCTCACCCTCACACTCACACCCGTCCTCACACATTCACACTCACACTCCACCCTCATGCTCACCCTCACACACACACCCCTGCCTTCACATGCTCACCCTCACACATGCACCCCACACCCTTGCATTCACCTTCACATTCCACACTCCCACACTCACACTCGTCACACTCCACACCCCGCCCTCACACTCACCTTCACATTCACACTCCATACCCCCACCCTCACTTACCTTCACACTCACACCCTTGTCCTCACACCTTCACACTCACACCCAACCCTCACACCCTTACCCTCACCTTCATACTCCACACCTCCACACTCACACTCACCCTCACACTCCACATCCCCACCCTCACTCACCTTCACACACCCCTGCCCTCACACCTTCACACTCCGCCCTCACACCCTCACACACTCACCCTCACACACCCCCACCCTCACACACCGTCACACATACACCCCCCCACTCACCCTCACACTCACCTTCACACTCCACACCCCCACACTCACACTCGCCCTCACTCCACACCCCACCCTTACACTCACCTTCACACAGTCCACACGCCCACCCTCACCTTCACACTCACACCCTTGCCCTCACACCCTCAGACTCACACCCCACCCTCACACACACCCCACCCTCACCACACACTCCACACCCCCACCCTCACTCACCTTCACACTCACACCCCTGCCCTCACATTCACCCTCAGACTCATACCCCACCCTCACACTCACACACACCACCCTCACACTCACCTTCACACTCACACTCCACACCCCCACCCTCACTCACCTTCACACTCACACCCCTGCCCTCACATTCACCCTCAGACTCATACCCCACCCTCACACTCATCCTCACACCCCCCACACACCCCACCCTCACACTCACCTTCACACACTCCACACCCCCACCCTCACACTCACCTTCACACTCCACACCCCACCCTCACACCTTCACACACCCCTGCCCTCACACTCACCTTCACACACTCCACACTCCCACCCTCGCACCTTCACACTCCACACCCTGCCCTCACACCTTCACACACCCCCGCCCTCACACTCACCTTCATGCTCACACTCACCCCCACCCTCACACCTTCACACTTCACACCCCTGCCCTCACACTCACCTTCACACTCACAACCCTGACCTCACACTCTTCCTCACACATGCTCACACCCCCACACTCACCCTCACACATCCTCACCCCACACCCTCACACATGCTCACACCCCCACACACCCTCACACAACTCACCCTCACACACACCCTCACCCTCACACATGCTCACACCCCACACTCACCCTCACCCTCACACTCACATGCTTACACCCATACACTCACACCCTTACCCTCACACGTGCTCACACCCCCACACTCACCTTCACACACATGCTCACACCCCCCACTGATACACCCTCACCATCACACATGTTCACACCCCCCACACCCTCCCATTCACACATGCTGACACCCCCACACTCACACACCCTCACATGCTAACCCTCCACACACATGCTCATACCCCACACCCTCACACACACCCTCACACATGCTCACACCCCACACCCCCACCCTCACACCCCACACTCATACTCCACACCCCATCCTCACACTTATGTTGACACCCCTACCCTCACACACCCCTGACTCTCCTCCCCACACACCCCTACCCTCCCCCACACCCCACCCTCACACATACGTCCCCACCTTCATACACACAGATACACTCACATCACTCACCCCACACCCCCCACACCCTCACACACCCCCACACTCACGCCCCTACACACTCCTACAACCAGGCACTTGCATCTCCACTTGAATACTCATATACCCCATATTTACATATACACACACCACCCTCACAATCATCCACACACACCCCCAGACTCACTTCCACATCTCCACACACTCATACACACATAACCCCAAAATCACACCCCCCACACCCCCACATTCACAGTTACCCCCACAGTCACACTTACATCCTCACACTCCCACTCACACTGATGCATACTCCCACAATCAAACCCACACACCAACACCCCCCCACCACATGGACATGCACCCCCCACCCTAACACACTCACAGTCACACACGCTCACACCCATGCACACACACAACACACTTACTCACTTGCACACTCAGATCACGCTCACGCTCATACACTCTCCTGGCACACTCACCCTCACCTCACACATGGACTGCTGTCCACCAGTACAGGTGGACCCTGTTTTCTTTGTCACCTCAGATTTGGCCAACTGGTGCCAAAGTCTAAAACTGCCCCTTCTCCACCGTGGCCGCCCTGACCAGCAAGTTTTGGCCGTGTCCCCACTGGGGGCCACCTTTCCACGGGATCCAGGACACAGGCCACCTTGCGTCTGAGAGGAGGAACTGAAGGCTGTGGCGGCGGTGCACAGAAATGATTCAGTTCTCTTAGGAAGGGCACTCTGTGGCCAAGCACGAGGTATCTGCCTCAATGTGACAGCAGCTTACCCTCACGCAGCAAATCTCCAGGACCAAAACCAGTTGCTCACACCTGCATCTTAATTCCCATGTCCCTCCATGCCCCTGGGACCTGGTGGCCAGGGAAGATGGCTGAGATGGGGCCCCCTTTCCCAGCTAGAAGAAGACAGAGTGAGGACGGCTTGGTCTCCCCTTTGCACTGGAAGCCCCGCCACCTCCTGGACACTAGCGACCACCTGGCCTTGCTCGTCGGGTCCGTGGCACTTGCTCCCCTCCCGCCACCACCTGCAATGGTGTCCTTCAGCCTAATGGTGTCCTTCAGCCTAGCCTTCACCCTGCTGATCCCCACACAGGCCCACAGCCACTCTGACGTCTACTGGGCCTGTGTGCCAGCCAACCTAGAAGCAGGTGCCAGGGTCCATCTGCCCCAGCTGCTCTCCGACCCCTTCATTTCCTCCTCCACATCAAGCTTAAATGGTACATGGTCTTTCCAAATGGAGAGAGAGAGAGACAGGAAGGGGAGGGAGAGAGAGGACTCTGAGCCTTCAAGGTTGGTGCGTTGACTTGGGGCAGGGTGTACACAACCACGTGCAGCATCTTGGCACATCAGGGAGGGAGTGCAGCCTGCTGGGGAGCACGAGGGAGGAGCCTGGAGGAGCACGAGGGAGGAGAGATGGAGGACAGGAGAGATGGAGGACGGGAGAGATGAAGGATGGGAGAGAAGGGAGGACAGGAGAGAAGGGAGGACAGGAGAGAAGGGAGGACAGGAGAGATGAAGGATGGGAGAGAAGGGAGAACAGGAGAGATGGAGGACAGGACAGATGGAGGACAGAAGAGAGGGAGGACAGGAGAGAGGGAGGACAGGGCAGATGGAGGACAGGGGAGATGGAGGACAGGGGAGATGGAGGACAGGAGAGATGGAGGACAGGAGAGATGGAGGACAGGAGAGAAGAGAGGACAGGGGAGATGGAAGACAGGGGAGAGGGAGGACAGGAGAGAAGGGAGGACAGGAGAGAGGGAGGACAGGAGAGAGGGAGGACGGGAGAGAAGGGAGGACGGGAGAGAAGGGAGGACGGGAGAGAAGGGAGGACGGGAGAGAGGGAGGACGGGAGAGAGGGAGGACGGGAGAGAAGGGAGGACGGGAGAGATGGAGGACGGGAGAGAGGGAGGACGGGAGAGAGGGAGGACGGGAGAGAGGGAGGACGGGAGAGAGGGAGGACAGGGGAGATGGGGGACAGGGGAGAGGGAGGACGGGAGAGATGGAGGACGGGAGAGATGGAGGATGGGAGAGAAGGGAGGACGGGAGAGAATGAAGGACGGGAGAGAGGGAGGACGGGAGAGAGGGAGGACGGGAGAGATGGAGGACGGGAGAGAAGGGAGGACGGGAGAGAAGGGAGGACGGGAGAGAGGGAGGACAGGAGAGATGGAGGATGGGAGAGATGAAGGATGGGAGAGAAGGGAGGACGGGAGAGAGGGAGGACAGGGGAGATGGAGGACAGGGGAGATGGAGGACAGGAGAGAGGGAGGACAGGAGGGAAGGGAGGACAGGAGAGATGGAAGACAGGGGAGAGGGAGGACAGCGGAGAGGGAGGACAGGAGAGAAGGGAGGACAGGAGAGATGAAGGATGGGAGAGAAGGGAGAACAGGAGAGATGGAGGACAGGACAGATGGAGGACAGGAGAGGGGGAGGACAGGAGAGAGGGAGGACAGGGGAGATGGAGGACACGGGAGATGGAGGACAGGAGAGATGGAGGACAGGAGAGATGGAGGACAGGAGAGATGGAGGACAGGAGAGAAGAGAGGACAGGGGAGATGGAAGACAGGGGAGAGGGAGGACAGGAGAGAGGGAGGACAGGAGAGAAGGGAGGACAGGAGAGATGGAGGACAGGAGAGAGGGAGGACAGGAGAGAGGGAGGACAGGGGAGATGGAGGACAGGGGAGATGGAGGACAGGGGAGATGGAGGACAGGAGAGAGGGAGGACAGGAGAGAGGGAGGACAGGAGAGAGGGAGGACAGGAGAGAAGGGAGGACAGGGGAGATGGAGGACAGGAGAAAGGGAGGACAGGAGAGATGGAGGACAGGGGAGAGGGAGGACAGGGGAGATGGAGGACAGGGGAGATGGAGGACAGGAGAGAGAGAGGACAGGAGAGAGGGAGGACAGGGGAGAGGGAGGACAGGAGAGAAGGGAGGACAGGAGAGATGGAGGACAGGAGAGAGGGAGGACAGGAGAGAGGGAGGACAGGGGAGATGGAGGACAGGAGAGAGGGAGGACAGGGGAGAGGGAGGACAGGGAGATGGAGGACGGGAGAGATGGAGGACGGGAGAGATGAAGGATGGGAAAGAAGGGAGGACAGGGGAGAGGGAGGACAGGAGAGAGGGAGGACAGGAGAGATGGAGGACAGGAGAGAGGGAGGACAGGGGAGAGGGAGGACAGGGGAGAGGGAGGACAGGAGAGAGGGAGGACAGGAGAGAGTGAGGACAGCGGAGATGGAGGACAGGAGAGATGAAGGACAGGAGAGATGGAGGACAGGGGAGATGGAGGACAGGAGAGATGGAGGACAGGGGAGATGGAGGACAGGAGAGATGGAGGACAGGAGAGATGGAGGACAGGGGAGATAGAGGACAGGAGAGAGAGGGAGGACAGGGGAGATGGAGGACAGGAGAGAAGGGAGGACAGGAGAGATGGAGGACACGGGAGATGGAGGACGGGAGAGATGAAGGATGGGAGAGAAGGGAGGACGGGAGCGAAGGGAGGACGGGAGAGAAGGGAGGACAGGAGAGATGGAGGACAGGAGAGAGGGAGGACTGGAGAGAAGGGAGGACAGGAGAGAGGGAGGACAGGAGAGAAGGGAGGACAGGAGAGATGGAGGACAGGAGAGATGGAGGACAGGGGAGATGGAGGACAGGAGAGATGGAGGACAGGAGAGAGGGAGGACAGGAGAGAGGGAGGACAGGAGAGAAGGGAGGACAGGGGAGATGGAGGACAGGAGAAAGGGAGGACAGGAGAGATGGAGGACAGGGGAGAGGGAGGACAGGGGAGAGGGAGGACAGGGGAGATGGAGGACAGGGGAGATGGAGGACAGGAGAGAGGGAGGACAGGGGAGATGGAGGACAGGGGAGAGGGAGGACAAGAGAGAAGGGAGGACAGGAGAGATGGAGGACAGGAGAGAGGGAGGACAGGAGACATGGAGGACAGGGGAGATGGAGGACAGGAGAGAGGGCGGACAGGGGAGAGGGAGGACAGGGAGATGGAGGACGGGAGAGATGGAGGACGGGAGAGATGAAGGACGGGAAAGAAGGGAGGACAGGAGAGAAGGGAGGACAGGGGAGAGGGAGGACAGGAGAGAGGGAGGACAGGAGAGATGGAGGACAGGGGAGATGGAGGAAAGGAGAGAGGGAGGACAGGAGAGAGGGAGGACAGGAGTGAAGGGAGGACAGGAGAGAAGGGAGGACAGGGGAGATGGAGGACAGGAGAGAGGGAGGACAGGAGACAGGGAGGACAGGAGAGAGGGAGAACAGGGGTGATGGAGGACAGGAGAGATGGAGGACAGGGGAGATGGAGGACATGAAAGAAGGGAGGACAGGAGAGAGAGAGGACAGGAGAGATGGAGGACAGGAGAGAGGGAGGACAGGAGAGAGGGAGGACAGGAGAGAGGGAGGACGGGAGAGATGAAGGATGGGAGAGAAGGGAGGATGGGAGAGAGGGAGGACAGGGGAGATGGAGGACAGGGGAGATGGAGGACAAGGGAGATGGAGGACAGGAGAGCGGGAGGACAGGAGGGAAGGGAGGACAGGAGAGATGGAAGACAGGGGAGATGGAGGACAGGGGAGATGGAGGACAGGAGAGAGGGAGGACAGGAGAGAGGGAGGACAGGAGAGATGGAGGACAGGGGAGATGGAGGACAGGAGAGAGGGAGGACAGGAGAGAGGGAGGACAGGGGAGAGGGAGGACAGGGGAGATGGAGGACGGGAGAGATGGAGGACGGGAGAGATGGAGGATGGGAGAGATGAAGGACGGGAGAGAAGGGAGGACAGGAGAGAAGGGAGGACAGGGGAGAGGGAGGACAGGAGAGAGGGAGGACAGGAGAGATGGAGGACAGGGGAGATGGAGGAAAGGAGAGAGGGAGGACAGGAGAGAGGGAGGACAGGAGTGAAGGGAGGACAGGAGAGAAGGGAGGACAGGGGAGATGGAGGACAGGAGAGAGGGAGGACAGGAGAGAGGGAGGACAGGAGAGAGGGAGAACAGGGGAGATGGAGGACAGGAGAGATGGAGGACAGGGGAGATGGAAGACAGGAGAGAAGGGAGGACAGGAGAGAGGGAGGACAGGAGAGATGGAGGACAGGAGAGAGGGAGGACAGGGGAGAGGGAGGACAGGGGAGAGGGAGGACAGGAGAGATGGAGGACAGGAGAGAGGGAGGACAGGGGAGAGGGAGGACAGGGGAGAGGGAGGACAGGAGAGAGGGAGGACAGCGGAGATGGAGGACAGGAGGGATGGAGGACAGGAGAGATGGAGGACAGGGGAGATGGAGGACAGGAGAGATGGAGGACAGGAGAGATGGAGGACAGGGGAGATGGAGGACAGGAGAGAGAGGGAGGACAGGGGAGATGGAGGACAGGAGAGAAGGGAGGACAGGAGAGATGGAGGACAGGGGAGATGGAGGACGGGAGAGATGAAGGATGGGAGAGAAGGGAGGACAGGAGCGAAGGGAGGACAGGAGAGATGGAGGACAGGAGAGAGGGAGGACTGGAGAGAAGGGAGGACACGAGAGAGGGAGGACAGGAGAGAAGGGAGGACAGGAGAGAAGGGAGGACAGGAGAGATGGAGAACAGGAGAGAGGGAGGACAGGAGAGAAGGGAGGACAGGAGAGATGGAGGACAGGAGAGAAGGGAGGACTTGGGTAGGAACCCCTAGAGCAATGGCAGAGTGTTGAGATCCTGGAGTATTTGGTTGCAGAGAGGAGACGAGGCTGGAGGAAAGGCAGGCTGGATCACCACTGGCCTTGAACACCATGCTAAGTTTGGGCTTGATAAAAGCCTTAAAGAGAAATATAAAGTCTCCAAGAGAGGATATTCCCTGGCCATGGGAATGGTCTGGAGGAGGAGAGAATGAATCCAGGCCCAGGCTCATGTTCTAGAACAGGGATTTGAGATGCCTTCTGGGCATAGGCTCCACAGGCCTCAGTGGCCATTTGGATGGGGCAGGGGTCAGAATGAAGGAGAAACCAAGATCCAGAAGTTTCAACTTGGCTCTAGTGGCACCACACCCGAGCTTGCGGGGAAGTGATGGAGGACCCTAGTCTTTAAGCATTGAGTATGAGATGCCCATGAGGAAGACATGAAGAAACGTCCTTGTGTCAGAGTTAGAAATCAGTGGGACTCAGAAGGGGATGTGTAGATTTGGGAGGAGGATGACCCCACAAGACAGAAGAGGGTGGTGCCAAGGGCAGAGACCTGGGTGGCACCCAAATTCAAGGGTGGGCAGAACAAATGGCACCCCAAACCCTGCCCTCAAAAAGAGAAAGGTCAGAGAAGCAGGATACTGGGAGAGAACTGTGGCTTAGCCAAGAGGAGGGGTTTAGAGGAGGGGCCCATGGCTGGACATCCCGGAGAGCTGGAGGAGGACGGCTACTGAGGACCCAGGACTTGAAAGAGGGCAGTCCTGGTTCAACGACCTGGAACCTGTGGCTCCTCTGCTCCTTGAAGGCCAGGACCGAGGCTTGTCCAGCTTTGAGGTTCCCAAAGGGTCCAGCCCAGGGACAGGCCTATGGCAGCTGTCTATCAGTGTGGACCTCCCCAAGCCTGAGGTAGACCTGCCGGGCTCCGGGTCCAGCTCCTCCTGCAGTGCCAGGGCCCACCCCACCCACTGTCCTCTCCCACAGCTTCCCAGCAGCGTCACCGCCTCCCTCTCCTAGCCCCTTCCACCACCACAGACACAAGCCCAGCTCTCTTCCCATCGCAAATCAACCAGCCCCAAGCCTCCCTGGGCCCAAATCCCGGGCCAGCTCTGCTGCCCCACTATCCTGCACAGCCCAGATCTGGAGAGGGCTGTCCACACCTTCTCCCCACTCTATGCTTTTGAGCCGCTGCAGCCCAGCTCTGATGACCAACTGTTCTTGCCAAGGTCACAGCTTGCTCCATTGAAAGTCCATTTGCCTTATCCTGTCTGCCCTCTTGCCGGCCTTCTGGAGGCACCTCATTCCCTCCTGCTTGTGTCTCCTTTGCAAGCTCCTTTTTTGCCCACCCTTTCCCATGCCGACATGGCCCCTGCCAGCCTCCGACCTGCACTCTTCTCACCACACACCTTCCCAGGTGATCCTCCACCTGGGTGCTGATGGCCCCCAGTCACTTCTCTCTCGAGTTCCGATGCCTTTGCTATACATCTAACTGCTCCTTAGTATCACCTCTGGTGGTTTTCAGGCACCTCATACCTTGCGTGCCCAGAACCAGCCTTCCAAGTCCCTCTACCTGCAGTGTCTGCTCCTGGGTCCCCGTCTCTCTCAGTAAGCAGCACCTGCACTCATGTGGCTGGCCAGCCCACAGGCTGGGCGTCATCCTTGATGGCTCCATTTCCTTCATGCTCCATAATCAATCCACCACCACAACCATCAGTGCTACATGCAATGCATGCTCCAAGGGTGCCACCTCTCTGTCCCCACCAGCCCTGGCCACCACCCTCTCTCCTATACCACTGCCTCCTTTCTTCACAAAACAGCCAGTAGGAGCTGCCCCCAAATCCATCCAGGCTTACCACTCCTCCCAGCCTAGAGGTCCCACTTCATGCTTCTCCCACTACCATCAGAGAGAAGCCCTGCTCCTTTCCTTGGCAGGAAAGGCCCAGGGCACCATCTGCCCTTGCCACCTCCCCAGCTCATCTCCCTCCAATTCCCACTGATCCCCCCATTTCCTGCTGCACTCCCCCTCCAGCCATGCCAAAGGTCACCTGGGGCCTTGTGTCCCTGCCCCAGCACCACCCCCTCTCCTGTAAGACCAGCTCCTCCACTCTACCAGAACTTTGCACCAAGGTCCTGTCCTTCGGAGGCCTGTCCCACACTCCTCCTCTGGACCTGGGGATCTCACCCGCTCCTGCTTCAGGGCACTTGTCAGGCTGTGTGTACTGCAATGGCCTTTTCACAAGCACAGCCCCCATCATCCCTGCGTGAGTGAGGACCACATCTACCTCATTTGTCAGGACATCCCCAGCAGGTGCCCGATAAATATTCATTAGCTGCACATCAGAGAGACTAGCGAGGCCTTCTTTCCTGGGGCCTGCTATCCTCAGATTCTAGCCTTGACTTTCCCACTCCAGGAGTTCCTGAGCACAAGTTTAACTCAATGCTGGGCTCCCAAAGGAGGCGGGACACAGGCAGTGCCTCAGAACCTTGATGAGCGGATACGCTGCCCACTTTCTGAGAGGAGTGACTCTGCTCAGAGGGGGAGAGGTGGGCAGGACACTTGGGTCTCGGTTCTGCTCTTGTTGGAACTTGCTGGATGACCTTGGGCAAGTCACTTTCTTTCGCTCGGAAATAGTCCTCATTACCTGAGACACAGCAGAGCACTGTCACATGGCTGGCATCACTCGGTCCTCCCATCAATCATTTTACCATTGTCCCCATTGTATAGAAAAGGAAACCAAGGCCCAATGGGTTCATTGACATGGCCAAGACCACCCAGCCAGCAATTTTACCATGCAGCACCCTGTTCCCGCACATCATCTAAACACTTTTAGATGATGCTGACCAAGTTTTTTTAGCATCTTCCCTCTCCCAGGGACCTGTTACGCTGCAGACAAATAAGAATGGCATCACTCCCCACCCAGCCCTTCCAGCCAGCACTGGGGTGGAACCCCGGGTGTTGACAGCTGTAGAGAAATGCTGGGGAAGAGCCAGGGTGGGCAACCAGAATACCATGATGGGGGTCCCTGGGGATACAGTTCTGCTTGCCTGGTCTGCTGGCCTCTTCCCTCCTCCACCCAAGGCAGCCCTTTGGAGGCCTACGCCACAGGCTGCCCTTTATCAAGGGAGCAAGTGACCGACTTCCCTGCCTGTTCTGAGGCTGCAAGATGGTCCACTGCTGGTGGGCCTGGCAGGGCTGACTCACGGAGTAATTTCTCCCAGTCCCCCTGCTCACCTGGTTTCTGCTGCCCTCGCAAGCCGGGGGTGTCAGTCAGTGTGAAAAACAATGTTTGGGTTTGTTCTTAAAGAAAAAGAGCTGTTTCTGTTGGTTTTGAATATCTTAGCTGCCTCCAGGGACCTTGAAATCGAACAGCCTGACGGCCTAAGGCTCAGGGCTGTGACTTCCAGGCCATGCAAGAAGGTAGGAATGGAGTTCCTGACCAATCATTGTGTCACCAGGGGTTCCAGACCCCTGTCTGGAAGTAGCTTCCTGCCCCACGCCTGGGGTCAGGGCAGGACAGAGGCTATGGGGAAGGGTATGGCGAGACCTGGGTCTTCATGGATGGATCTTTTCATTCTTATGCTGTGGCTTTAAGACTCGTAGACTCAAAGGAAAAGAAAAAGATCCTTAAACAACCCCTTGATCAGGAGGGTCTTACAATCTTCACTGAAAAGAGAAGGAAACAGAAACAGAGAGGCTGAGTGTCTTGCCCAAAGTCACAAGGCAGCTCAAAAGTGGTGAAGCAAGGACTGGACCTCAGATCTGACTCGTGTGCCCTGAAGTACAGCACGGTATGATCTGGTGAGATGTCCTCTCCTGCCCCTGGCAGCTTCTCCTGCAATCCCCATGGCTGGTGATACTGAGCTGCCTGACTGTGAACCATCAGCATGTGATATCTTGGGTTGTAGCAGACCCACAGCTTCTACTAAGCACAAAGGAACTCAGCACAGAGCCCCCAAAGGACATGACACGTTCCTCTGCTCAAGATGCCGAAGAGGGGTTGTGGTGGAAATCGCATGGCATTTCAGGCAAGGTGATGGAGGAGGTTCCTGTTCCTGGACTCTGAATATAACAAAGATGGAAAGAAGCTGCTCTGCCATGCAGTGGGCTCCCCGTCACTAGCACTGTCCACCTAGAGGCCAGATGAACAGGCTATGAGGTCTTCTAGTAGTAGGTAGTAGGTAGAATAGCATTATTCTACTACTCCTAGCTAGTGGGAGGGAATTCATGACATCTACGTGCTCAGGACACGTCCAGCACACCGACAGAGTGGCTTTGGGTGGATTAGCTTGTGTATGAGTGTCATAACATTGTACAGTGGATATATTTAGTTCACTTGGATATATTTAGTTTAGCATATTTGTTCCAGTAAATATAAATGGATATATTTACTCCTAAGACCAAGTGGAGGCTCAGGGCACTAGAGGGGGATGGACTGGCAACATGATCAAGCAAAGCAGGGGAGGCGTAGGAGGGGAAGCGGTGGGGACTGCGGTGACCTGGGAGGCAGGACAGATCCCTCTCTGAAGGGGCAGTGGCTACTCCTGTCCCGCCAAATGTCACATGAAGTTGTTACATCTTCCAGTTTTTTCAATGAAACCACAAATCCAGATTTTTTTAAAAAAACTAGAAATATTAGCAAACTCTTACACTCGGTGCCAAGCATGATTTTAAATGCTTTACATGCGTTACCTCATTAAATCACATGACAGCCCTATGTGATGGGGCTGTCATGATTCCCATTTACACAGGAGAAAACAGTCCCAGAGAGGTTAAGTAACCTGCCCAAGGTCACACAGCCAGTTAGTTAATGGAGCCAGAATTTGAACTCAGGTCACCTGGCTACAAAGTTCATGTACTTAACTGCTGTGCAATTCTGTTTTTTAAAAAACACTGTGTAAGCCAAATAAAATACAAGAGGCGGATCCAGCCTGGAGCTAAACTTCTGGCTCAAAGTAATTTCCCCAAGGTCATATAGCTGCTAAATAGGGGCATGTCTGACCTTCAAGCCTGTGACTTTTCTCTCCACCAAGCTGCATTATTTTCTGAAATGAAGGGATGAACTAAATGGCCTCCAAGTTACCTTCTTAATCTGAGATTCTATGTATTAAGCTATTCTACATTTATATTATGACTTTTCCACCTATTATTCATATTTAATTAGAGAACTCTTGCATCTCTTCCAAGTCTGGATATTTTAAAGGTTTGCTGAATTTCTGATTTTATTATGATCTTGTTGCCACATATGCTTTCCTCCCAGGGGGCACACTTCTTGGGTGTAGTCAGTCATGCAAAGCAAGAGGAAGATGTGACGAGCAATGCACACACTGTCGCTCTGAGACCCACTTTGGCGGACAGCCTGTGTCCGTAAAGTGAGGCTCAGGGCCAGTTCCCAGAGGTTGGGTGCCCTGGGAGGTCCAGCCATGGTGAGCTGGCTGGCTTGTCCGCAGTGACACGCTGCTCTTTGAGTGAAACTCACAGAGGAATGGATGTCTGTGGAAAGAGGGGCAAGTGCCAGGTGGTCACTTGCCTGCTGAGCTCAGCCTGCTGAGCTGTGTCTCTCTTAAAAATATTCAGTTGCCAAGAGGTTATAGACACATCCCCTGGTGGAAAGTGAACTGGGGAGGCTGTGTGGGTCATGGGGAAAGTTCACACTGGGTTCTGGGTACACCCCAGATTCTCCTTTTGTCGGGGTTCTGCAGAAACTACATCATGTCACAACGCTCAGGCTGGGGGCCATTAGGTACACCGTCCAGGGACAGGCCATTGTGCCAGGAAATCCACAGCACGCAGGCACAGAGCCCACCAGCACAGTCTCTGTTCTAAACGGCGACGTGAGCTGCAAGCATGTGAATTTACTCAACAGTGTTTCCTAAGGCCTGGTCTGAGCCTGGCGCTGGGCCAGGGCCAGAAATATAAAGCTAAATAAAACCCTGACCTTGGTCTCAAGTGTGACTAACAGGCACTTAAAAGATCGTAAAGCAAAGAGATGGAAACAGTAATACAGACAATGAGCAAAGTGCTACGGATGATGAGAGGAGGAACCAGCGGGGGTGGGTGTCAGGTGGCTTCTTCAGAAGAAATGCCTTTGTCTGAGACTTTTTGGGTGCACAGGGTCAGACCTGAGATTCCTGTTTTATGAGTCTCCACCTGAGTGCAGTGTGGAGGATGGTGTGGGTGGGGAGGTCTGGAGGCCAGCAGAGGCTATGGTGACAGTAGAGAGCCCAGCTGGACAGAGGCGAGGGCAAGAGGAAAGAGGACCTAGATTTAAGAGAGTTCAGCAGTGGCCTGAGAGAAATAAGAGGGGAGAGTGGGTCAAGGATGCCTTCTTCTACACCTTTCAGAAGGATTCTTGCTGATGAGGCAAGCTCTTGTCATTTTGCAGGCTTGCTACCTACAGTGGCATTTTCACCATTTCCTTGGTTTTACTGTTGTGATTTTTTTAATACTAGGAAAACATCAGCTCCCAGTGGCAGCAGCTGGGAAGATGGCAGCAGCTCAGGGGTCTAATGCCCAGCACAGCTCTAAGAATAGCAAACGCCTTTATTCTACAGAATTGGATATGATAGGTGGAGATCCTGTGGAGTGACTTCTGGGTGACCAAGAGCAGAGGCCTAAGAGCCAGCAAGCAGGCACCAAGCCTGGGCTGAAGCCAGCTTGGGTCCGTCAAACGCAGCTGATACCCCATTTCTGACCAGACAGTGGGGTTAGGGAGGCAGGCAGGAACCCAGAAGCTGGGTTGAAATGAAATGAAACTGTCAGAGGAGTGGATGCCTTCACTGCGAACATTAGGTGGAGTTGCTCCAGCCATGAGCAGCCCTGGCCTGCAGGGTTCTAGAACAGTGACTTCCAATCTGTGCTCCGGATTCATGGGGCATGGGGGTGGGGAAGCTGAGCAGTGGGGCCCTGGGTCCTCCTCCCCCACCCACAGCAGCTCTGGATTGCGTTGTTTTTCAGAGTGAGTATGTATGTAAACTGAACTTTGTAAAAAGGAGTTCTGTGAATTTAAAAACAATTTGAAAATTACTGTTAGAGAACATTCATGCTTGTAAGGTCCTTAAAACCTCTGATGCAGAGAAGCCTGCTGCATCCTCAGATTAGGCCATTTTCAGGTGGATCCCGTCCACACCCTCCCACAGGTGCATATTCCTCTGGCACCAGGGGACTCAGTTTCCCAGGCAGCTCCTGCGACTTCTGGGCAGCTCTCTCCCTATTAAGCTGAAGTTGTCAACCTGTGCTCACACCCATGCTCTGAGCTCTGGGCAGTCCAGCTCCTCCTTCACACACATCTCCAAAAGCTATGATGCTGCTCAAGACTTCTTTCCTCTAGTCTCAGCATTTCCATGTCCTCAAACAATTCCACATGTGAGAAATTCTCCCCAGACTGTCCATCTTCTCCCAGAATGGCCCAGAGCACAGAAGCCCTCAGGTGGGGCTGGACCTAGCCCAGGCCGATGCAGGACCATGGTCTCCTCTTTCCACTATTCCAGCCTCACTCCCTTATGTCCCAGACCCAGAATGGGGAAGTCACTAGACCCTGAAGAGGTGGGAGCCTGTCTGGTGCTCCACACCACACAAATGGCCAGAGTTGGGAGGGCTGAGGCCTCCCCAAACCACCTGACCTCACAGTGACCAGGCCCTCGCTACATGCCACACGCTTTCCATAGGATAGCTCCTTTCTTCTTGGTTAACATTTATGAACACTTCTTCTTCTCATTATTATTTTTGCTAAAAACCACTAAAAAAAGTCAACCAGGGTCATAGGTGAAATCTTTTATCACATAAAAATAAACAGCTACAATTTGTTGAGTGCTGACTCTGTGGTAGGCACTTTTTACAGAAATTATATGGTAGAAACCTTGGTACAATTCTATTATGACAGTCCTGAGTACAAATAGCAGGTATTGAGGCAGAAAGGCCAGTTGGAGACTGGCTTAGAAAAGCCTCAGTGCCCAGCTCTAAAATTCGGCCAGCATCTTACAGGTGGTGAAGGATAGGAAAGGAAAGGTGTACTGTCAGAGGTGGGACCTGCGGAGCTGCAGCTGGAAGCCCCCGACTGGGGCTGTGCGGGGGGGCAGCAGCCAGAGAGGACACTGACCAAGGCTGTCTCTAGTAGCAGCTGACAATATGCGTACACCAGGTGCCTGGCCAACGCTGGGCTACCACAACCTGAGACCTCGGTGTTCCTGGCCACACAGAAATACACACATGCTGAGATACAGATTAGGTAAGAAAAGGCTGTGAACAGTTTTAAATCCTGCAATGAGCTCAAGGCATCAGCACCATGAAGGCCGTGAAACAGCTTTTGATCTATCTGAATGGGGCAAGGTAGCCAGGGCTCATGAATGCAGCTGGTTGGCATCTCTTGCAGCTGTCCTTATAGATTAAACCTGAAGAACACCAGGTTGGGGTGTGGGGGAGGATACGTGCTCAGACCCCAGAGTTACTCCAATCTGGAAGGGAGACGGATAGAGAAGGCATTCTAATTGCCGCATGACAACAGCCACCTTCTTACCCCATACCCCGAGCAGATCTGTTCCCCACCAGTTAAGATTAGAGGAGAAACAG
The DNA here is from genome assembly GCF_028885625.2 of Pongo pygmaeus. Classification (NCBI taxonomy): domain Eukaryota; kingdom Metazoa; phylum Chordata; class Mammalia; order Primates; family Hominidae; genus Pongo; species Pongo pygmaeus. Next base: position 189,128,498 of record NC_072373.2, on the reverse strand, counting down.
GAACCAAGGAAAACCTGTCCTTGGACACCTCAGGTCATATCTGGGACCACTGTCTCAGCCTCCTGGGAGGTAGCTCAGCCGACAGGCAGAACCAGGCATGGAGGAAGATCTGGGCTCCCTTTGAGAAAGAGTTTTCTGACCCCAGGGCTACAAACTTGGAAAAAAGCAAGCCTGAATGGTAGTGAGCTTCCCAACCGGTCTAGTATTCAAGCCCAGATTAAATGACAATGTAAGTCTGGGGCAAAATAGATTCTAATGGTAGGAGCTGGGCTGGACTCCAGGTCCAGTGGGTTTAGCTGGACTCTAAATGGACACTGCAACCACACTGGTGCTCCAGACATAAACAGCCAGTAGGTGAGTGGGTGGGAAAACAGGAAGGAAGGGAGGGTGTGGTCACGGCTCAGAGGACTGAGGTGGCCTGTCTGATTAGGACGCTGCGGAGTGCAGTGGTTAGGCATGGGGTGTTGATGCATCAGACTGCCGAGTTCAAATCCTGCCTCCTCCGACCAGCTGTGTGATCCTGAGCAAGCACCCGCCCATGGAGGGTGTGCTGATGCTGCCCAGAGGAACCCAGCTGTGCCTGTGGCTGTGGGATGATTTTACTATTACACCTCCCAGCTGTTATTCTCAGACTGAGCCACCTCTTCCAATGAAAGCCCTATTTCTCTAACCCACTCTATGGAAATGTGACGTTCCCAACTCAAAGCGGGTTTTCCTTGCAGCAAGCTATTTAGGGATGCCTGTTGTGAGCCCTTTTGTGGAAGGAAGAATCCCTTTGTGAGCCCCATGGCTGCCCTCCAGTGACTGGTGAGTCTGTGTGTTGTGGCCATGACAGGCTGTCCACATCGCCTCCCTCCTGAATCCCCACAGCAGATCTGCAGGCCTATCAGCAGATCACCCTGCCTGGAATGCTCTCCTTCGCTCTCTCTGATGAAGCTCCAGTTCTTCCCTGAGCTCAGATCCAACCCCAGCTTCTCAGAAGCTTCCCCCGACCCTGAGATGGGTCATGCTCTCCAGGTCCACCTTTTCTATGGGCAGTAGAAAACAGAGCTGGGCTTACCAGACAGAACTCCTGAGGCAGAAACCAGGCTCTGTCCCTTATTAGCTGTGTGACCTTGGGCAGGTTACTTAACCTCTCTGTGCCTCAGTTTCTTCATCTGTAAAATGGGGATAATGTCCTATTTCTTGACCTGTGGGTAACTGGGCACAATTCCATAGGTATGTTCACTCTGTAATAACTCATGGTTGTATACTTATGACTTGGATTGTTTTTCATATGTATGATCTGTTTCGATTAAAAAATTACTACAAAATAATAGCATATGCTCCAAGAGGTGTTGCACATTTTACTTAGTTTATATAGGTTATGTGCTTGGAAGAGTGCCTAGCACCGAGTGGGGCTCAATCAGTATTTGCTGTATCTGGCACTCTGCCTTGATAGCACTCATTACAGTCAGATTCATTCTTCAACAGTGGAAGGAAAACCAAGTGCCCCAGATTTCAATAGGTTCAGAAGCCTAGAGATGTCTCCCTCACCCACCTCAAAAGTGAAGCCAATGGTTTCGCGCTAAGAGGCTGGCTCAACTGTCTAGCCCTGGCAATATTGGGACCAATTGATGGAGTAAGAAGCCATGATGGAGTCTCTCTACCATCTCCTCCTTCTCTCCAGCCATGGCCAGGTTTGCGGAGGAATCCATAACATGCTGATGCGGATACAGAAGCCCTTGGAAGCTCTCCAAGATCGCAGCCAAGGGGACCATGAACTCCCCAGGACCCCCCAGCTGGAGGATGATAGAGATGACCATGCTCATGCCAGGATGGGATCCAAGGCGGAGGAAGCTCCTCACAGAGAAGATTCCTTTGTGCCCATCTCTCTTGATGAGAGTCTTGTCCCCACCCAGGAAAGTCAATATTCCGATGAAGTAGAAGAGGAGCAGCATGAGGAAGAGGAAGATGATGAAGGTGACATGGATGTAGAGGAAAGAGAGGATGCAAACAGAAAGATCGTCACAAAGCCACAGTATCCTGCAGAGGCAGAGGCAGCGCAAGGGGATGATAGCAGGGAACGAATTCCAGGGATGAAGACAGGGCCTCCAACATGGAATGTGAAGCATTTCAGCTTCCAAACTTTGACACTGAATACAGTGCTGAAGAGCAGGCTTCAGTTCCTCCTATGACACATGATCCATATGACACAGAGCTTGAACCACTCTTCCACTTTTAAAATGGCAATCAGTGGGATGCAGGATCATGGTCCAGATTAGCAATACACGGGGGGCAATAAAAGCCTCAGGAAAGTTAACCTAACTGTTAGGTTTCTATCAGGATAACGGAGGCGCAAAATGGGTGACACGTTTAGAAGAAATTCCAAGATGAAGAATAAAGGGGTTTGCTTATCTGCACTTGACAAACATGAAGCAGGACTCCCTTGGTGAGACGGTAGGCTGGACCATGTGCACTCTAGATCTGTAAGTAGCCCCTCACCTACCCGCTGTCTTAAATGTCTAACTGCTCAAAGTGGGGGCCAAATTAGTGTCCTCACCAGCAGAAAGTGGGGTCGAGGAGTCAAGGCACAGCCACGAGCTGGCATGATTCAGCTCCTGCTCCTGCCTGCTGATCCTGTCTCATCTTCTTCAGTTCAAAGTACTTAATGCTTTGGGCAGTTCTTAGCATGACAGATGGATAGATGGTTTTCACGGAGGTAGGCAGGGTGAAAAATGTGGCTCTGAAAAGCTTCCAGAGCTCGTATGTAAAGATCAGACTGTGAGAGTTGTCACTGCTGGCCCAGCTATCCCTCAGAAAAGCCATTTCTATGAAAACTTGTCAGAGATTAAAGGAGGTGGTAACCAGTTAGCAGAGAACACTTTGTCTCTTCCCAGTCACAGGTGGGTAACTGGCTGTGTGTCCTAGGCCCAGGCCCTTGCCCTCTCTGGTCTCCAGTCACCTCATTGACTCTACAAGGCCTCATAGCTCCAGGGGGTGAGCATAGACCCCTCAACACCTGGGGGCTCATTATTTAGGTCCTTCCTGGCGTATCCATATTGAGACTGGGGCTAGACCTTCTTGAGAGCTGCACGGTGAACCTGACCACAAACCAGATGCTGGAAACGAGAAAGCAAGGTCAGAATAGGGAAATGAGGTGGAGGCTGCTATAGACGTGGCTCTTTGGTCTCCTCCAATGTAAGCGCAGGGGAAGTGGAGACGCTTCTTCGCCGTGTTGAAAGTTTTTCGTTGACTGGGATCAGCACCTCCTACGACGGTCCAATCTCCTGCCCAGTCTTTGTCATGCTCTGTTCTCCTCAGGCCTTCATATCTTGGAGCTGGTGGCCTTGCTGTTGTTCATTCCAGTCATAAGGGCTCCTCCTGGTGCTGCAAGCCATAAAGGATTTTACAGGTCCTGACACAGCTACCAAAGGGTCGTCTTTATCTTCTGTTGGAGTAGGAGGCAACACCTTTATTGATCAGAGCACCACGCCACCTTTATGATCAAGATGAAGA